>NC_137791.1:125589048-126189048 GCF_963383645.1 Muscardinus avellanarius
GAATGTCTATTTTGTCTAATATTAGTACAGCCTTTACTGGCCTCTATTGATTGCCAGTTGTATGAAATACTTTGTCCGTGCCTTTACTTACAGTCTATGTTTGTCCTTAAAGCTAAAATGAGAAGGTTGAGAATTATTTGAGCTGCTATAACAAAATACCTCCAATTGGGTAATTTATAGGCAATAGAAACTTATTTCTCATGGCTCTGGAAGTGTGGAAGTTCAAGATGAAGGGGCTAGCAGAACTGGTCAAGACAGCTGTCTACTTCCAAGATGACACTGTACAGGTGCATCCTCCAAAGGAGAGGAATGATGCATCCTCACAGGACATAGGAAAGGCAAGAGAGAGCACGCTTCGAACTTGGATCCTTTGATAAGAGTAAGAATTTCATCCCTGTGAGCTGTGTCCTCATAACTTACTCATTTCTCAAAGGCCATGCCTGATAGCACTATTGTATTGAGGATTAAGTTTCAATATTTTAAAAGAATATTGACATTCAAACAATAACTGTAACATATTATTGAATCTAGCATTTTATCTATTCAGCCATTTTTAATTTTAATTGGGAAATTTAATCTATTTAATCATGAAAAGAAATGACTATTGTCATTTGTTGATGGTCACTGACTGTTCCATTGTTTCTTTGATTGTTTTGCATTATCTTGATGTCTCCCTTTTAAATTTATTGAATTATTTATACTTTTTTCTTGTTTAAACTTGAAATTTTTATTTCTTTATTTTTATTGGTGCATTGTCATCTTAATGGAGTAAAAGATGGTAAAGGCACACATGCTCACATTACTTATTTAGCCCTTCTCCAATGGTCACCTCATCCCCTCAAGCCCTCCCTCCTTCTCACTTTGGCTTAGTGATTGACTTTGATATGTTTGTGAATGTACATCATGTACATTAGGAAATTTCCTTCTTCCCCCTCCCTTCCTCCTGTTATGTCACTTTATTGCCCATTTATGGTTTCTCCTTTCTCATCTAGAGTTACTCTTATGATCCTTCTCCTCCCTAGCTTCTGAACCAGCCAGGATATCAATCAAGACATGAATGGATTATAAAACTATGAGATATATATACAACGTGTACATAAGAAATATTTTTAATTCTTTGATTCATTATTTATATTTTGTGTATCTACTAGATATTTTTCTTTGTAATTAGAATAGAGCATACATAAAACATTTTAGGGTTATGATATTCTCTTTTAAGCTGATAACAGTTAAAATTGAATAAAACACACTCTATACTTTAACTCTCCCCTGTCATAATGTGTAATATTTGTATATTACACATTACTTATTTTGTGGAACAATCAACAAAGTTTTTTCTTATTTGTGCAAGTCATACATCTTAATGGGGTATAAGATGGTAGAGGCATACGTGTACACATCGCTCATTTAGCCCTTCCTCAATTCCCACCCCATTCCCTCCCCCCTCCCTCCTGCTCTTGTTTGGTTTAGTGATTGACTTTGATATGTTTGTGAATGTACATCACGTATACTTGGGGATTTCCCTCTTCCCCTTTTCCATCCACTCAGTTAGGTCACCTTATTTGCTTATCTGTGGTTTCTCCTTCTTCACACACAGTTCCTTCTATGACTCTTTTACCTCCTATCTTCCACATATTAGAGAAAGCATCCAATTTTTCACTTTTTGTGATTGACTAATCTCACTTAGCATAATATTCTCCAGTTCCATCTTTCCCTGTAAATGATGTAATTTTGTTCTCTTTATAGCTGAGTAAAATTCCATTGTGTGCATATCTCATAGCTTTGTAATCCATTCATCTGTTGATAGACATCTTGGCTGGTTCCATAGTTTGGCAATTGTGAATTGTGTGCCTGTGAACATAAATAAGCATGTCTTAGTTTGGTAGTTTAGTTTCCATTGTTTTGGGTAGATACCTAGAAGTTATATTGTTGGGTCATATGGTAAGTTCATTTCCACTTTTCTGAGGATCTTCAATACTGTTTTCCAAAGTGGTTGCACTAATTTGCAGTCCCACCAACAATGTATTAGAGTTTCTGCTTCTCCACATCCACAGCAGCACTTGTTGTTGTTTATGTTTTGAATGATTGCTATTCTAATTAAAGTTATATGAAATCTCAGGCTAGTCTTGATTTGCATCTCTTTGATTGCTAGTGGTGTTGAACATTTTCATACGTTTTGTGCCCATTTTAATTTCTTCTTTTGTGAAGTGTTTATTTAGTTCACTTGCCCATATTTTGATTGGTTTATCTGTTTTCTTAGCAGTGAGTTTCTTGAGTCCTCTGTATGTTCTAATTATTAGTCCTCTATTGGAGTTGTAGTTGGTAAAACATTCCTCCCATTCTATTGGCTCTCTATTGAGGTTCTTGAAAGTTTCTTTAGATGTAGTACAGAGCTCTTCAGTGTAATGCAATCTCATATATTGGCCTTTCTTTTAATTTATTGTGATTTTGGGGTCTTGTTGAGAAAGTTGTTACCATAATAATTAAAACAACATGGTATTGGCATGAAAAAAGACACATAGACCAATGGAGCAAAATAGGAGACTCAGAAACAAATTCACACACTTACAGCAAATTTATTTTTGACAAAGAGGTCAAAAACATATACTGGAAAAAAGATAGCCTCTTCAACAAATGTTGTTGGGAAAACTGGTTAGCCATATGCTGAAAAATAAAAATAAGCCCCACTTTCTCACCCTGCATGAGAGTCAATTCAAGATGGTTTAAAGATGGGGAAATAATACCAGAAGAATCCTTGTAGCTCCTTGAAGAGGGCATAGACCCAACAAAGTTTTAGAGTGATGGTTAACTTTGCATTATTTCAAATACTTAATTTTGAAAATATCTGTAAAATATATTAATTTTCTGTTTTTCAAGCTGAGAGCAATAATAGATTTGTCTTAAATGACTGAAGATTTTTATTTTCTTTCACTATTCTCAGCACTGATTCTCCCTGTATAGGACTGTAGATGTATAAAATTTGGATACTGGATTCTCAATAAAGCTTTTCCATTCAAAGTAATCAATTTTTTGTTTTCTCATTTGTTCATATTCAAGTGCCCCAAATATACATGTTTTATATTTTTCATGCATATTTGAAATTACAGTAAAGTAGTGTGTTTCCTAAATTATGTCATAGAGACATAAACTGTGAATAAATATTGAACCTTGACAAGATATAGAAGAGATTAAGAAAACAGTTTTATGGAAAAGAATAGTTCCTGACCACTTTGGAGTGAAATTTAGTCTTTAACTAAAGAATAAAATGAGAGTAGACCAAAGATGTATCACTCTCAAGAAAAACTTTGAAAGCAGCATGTGTTTTCATATCAGTTCCTCCTTTCTTTGTTTTAATTAACTGATTTATTTATTTATTGGTATTGAGCATCAAACCCAAGGAAACATTCTACCTCAAATCTATAACCCCAGCCCTTTTTTTATTTTAATTATTTTGAAATAAGGTCTTGCTAAACTGCTGAGGGTCTCACTAAATTGCTGAGGCTAACTTCAAACCTGGGACTCTCCTCTTTTAGCTTCCCATGTACTAAGATCATAGACTTATATCTCTATGACCAGCTTTACTTTGCCTTTTTCCTCTGGTAAGAGATTGAGAATGTTTCAGATAGAAGCTGTTCCATTAGTCTGGATCTCAGAGCAAAGATTATTTGCAATAATCAGTGTGAGATCTACTTGTAACATGAATGAGAAATAATTCTCCAATGGTCTGTTTGTTACTACATCATAATTTCACATATACTGGCATACAAAGCATGCAATTATATATGTGATTATAGCAATTCCTTTATTTAATAGCATCATATTTTCTTTATTAGGATCAATCACTATGTGAGGCAGAGAGACAAGAGAACCTTGGAGGCTGGGTAGCTCCATAAACATAATTAAAAAGGTGGTTATCTTTACTTTTGAAAATTATAATCCATACCAGGAACATGGATGAACATAGGAGGGGCTTTTACATCTGATTGCCATGGAGAAGCCATGAGAAGTGGTCAGAAAGGGTCCTTGTCTTTCACCAGCCATGGGAAAAATCAGAATCCACTCTGTAGCCAACATTCTTTCAGCTCTGAACCTGAGACATGATTCCCAACAATTCCTGCCACTGATTCTGCCACCCAGAATTGCTCTCCAGAGTAATCAAACACTACTGTGTATCACAGGGAATGGGAGACGTGGCAAAGGAACACCACAGGAACAAAGAGACCACTTTATGAGTTTGTCGTGGCCTTCTTTTGGTTTTCCGAGGACGCTGGCATTTGGAAATGGTGCAATTGAAGCTAGCATGAGTTGAGGCTG
The DNA here is from genome assembly GCF_963383645.1 of Muscardinus avellanarius. Classification (NCBI taxonomy): domain Eukaryota; kingdom Metazoa; phylum Chordata; class Mammalia; order Rodentia; family Gliridae; genus Muscardinus; species Muscardinus avellanarius. The sequence continues at coordinate 125,593,363 of NC_137791.1, forward strand.
ATGGCTGTCCTCTTCTCCTCTAACAGGAGCACGCAGAGTTTTATAGGCCTCATAAAAGGGTTTATGAGGCTTTGATGGGAAGTTGGCAGTCCTAGCTTCCTGCGGTGACCTGATGAGAAACAGCTCTTCTCTGCACCTTCAGAAAGGGTTTATGGCTGCAGTTGTTTGCTCTGAGCCAAGGCAGAAGAGGGCCAATATGGTTGGAGCATAGGCCTCTTGAAAAAAGAGGAAAGGACTTAGCTGTCACACATCAGAACTTGGAAAAGCAGCAGCCTGCAACAGAGGTTCTGAGCTGAGATCCTGGGGAGTTGGAGGAAACAGAATGTCCACTCGGCATCCTTGAAGTTGCCTTTCTCCACCTTTACCAACAGACTACATTTTATTCCTGTTCTTTCACTTTAGAAAATGGTCTGAGGAATGAGAGTATGGGATTTGAAGACCTAGAACCTGACTTTAAATTCATTTCCCTTGATCTATTGTCTGTGTGATTTTAGATACAACACTCTGTTTCCTCAGTCTCTGTTTCCTACTTTCACTCAAAAACAATTAAAAGAGATTATCTTTATCAAGCAATTTAAGTACTATTTACAACACAGTAAACATTTGGAAATTAATAGTCTCCAGGACACCTGAGTATGAGGCTCAGTCCCACCAGCAAAGGCAGGTCCACTAACTGACGAGATTTCCTGTCTCCTCACTTAGGACATAGAGAGAATGGGAGCAAGGTGTAGAAATAAAATAAATTAAGATTTTATAAGTGAACATGATTTATGAATTTTCAAGATGGAATACAAATTTTAAAGGGTTCTGCAACCTTTCAAAATAGGTTATTGAAGTATAATAATTACCAAATATTTATATAATGTGCACTATGTGTCAAAGCCTATTCTAGGTACTTTGCATTTGTTAATGCACCATCCTTGTTACATAGCACTGAGTCAGCTATTTTATTTCCTTCACTCTAAAGAATTAGGGAAACTGAGACACAATGAGATTAAAGAACTTGTCTATAGCAGATAAAATATCAAAACTTAGACTTTTACCCTTACGATATTATATTTTTATTTGCAAATGTAGACATGCATATTCAAATTACTAGATGCAGATTTTACTCTCTTAGTGAAATAGTTGGATGGTTCTATGTATATGTCCAAAGAGAGAGAATGTACAGATTTTCAGGTTTATTCGGGTTTATTCCTCTTATTCATTGCACAAGTATTGACTGAATGTTTTATGTGTGGTAGATATGGTAGCATTTGCTAAGGAAGGAACATCAGCAAATTTCTCAAATATTCACAAAATTGTCTGCATTTATTATTTATAATCAATTTACTTATTGCTTCAGACTTTATTTCAGCCCGGCCTCCATCATAATCAGCTAATTAGCTATATTTGCAAACATCACATTCTAGTCTTTCCAATTTTTGAGTCTTTATCATATTAACTTATTTGAACTCTTTGTTTACTGCCTTTTGTTTAAACTTTCTCACTCTGCTCATTTAGTAACATTTTTCTCTGGGAAATAGTTTCCATTGACTCATTTTTCTCCCAAGCCTTCATTTATAGATTATTCAGTGAGTTCCAACTGCTTTATAAGCAAACTCTATACCAGTATCCAGTGCCTTTCAAGATCAATCCCTATGATCCTTATCTAACTTGACTTTTTATTGTCTTCTTCATGCATTTTCAACAACAAAAGGCATTCCTCAATCCTTATCTTTGTGGATTTGTCCAGCTTGGGGTCTGAATTAAAATCCCCTTCATCATGAGTGTTGGATCAAGGCCTCTGCACTCTTCAGACTGAGTTCTAGTTAGAATTAACCTTCCTTTCTTAATTGCCATGTGGTAATTTTCTGTGCCCCACACTTGCCTTTCTTAAGACACTTACTGTATTTCACTTTGAACTAGAGGCTGTTCTGAGTCTGCCTTTTAGTATCCAGTACGCTGTAGATACTCAATGGCCTGGACTCAAAAACCTTTCCAGGCTTTTCACAGAGCTGTGCTCATGGGAAATGCTCAGTAAGTGTTACTGTGTCCCTGGCTAGATAGATGCACTGAGGATGGTTGGCTCACAGAATTAATATGCTAACCTTCCTAAGTTATTTGACATTTGAGACAATAATTTATTAAGTAGTAATGTTGTCAGTTGTTCTTTTCTGCAAATATTTCTTATTTTAGAAAATACCCAGCTGGGCATGATAGTACACACCTGTAATCCTAGAACTTGGGAGGCTGAGACAAGAGGATGGCAGGTCCAAGCCCAGTCCTCAGCAACTTAGGGAGATTCTTTCAAAATTAAAAGTAAAAAAGGTCTAATTTCCAAGTCTTTGATCAATCTCGAGTTGATTCCTGTGCATGGTGAGAGGTAAGGATTCAGTTCCATCTTTCTACAAATAGATAGCCAGTTCTCCCAGCACCATTTGTTGAAAAGGCTGCCTTTTCTTCAGTGTATGAATTTGGACCTTTAGTCAAAGATCAGTTGACTATAAGTATGTGGGTTTGTTTCTGTATCTTCTATTGTGTTCCACTGGACTGTATGCCTGTTGTTGTGCCAATACCATGCTGTTTTTACTACTATTGCTCTGTAGTATAATTTGAAGTCAGGGATTATGATGCCCCATGCATGGTTCTTATTGGAGAGATTGCTTTAGCTATTCTGGGACTTTTCTTTCTCCATGTAAAATTCATGGCTGATTTTTCTAGGTCTATGAAGAATGGCATTGGTATTTTTAAAGTAATTGCATTGAATCTGTAGATCATTTTTGGCAGAATGGCCATCTTGATGATATTGATTCTGCCTAACCATGAGCAAGGAAGATATTTTTATCTTCCAAGGTCTTCTTCAATTTCTTTTCTTAAAATATTTTATAGTTTTCATTGTAGAGGTCTTTTACATCTTTAGTTAGGCTTATTACTAGGTATTTATTGGTTTTGAGGTTATTGAGAGTGGAATTGTTTTCTTTATTTCTTTTATTGTGGATTCATTGTTGGCATATAGAAGAGTAACCCATTTCTTTACTGTGCACAGGAATCAACTTGAGATGGATCAAAGACTTGGAAATTAGACCAGAGACAGTGAAGTTATTAGAGGAGGGCATAGGCTCAACACTCCAACATAGAGGCACAGGTAGTAACTTTCTCAACAAGACCTCCAAGTCACAGAAAATTAAAAAAGAATTAACAAGTGGGATGGTATCAAACTAAAAAGTTTCTGCTCATCAAAGGAAACCATCAAGAACCTAAAGAGAAAGCCTACAGAATAAGAGAAGAACTTTACCAGCCACCACTCTGATAGAGGCTAATATCCAGAATGTACAAAGAGCTCAAAGACTCTACACTAGCAAAACAAATAACCCAATCAAGAAATGGGCAACTGAACTGAATAGACACTTCACAAAAGAAGAGATACAAATAGCCAATAGATACATGAAAAGATGTTCAACATCATTAGCCATCAGGGAGATGCAAATCAAAACTACACTGAAATTCCATCTAACCCCAATCAGAGTGGCAAGCATAAAGAAGTCAGATAACAACAAATGCTTACAAGGATGTGGGAAAAGAGGAACTCTTTTACACTGTTGGTGGGAATGCTAACTTGTTCAGCTGCTATGGACATCAGTGTGGACATTTCTTACAAAACTGGAAATAGATACACTACCTGATCTGGCTATACCACTCCTGGTTATCTTTCCAAAGGGGTTGAAATCAGAGAACAACAGTAACATATGCATACCTATGTTCATAGCAGAACAATTCATAAGAGCCAAAATATGGAACCAACCTAGGTCTCCAACAACAGATGAATGGATTGAAAATTATGGGAAATACAGACAATGGAATTCTACTGAGCAATAAAAAAAAATCATGTTAGTCTCAAGAAAATGGAAAGACCTGGAAAACATTATGTAAAGTAAGATCAGCCAAGCACAGAAAGGACATATGTTTTCTCTAATATGCCCAAACTATGGAGTATTAGTGATACCAGAGGGACTCCAAATAATGGAGGGGAAATCTCAGCAAAGCTAGAAAGGAAGGATAGGAGAGGAAGAAGGTTGAGGTTGATTAATGGAGGAGCTACATTTGAATATGTGTATAAGTGTGAATATAGCATGGTCAGCTGGGATATGCATTATTGAGGGGGAAAGAGAAAGCAGGCAGGAAGGGCACCAAGTACTGTGTGAAGGTATGCCATTGTCAATGTGATTCATATTACGATTTGAAGCTATAATGTACCAACAAAATATAAAAAAATAAAAATAATTTAAAAAGTGAAAAAGGGCCAGGGGTATAGCTCAGAAATAGAATTCCCCTGGGTTCAACTCCCAGTATAACCCCCACCTTGAAAAAAAAAAGAAATATTTCCTAATTTCTACCATTAGTAAAATTACAGGGAAAAAAGCTTTAAAAATACAGTTTTGCTGACAGCATTAGTTAGAGACTTCGGCAATCTGCATATTGTCAATTGACAACATCCCTGAACATCTCCAGAGTCTCTGTTTCTCATGCCTCTAGTTCCTCTGAAATATGAAGGGAAATCAAATGGAGAGCTCTGAGTATCAAGCCCTCAGGATCTGGGCATTTGCAGGCCTTTCTTATACTTTTCCATGGATGGATAATTTGGATTCAATATGCTGCATTTCTCTAAAAAACTGGCAAATTAAAAAAGAATTTTCATGGTGTATTGTTTCTTTAGTTATTTGCCAAAGTGATTGAGAATAAATTAGGGTTTATAACTACCATGGAGCCATTTTAGAGGAAATTTTGAAAAGAATATTATAAAAGAAAGAAATGCCAGCTAGTAATAGTCCATGCCAAGTCTGAACTTTATGTGTAAGACCATGAATTGTACTGATCAGTGGTTTGTTTTTCAGTATGTGTATATGTATGTGTGAGTATATATCCACATGCTATATGGATATATATGTGTATATATGCCTATTTTGTGTATGTACATATATGATACATGCAAAAAGTCAAAAGTTTTTTAGTGTGTGTGTGGTATGGGAGATTGAATTCAGGGACATATACCTCTTAGCTACCTTCCCAGCCCTCTTTTAATTTTATTTTGAAACAGGTTCTCACTAAATTGCTGAGGTCCTCACAAAGTTGCTAAGCCTAGCCTTGAATCTATGAAAACTCCTGTCTCGGCTTCCAAAGTACTGAGGTTGCAAGCGGACACCACCATGTCTAGCTTAAATAATGGAAGCTCTAAGATAACAAAAAATGAGAGAGAGAGAGAGAGAGAGAGAGAGAGAGAGAGAGAGAGATATTTCTAGAAACAGGGCTAATGCCATTCAACTGACATGAAACTTTTTTTTTCTATTTATGTGTTGAAAAGGCAAAGAAGTAGTCTCTGAAAATATTTATCATGCTATCACAGTTCTACTGGAGAGGCTTTGCTCTGTATTTGTCAGCAAAAAGTCCAGGGCAAAAGGTGTGATGGATTAGCAATTAATGTGTTTTCTATCATGTATATTGTTTTATCATATTTTCTTGCTCTAAACTCTGCCTAAATTGAAAAAAAATAAAATGATAAAAGTAAAAGGAAACTACCTTCTGCTCAGTTGTTCACAGAGCATGTTCTGGGAAAGTTAGTTGGCATGAGACATAGGACACCTCAGCCTCCTTTACATCCATTCATCAAGTCACTGTGAGGAGAGGAGGGAGGAGTGGGGAAATGGCCCACCATTTATAAAGGTTCCAGAAGAGGTTTCTCTTAAAAAAAAAAAATACAAAGCCAAACAAACAATTACAACTATGAGCTAAAGCAAGGTATAGACATTACAGTAAGAATGTATTTTAAGGCTGGGCATGGTGGCGCACCCTTGTAATGCTCAGGCTTGGGAGGCGGAGACAGGAGGAGAGTGCAGGTTCGAAGCCAGACTTGCTGGCTTAGGAGACCCTGTTTCCAAATAAAAATATAAAAAAAATAGGTCTGGGAGTGTAGCCCGTAGGTTGAAGGGTTTCTAGGAACCCCAGTACCACCAAAAAAAAAAAAAAGAATGCATTTTAATTATTATTGTAAAAAATCCAATGCATAATTTGTTCAGATCTAGAGACATGGTCAAAGGAAAGGGTTCTTAGCATTGTAGTTTCCATCATGTGCTTTTGACCAATTTTACTTCATGGATTTGTGAAAATAACTCTGTGAGGAAAAATCTTGTCTTCTCTTTTTTACCAAATGGGGCTAGAGAAAGCAGAATGTCTTAAGTAGCCAGCTTAAGACCATCCAACACATAATCAATAAAGACACCACTTCAATCCAGTAGGACTGTTCTAATATTTTTTCTTCTATCTATCACTGTACATTTTAGTTTCTAAGTGTTTAAATTTATTCTACCAAGTTATTTTTCATATTGAAACAAAAGACGAGAAGATTGAGACTTTATACTTTACTTGCATAGATAAGCAAACACAAACTCAAAATTTAAAATGATTTTTCCCAAACTCACTTCCTCACTGTAGTAACTAAAATACATATCCAGTTTTCTGACTCTAGAGCCAGCCCTTCCAGCAGTAGAGCATTCGGTGTTTCACCAAACTCAGTATAAGGACAAAATAGTACATATGGTTTCATTGCCTAACACATGATCTCATTTTAAAACAACAGATTTGATCCCAGAATTATATGCACATACACAAAGACACATATATATTGTACCATAGAATATATATAGAAATATGTGATTTTTTATTAGCATAAAGAATTCCAGTCAAAGTATTCTAATTCAGGGAGTCTGAATAAAGAATAGCAGAAACTCCTTCAGCCAAAGAAAATTACATAAACACAAAAAGCTCTAATAGCTCCACTCTGTAATAGTAATAAAGGCTTGAGCTTATCTTTGCTTGATTGGAATAAAACAGCATTTTAATGAAATAACCTTCATTTGACATTTAGCTAAGAACTATTTCACAGAATCATGTTTCATTATAAAATGAGACCCAATCTCAATGATTACAATACTAGTTGTTCTAAGAATGTTTCTTATCTTATTTTTCCAATCAATACCCTCCGGAGTCTTTTTTTTTTGTTTCTTCCCTGCCACTGATTTGAAGGAGGTGTGAAAGGAGATGGAAGAACTTCCCAAAAGAGATTATTCTGAGAAGCAATATTGGTTTACAATGCCAAAGAGCATTAGCACAGTTTTTCCTTACATTTACTATTTGAAGATAGTTACTATTTTTCCTTAAATGAAAGAGAAAATTGAAGTCAGCTGTGTCCGGTGGCTTTCCCAACATTGCCTACTAGTGCATAGCCAAAAGGAGAATTTGGACACGCACTTAGTCATGTCTCATACACACTTTTGCCTCTGTATACTGGTTCTTAATCTGACTTTTCTCATGGTAATAAGATATGGATAGGTATGAATAGCAGGTGAGTGTTGATCTCCTAGAGGCTTCTTCTGGAACTCAATCCAACTGAGTTTCTAATATTAAAAGACATATATTCTTTCAGTTTTAGCTTATTGAAGCTGGAAGAAACAAAAGAGAACATTTACCAAATGTTATTATATTATGGGCAGAGACCATAGAGGTTCCTAGAATAAGATACAACTTATGACATTAAATAACTGATAAAGCAGGCCCAGTGTTGCCCACCTGTAATGCTGGTACTTCAGAAGTTGGGATATGAGGATCATAGGTTCAAGACCAACCCCAGCAAGTAGTGAGACTCTTAGCAACCTAGAAAGACCCTGTTCAAAACATTCAAAAGGGCTGAGAGTGTAGCTGGGAAGTAGAATTTCCCTGAGATCCATCCACAGAACCAGAACCATATATAGATAAGATGCTAATTATTTGCACATGAAAGAGGAAACAAGGTATTAAAATTGCTAGGATAGAAGTGTGTATGAGGCAAAAGTGAACAAAAAAAAAAAAAGGAGCAGAAAATGTGTTCTTCATTGGTACCCAAAAAAGGAAGGATTCACAGAGGAGGCCACACTGGGATTTTTTCAATGTAGAAATGTTCACCAAAGTAGATAAAATTGGTGAATAAAAGATGGATGGATGGAAAGCTAGTGTAATTGAAAGCTTGGTGGTTTGGGTGGAGAGGGAGGGACTCCACATAGCAACACATGAGTTGAGATTGAGTGTGTCCCTTAACAAAAGAGAAGGTGAAGAGAGAGGAAGAGAATATGGGGATGCATGGTTTCTGAAACTGTGAAGCTGTCTGTCCATCTCTAGCCTGGAGGCTAGCATTTTAATGAAATAAGTTGATACAACACAGAACAGGACACCCCTGGCTGAACCAAATACTAGCAGAGACTCTCCCTGGACCAGATACCTAATGTGGTGGCTTTGAAACAAAAAACAACACAAGAAAAGTCCAGAGGTAAGATAAAGATGTAGGTGAGACTACTGGTGCTTTAATGCTAAACTTCCTCCCATGTAATGAGGAGCCATGATGGAGTATCACAAAGAAACAGAACAAGCAGAGGGAAGCAGAAGATGACAGCAATTACAGTGAATCAAAGTTTAAAGTGCATTACATTTCTTTTCTGTAGCTGATTACATGTTCTCTCAAATCTCCATTCCTAGTGATAGGAGAAACATAAAATTAAATGGCCAATTAAGAACAATTATGCTGTTTTATTTTTAAAGCTCTCTTACTAGTTTGAGCACAAATAATTCTGGATTAGTTTCACCTTTCTTTGTTTTTAACTGAAGAATTAAGTTTGAGGTAGAAGCTAGAAACTTACACACCAACCTGACATGATCTTGAGACTCTGTGCTGGCATCAGAGGCTTCTCTTTTTTTTTTTTCCCAGAGAGAAAGCCTTCACCCTGCCTGGCCACTGGATCTCCTGTTATGACGTCTGCCAGAGCGCTGCTGAGCACACTTGTTGATTTCAGTGTATCTTAGCTCACTAATAAACATTTATTAGACACCAAAGATATACCAAGTTGTGTTCTAGATTCTGGAATTACATAGTAAACAGCAAAAAAATAAAAATAAAAATCCTTGCTGATCATATTTACATTCTACTTACTGTTAGCTCTATGCTATAACTTCTAGTCCTGGGCTTCCAAATCCCCTGCCTTGTGAACAAGTCATCTCAACACAGCCCTCTATTTGTATACCATCTCTCTCTGCATTTCTGTGTGTTTTTCTGGGTCACACTGGGTTTGAATGTCGTAAACTAAAAACCTCGCATCATGAGAATACACGGCTACCTTGCTAAATACAGGGCTGGAATTTTCCCAGGAAATGTGGCAATGAGTGGAAAACCAGCCTCCTAGGAATGGGGATGAGTGAGAAGCATCCGACACTCACCCTTCAATTCCCTTTTCCCTTCTGACACCTACTCCCCCTTTTCTGTCTTCTGCTTTTTTATGTTTTGTCCTTGTCATATCTTACTTTAATCTCCTGATCTTGTTCCAACAGAAAAATGTTGCAACTACTCAAAGGGAAAAGATATCAAGTAGTGTTATGAAAATGCTGCTTTTATTAAACAGTGATCCAGCTTTAAGTTCCTAAGAGCACATCTAACAGAAGCCATGAATGAGAAGTTTAGGGCGAGCGCTCCCACGTACTTTTATGCAGTACAGAATGCAATTACAATGCCAAGGATGGCATCTAGGTGTCTTTCTTAGTCAAAGGAGGTATAATGAGATTATTCTAGTCACAGAGAACAGAGGAAAATGATGAAAGTACTCAGCTCATGTTTGCATGCTCCGCTAGAAATAGTAGAGGATATTTGAATGATGATGCCTGTCTATGTTTAAAAAAACTGGACAGAGGCTCCACCTGCATATATATAATCCCACGGGTGATATTTGCAGTCATAGAGAGAGCATTTCATCCACCCCTTCTCACTGCCAATTTATTTTTGAAAATCAAAATTTGAGCACAAAGAAGCTTATTCAGTGACATCTGCAAGGTCAAATGGCTATTTTTTTGGCAACATTAACCTAAAGTTTTCCTCACTCCTGGTCCAACAAGGAGGAAGATGATAAATGAGAACACAGTATTTCTGATGAAAAGAAATGAAAAAGGAAACAAAATCTACGCACTTCAACCAAAGCATTAAGCGCAGACATATTACACATGTGAGAGAATTTTAAAGTTAAACTATTCCTGGATGAAATCCTACACAAGCTTCCCGAAACACCTGCCACACTTAGTTGTCATCAAAGTGAATTCATTAAAAAGCAGAAGAGCCCCCAGGGCAAGAGACTCTTTGCATGAATTAGGTGTGAGAGATGAAAAGCACATTTGAGATGTCTCTATAGGAGAGCATAGAAATATTAGTTTGCAGAATTGAACAGCTCCCTAGAACAAACTTTTTAGAGCCTATGTTTCTATTTCTGTAGCATAAAAAATTGCCCCTGGGAAGAACAGCAGTCCTGAAAGGAATACCTGGTTATCCCTACATCCCTAGATGTTTGTTACCTAACAAACATCTAAGCAGTTATTGTGCTTAATTAAAGCAATCTCCAAAGAAGACTCCTGTTCCCTCATTTCTATCAACTGATCAAAGTACCATTGGTTACATTTATGATGCCCTCAGAACTCAGAATACTCACTTCCATAATGTTATAGACCAGCAGTCATTTTCTTCTATTAATTTAATGAAATTACTTCTTTTGGCAAGAAGTCTAATAAGAAAGTTGCTTCTATAATTTTAAGACTTTTCAAATTAAGAGCAGTAGAAATTTTCATACGTGTACCAGAAAATAATGTGAAAGATGTACCCTCACCCTGCTGCCAACTCCCATATGACCATATGCCCCTTATGCCCCAGGTGAACCTCCCAATAATTCATGTTCTCAGTGAAAGGTCCAAATATCCAAGATGATAAAAGCAATTATCTCTGGAAAACAAGTTGTACAATGATAGACAATCATTTAATTATGCTCTGTGTTTTAAAACATAATTTACTACTTTATCAAGTTTTCTCTAGGATAAATAAAAAAAATAAAACCAGAAAAATTTACATGAAATGCAATCCTGAAACTTAATGCCTGGATAAACCCACAAGAGAATTTTTGTTGTTGCTCTTGTTGTTGTCAATCTTCATTCATTCATTCACATTCATTCATGGAATAACTAGAGATGGCTTCAAGTCCAAGCTCTACTATTAGTCTCCTGTTATGCTCCATATATCTCACCCCACTTTACAGAGAAATACATTTAAAATCCTTGAACACTGCTCTCAAGGAGCTCACATACACCCGAACATTCAAATAAAGAATTGACACATGAGCTGATGACTGTAGACATGTGCGTGACAGAGCTCAGGGGAAGAAGTGGACAGGCCAGGGAAGGCATCCTATAGCAGTAGAAGCTCTGAGGGGCCTAAGTGAAGGGGCTGGGGAGATGTGCAGCCAGCTCAAAGAGAGGTGGCATTTCACACAATGCATTCTTTGGCAAAGAATTTCTTCACTGCAAAATTATAAGGAAGGTACCACCTGTGCACAAGTGTGTTGTATTCACCACTGTCTTAGTTCAGGGTTGCTGTATCATACCATAGACTGGGCAGTTTATAAACAATAGAAGTCTGAAATCAGGTTGCCCAAATAGTTAAGTTCTGGTGAGAAACTGTTTCCTGATTATTGACTGTCTGCTTCTCATTGTATTCTTAGCACAAAGAGGGCTATAGAGCTCTATGGGGTATTTTTTATGTTTTTTTTTTCATTTCGGGGGGGGGTGTTGAGGGGTGTGTGTGTGTGTGTGTGTGTGTGTGTGTGTGTAACTGCAGATTGAACTCCGGGCATCCTATCACTGAATTATACCCCAGGCCTTTTTAATATTTTATTTTGAAACAGTATCTTGCTACACACCCTGGCCTGGAACATGCTATTCTCTTATTTCAGCCTCCCAAGTACTGGGATTATAGGTGTAAGGGGCAATGGTATCTGGCTCTGGAGTTTTTTATAAATACACCAGTCCTAGACATAAAGGCTCTGTCCTCCTGACCTAATTGCCACCCAAAGGCCTCACCTCCTACTTTCATTGCATAGAGGGTTGGTATTTGAGCATATTAATTTTTAGACGATAAAAACTTTTCATACAATTGCACCACATCCTCACTCACTTCAGCAACGATCCTCTTTAGAGTCGATCCCTGCATTCCCAGAGACCCACAGCTGTCAGCCTATGATGGAGCTGGATATGAGCCCCTGTTTTCTGATCTTTCCCATCTTTTTTTTTTTTTTTTTCTGTGGGTCTGGGGATGGAACCCAGGGGCATTTGACCTCCGAAATACACCCCCTGCCCTATTTTTTATTCTTTATTTTGAAACTGGGTCTCACTGAGTTGCAGAGGGCCTCACTAAGTAGCTGAGGCTGTCCGCGAACTGCGATCCTCCAGGTCTCAGCCTCCTGAATGCTGGGATTACAAGCGTACGCCACCACGCCCATCTTCTTTCCCATCTTTAACTCGGAGGCATTGTCCGAGATAATTCTAAGATGCCAAAGAATTAGAACTGGATTTAAGTCCCACCTTCCATCCTTAGTAGCTGTGTGAGCTTCAGTTTTTTTTTTATTATCTACATAATCAAGATTAAAGTTCACTGGGCCATTTGAAGATTGAATAGTCAGTACCATAAACCCTAAATAAAGTTTAATACCATTTTATTCAGTAACAATTACCAAAACAAACATTTGGTAATTTTTTTTTAGTAGATCTCTATTTTTTTAAAACATTTTTTATTGATGCATTGTAGTCATACATCTTAATGGGGTGCAAGATGGTAAATTTAATATGTAAATTTAAATATGTAAATGCATACTTGAAATAATTAAATTATATGTTGGATACTGTTACATTAAGTACTATTTTATATAAAGTAATAATTGAATTTCAAAAATTACTTCTTCAACTCATATCCTGTGCATCTATTTCATTCCAGTTGCTTGTAAGCATACTCAACATCAGTGCCTGTGTCATCTCTCAGGACAAATTTCAAGTCATCCAACACCAGTTTATAGAGCACAGTGTCTTCAATAACATAAAATATGGTACTTTAATGCCATAACACGGTTTGAATCCTTGTATGTTGCTGCCTCTGAAATTTTATCACCAGGTACAGGTGCCTTCTCTGACTGTGCTATTAAAAATATTCAATGGTTTTGTCTAGCTGTGCAGAAATAAATAAAAATAAGTAACTCATGAATGACAAAATTAGGCTTAGAAATAAAGTAAGGAAAAAAAAAGAAAAAAGGGAGGAAACACAGAAGAGAAAGGAAGAAAGGAAAACTACTGAAATACAGTTTCTTATAAAAGTTCATTTAATATGATTGTAAAAATCATCACAAATTTAAAATTAAAAATTAAACAGAAGACAAATGACATTACAATTTATAATTTAATACTAATGATGGTGAATTGAAAATCAGCAAAGCATATCACTATGAAGAGGTAGTGGGAGAAGAGACTAAGAAGTAAAATCATCCTAAAATATTCATAAGCCTCAGTAAATCATTAGAGGTGCTTTTGTTCTTTTTAAGTTTCAATCACAAATAAGCATGCACACATTCAAAAGGGAGGGCACTTCTCTTAAAGAGTAATCTCACTCTGCCTGATCTCCCTTTCTCCAAAAGCAATCATTCTCTGTCCTTTGAGCTGTGTATTCTTATTTATGATTACCTTCATGTCCAGCTTTCACCACTATTGCTAGGTTTTCTTTTTCCATTTTAAATTTTATCTATTTAATTCTCCACGAAAGATGACTCTTTGCTCCTATTCCCAGGATCAGTTGCCAACACACACACACACACACACACACACACACACACACACACACACACACTCATATTCACACATTTTTATTATTCCCTCTCAACATGATTAAATATGCTTACATTATAATGATAAGCATGATATTTACAGGTGATAACAAACTGGATAATGATGACTAGTTATACTTTCCTGCCAAATGTTAACTTTTGAAAGATGTCTCTTTCAGAAAGACTAGCTCAACTTGGAACTACCCATAACCTACAGTGGTACATAGCTGTCATCAAAGAAAGTGCAAGATGTTGGACTGAGAAAAATCTCAGAAGAAGTAGAATAGGATGAAGTATTGCTCTGTGGCAGTAGATAACTTGAGGTTACAGAACACTTCTGCCTGCACTAGGCATTCTAAACTCCCTAAACATCCAGCTATCATCTCAGCAAATTTGGGTAGCTTGCCTGGGTGGTATGACCCAAACCACCATAACTGAAGGGTCTGAACACTTGTTAGTCATAGCCTTAGTCTGAGTGGCTGCACGGATCTGTTCATGGTTAGGGTGGTACAAGGGAGAAACAAAAGACACCCACATGGATCATTTGGGTTCCACATATTTCTCCCCACTTTATTATATATATGCAGCCCTATCTGCTCCTGCTGGGTCAGGTCAATTGTCCCTGAAAGGATAGTAATTCCTTTTTTTCCTTTATGTTCTGTGGACACACACACACACACAAACTCACACACACATGCATACCCACACGATCAAAATACTCTGGTGGTAGCTGTAAATTGTAATTCAATGGGACAATTGTTGTATTTCTTTGTCACTTCTTAGACCAGGAATTCCAGCCCAACAAACTCCAGAGGTGAAGAAATAGTAAATAAAAAATAAGCCTTCGTAGGTCACTAGGGTTGATATTAAAGCATGCCTCTCCTACTTCTATGCTTTGGCTCCTAGACCCAGGTACCTAACCTGGTAGAGATTCAGAGCCATATCAAAGTCGCTGACTATGTGTATTGCCTCCTGAAAAAAAGCACCTAGCACCTGGTCTTTTTGAGTAATTTTTTTTTTCAGAATTAGTACTTCAGTTGTGAAGCTAAGAGGCTATTCTAGTGTTCTATGAGGCCAAATGACTATGGGCAAACACTATATGATATTACTAGTGGACCCACTTCCACACATCTTTTTCACTATAAGAAAGGTGCCAGATAGATGCTGTGCTGTTTAGTATTCCAAGCCTAGGGATCAGACATCTGTAATAACCTGGATCATGGAAGTTTCTAAGACTCTACAAGACTACAAGACTTAAGAGCAGATTGTACTCTTAGTGAAATAGATGAATGACTCTCCTTTTCAGGATGTAGAATCCTGATGTTATCAAATGGCAACCAAGTGGCCAGGTAGTCTTCTGGAAAAACAAGGCCACACAGAAGTTTGGAGGGGGAAAATCTCATCTCTTTGGTAAAATTTGGGCACTTGGGAACACCAATAGCTAGATCAGCTTTAATAATGGCTGTCTATGGCCGGGCGTGGTGGTGCACCCTTGTAATCCCCGTGCTTGGGAGGTAGAGACAGGAAGATCACGCAGGTTTGAAGTCAGCCTCCCTGGCTTAAGACACCCTGTTTCCAAATAAAAAATATAAAATAGGTCTGGAAGTGTAGCCCGGAGGTAGAAGGGTTTCATCCCCAGTACCATCAAAATAATAATAATAATAATAATAATAATAATAATAATAATAATAATGGCTGTTTATGCTGATGGACTCAGACATACTCTCCATTTCTACCTTGATGACACTTCAATCACATGTTCCTCATGCACGTTCTGGGTGGCCAAGGACAAAGTCTGGCCAACATTGACTGGCAGGAAAATTTTGTACCATGTGATTATTTAGTACCTTGTCACATAGACACTTTCTGTTAAGCATGAACAGATGCCACAAACAATGACACTTTTTTTCCACTTTCATTTGTCCATCTACATGCCTCTGTGTCAAGCATCCTTGTCTTGATCTTCCATTCATATCCCACCCAGGCCTCCTATCCCAGGGCCAGGTCATTGCAGGTCACTGCTCAGGCATTTGTTTCCTGTCTCCACATAGAATCACTTCTTTTATGTCAAATAAACAAGTAGACAATGCTGTGGCTTCACCTGTTGTGGGTGTTCCTTTTCCCTCTCCACTGTCCTTCTGGGCCACACCTAACACGGGCTGGAAGCTTCCCACCATGAATTTACGGCTTCTTCTATGTTCGAAGCCAATGGATTCATAAAACAAACTCAGTTTTTTATTTCCTTCTTCTTGCACATATCCTTACATGAATCCCTGACAAGCATAGAATTAAGCTGGGAAAGGAACACCATTGCAGCTATGGCAGGTGATGTGGGGATCTGAGCTGCCTGTTCATGGAACACACCCTTGTCCTCTGCACCTCATAGTGATGGCATGATCTTTCCCAGAATTTCAGGTATTTATGCCATTCCCACTGGAGGTGGACATAATCCCCAAAGTTGATCCTTGTCCACTACTGACACTTCCAACAACATGGGATCTAGAGAATTTTATGGCTCAGCAACAGCTCACTGTCATGCCTAGAACTACTATCGTAGTTTTTCCTATTATAGATTCTATTCAAAGCCCACAGCCTTCTGTGTCCTTCAGTATATGGCTAGAGAAAAAGTCACAGGTATGAAATGTGTTGCCCCATTTTAGTCAGCTGGAGCTACTAAAACAAAACTCTCCAAATATCAAGATTTCAGAATATTCTCTATCTATTCCCCTAGTTTCTGATAGCCTCAGACATGCCTGGGCTCTTAGACATATAACTCCAGTCCTCTATCTTCACATGGCATTATCTCTGGGTCTCTACATTCTTGTGGTCTCATGGTCTTCCTCCATGCATGTCTATCCCTTAATTCACATTTCTCCATTTTATGAAGACACATTCATATAGAATCAGGGCCCACTCCAATGGCCACATTTAGTATTCCCAAATAAAGTCACATTCTTCAGGATGAGGGTCAGAACTTCAGCATATTCTTTTTTACATTTTTTTAAGAAAGGATATTTGATTTAACCCCAAACAAAGATTCCACAACTTTTCTTTTTCTTTGGAGGTCATATATTGATAGACACTTGATTAGTCTCACATGGGCAGGACAGAAGCCCTCAGCTAGTAACCAGCACCAACCTGTTAGTTACACAAAGAGCCACCTTGGAGGTGGCTCCTCCAGTCCAAGTTAAGCCTTCAAATGACAGCAGGTCTGAGAGACCACAACCTCCTGAGAGATCTCAAACCCAAGGCCCTAGGCCAAGCTGGCCATGCATTCCAGAATCACAATGCCATGAGAGATAAGTAATCAGTAATCCCTGTTGCCTTAATGTTTTAAAGTTATTTGTTTTACATTAGATAACCAATGTAATCCAGAGTGTTTACTTTGAAGGTCCTTCTGATATGTAAAGTTATCTGTTCCATGAGATTTTGTCAAATGATTTCTTGACACCATTCATCTCTTCTCTCCTTCTTGAAACCCTTATTTTTTCAGATTTTAACATCTATTTTTAATTTTTTCATTCATATTCTTTTGAGCACTTTTTGCTTCTCTTTGAAAGTTATTCACATCTTTTTCTGATATGATTACATGAATTTTGCATTTCAGTTTCATCAAAACTTTATTTCTGTTTCCCAAAAATATTTATGTGAGAGTTCCTTTTTACAACATGTTGTGATTTTTTTCCCCATGATTCTAATCTTTTCTCTTGTCTTTCTAAGGTTTTTTTGTTGTTGTTATTGTTTTCATTTTTATGGCACTGGCTGGCTATAAAACTCAGAGACTTTCTATGTCTGAGCTACATTCCCAACCCTACTTTTTTAAAATTTTAAAACAGGATCTTACTAAGTTACAGAGGACCTTACTAGGTTACTGAAGGGCCTTGATCCTATAGTCCTCCTATCTCAGTTTCCCAAGTACTGGGATTATAGGCATATCCCACAATACCCAGCTCTGAGATTAATAATAATAATAGGGGTTTTTAGATATTTTTGTTCTTCTTGCAGAATTTGAAATAAAAATATGTAATTTGTGTGTGTTTATTAAAATATCTCATATAGATGTTTGTCTTTTATGCCTATCTTACTAAAGTGTGTACCTTCATAATCTAGCAATGCTAGATTGACTGATAATATTTTAAATAGGATACAAAATGTTGGATGGAATGCTCTGAGCACACCAGTAAAGAGAAAACTAAAGTTAACCTGAATAAATGAAAACGTGTGTCATATTGTCTAAATTTATTTATATTTTTTCATATTCTGAATAAGTTTATAAGCAGAAATATTTTATTTAACTCTGCAAGTAGATTATACAATTTAAATGGAAGAATACAAGGTCAGGCGTGGTGGCGCATGCTTGCAATCGCTTGGGAGGTGGAGACAGGAGGATCATGCAGGTTCGAAGCCAGCCATGCTGGTTTAAGAGACCCTGTTTCCAAATAAAAAAGTATAAAAATAGGTAATGGGAGTGTATCCCGGAGTTAGGAGGGTTTCCAGGAACCCCACTACCACTAACCCACTAACTAACTAACTAACTAACTAAATAAATAAATAAATAAATAAAATAGAAGAATACAAAAAAAAAATTAGCAAATTTCCACTAAAGGAGAAAAATTTTAAAAAGTAGTCACAATACTATGTTAAAAAGAGAACTGAGATTAGTTTAGTCCCAGTGTGCTAATATGCAGACCTACTGGTACATCAGAAAATAAATCCACATATATAAACTAAATGCAGATGGTGGCTTAATATATAACGAGTCTGGCATTTCAAGTCAGAGAAATTTTTTGAATTATTTAATTAGTGGTATTCAAGGTACTCAGTAGCCATCTGAAAAAAAAAAACAACAAAGTAAAACCAATACCTGAAAATTCATATCAAAATAATTTCTACATGAACCAAAGATTGATTTCCACATAGAAAAATAAAAAGGAAATATAAAAGATCTACAATAATCTCTGATAGGTCTTCCTTTTATAAAAGAAACTAGGGGGGATAGTAAAGGCCTTTTAAGGTGTTTCTAAAATTCAGAAGCTAAAAACAAATCAAATGACTAAATATATAAAACAAATCTGTTTTTAAAAATGCAGTAGAAGTAAAAGCAAAAGACAAATGATAGCCGGGCGTGGTGGCGCACCCTTGTAATCCCAGCATTTCGGAGGCTGAGACAGGGGGATCCAGGTTCGCAGCCAGCCTCAGCTACTTAGTGAGGCCCTTTGCAACTAAGTGAGACCCTGTTTAAAAATTAAGAATAAAAAATAGGGGTGGGGTGTAGCTCCGAGGTAAAATGTCCCTGGGTTCCATCCCCAGTACCTCAAAAAAAAAAAGACAAATGATAAAGTATAAATGTGTATTTGCAACTCATGTCACAAGTAAATTACCAACATGCTTCTCAAATGAAGTCAAAAGAGGAATGGTAGATGGCTATTGGCCAGAAACTACAAACTCACCCTATTCACAAAAGAGAGATTCTAAATGGCTCTTAACTGAATAAAAAAATGTGACTTCATTCATAATAGGAAAAACAGTGATAATTTAAAATAAAACCTAATTTTTAAAAACTACTTAGGTTGGGAAAGGTCAAAATAAATTGATAGCACATGAATTATCTCAGGAAATGTGCATTCTCATGTCAAGCACCTGGGAACATAAATTGAAACTTGTATGGAGAGAAATTTATATCTATCAAAGTTGATATTGTTCCTCCCCTTTAGCCAAGATTATACTCCTATGTGGTTCTGTTTCTTCTGAACATATACTGGTATGTATATAAAACCACTGCCGGGCGTGGTGGCGCACGCTTGTAATCCCCGCGCTTGGGAGGCAGAGACAGGAGGATCGCGCAGGTTCGAAGCTAGCCGCGCGCGCTGGCTTAGGAGACCCTGTTTCCAAATAAAAATGTAAAAATAGGTCTGGGAGTGTAGCCCGGAGATAGAAGGGCTTCCAGGAACCCCAGTACCATATATATATATATATATATATATATATATATATATATATATATATATATATATATATATATATATATCCACAAACATGGAAGGATGCTCACCATAATACTTTCTACTATTGCCATGTAGGAAGAAGAAAGTAAGCAATGTCCAAAAGCTTAACAATAGAAGACTGGTGAAATTAGTAACACTTCAATAATACAAGCCAACACCGTCCAGCAATAAAAATAAATGAAATAGCTCTCTATGTGCAAACACGGGATTATTGGAACATATATTCATTTTTTACAAAAAGATAATTCCAGAATATAGTGTAAATGTTAAGGACATTTGTAAAATAAGAAAGGAAAAACATATAAATATAAAAGGAAAGCATATAAATATAAAATACGTATATACTCATACTAAAATATGTATGTAACTGAGGGCATGCCTGCATGTAGACACAAGAAGTTGATTTGACCTCTGCATAGGAAAAATGTGTGGCCAAGGAAAAGATATTAGAGAAACTTTGATCTTTTCCTTACATGCTTTTGTGTTTCCAGTGCATATTCAGTAATCAATAGTAAATAAAGAGAGAAATTATGAGTGATGAAACAATAAAAAGCATTCAGAAGATAGAGAAATAGTTCTTTGAGGAAAAAACATAATAGATGAATCCTTGCAAAGTTTAACATGAGAAATAAAGAAAAACACAAATGCACAAAATTAAAAATCCACATCATGCTACTAAAATAGAGGGAACTAGAGAATATAAAAATGAATATTTAGAGTTCATCATGCAGTTTTAAAATACTCAATGAAATAGAGAATGTTTTATAAAAATGTCAATAAAATAATTAGTTCAGGAAAATATAGAGAATATAATTATATATTATTTTTCAGAAATTTGTATTATAATTTTTTAAAAGCCTGGGCATATAAAAACTGTAGCAGTAAAGTTAAAATTTTGATTTACAAAATGGATTACAAAACTATGGTTATATCTAATTTTATTGTTATACAGTTTATGATTTTCATAATTAATTTTTAAATGAGTAGCCTAAAAGGTAAAGTTGCATACAGATTTCACGTAAAATGAATGTATAAGGCAGGCATGGTAGCCCACACCTTTAATGTCAGTACTTGGGAGGCTGAGACAGGAGGATTACAGGTTCAAAGCCAGCCTCAGCAGTGTAGGGAGAATTTCAGCAACTTAGAGGGACCTTTTATCAGAATAAAAAATAAAACAGAGCTGGAGGTGTAGCTGGGATGTAGAATGTCCCTGGGTTCACACTACACACACATACACACACACACACACACACACACACACACACACGTGCATGTATAAATATCTTCAGTGAAATACCAGCCCATTATAGCAAATTTTAATTGTGTATGTTCACCAATATTTATCTTATTCATCTTCTATCTCTCTCTTGGCACATAGAAGGATTTTATTTCTATGTCTTCTTAAATTTATCCATGACTGTGTGAGTTTTTTTAGAGACAACAAAATAAAAGCAAGAGTCAGGCGTGGTGGTGCACTCTTGTAATCCCAGCAGTTGGGAGCCTGAGACAGGAAGATCACAGTTTGCAGACAGCCTCAGCTAAGTAGGCCATTTGCAACTGAGTGAGACCCTGTTTCAAAATAATGAATAAAAAATAGTGTTGGGGGTATAGTTTGGAGGGGCAATGCCCCTGGGTTCCAACCCCAGTACCAGGAGGGAAAAAAAAAAAGTAAGCAAGAGCTCACATGGTCCTTGGGAAGCAGCAGGAAGCCACTCGTGCCGGATTCTTCAACTCTCTCTTCCCCTTCTAGTGACTGTGGCAGCTGGGTTCATACAGAGATGCAGTGACAATCCAACTAGAGGAGACAGTTGCTCCTGACACAGACCAAGCAGACCTTAGTGAAGGGGGAGAGACCCTCCTGAATATGACAACACAATACAAAAGATGTGAGTCAACCAAGATGTACATCAGCAGAAGAGGGGATGAAGAAAACGTGCTGTACGTACATAACAATGTTATTCAGCCATAAAAAGAATGAAATCTTGTCATTTGCTGTAATATCGATGGACCTGAAAGTCATTATGTTTAGTGAAATAAACCAGGCATTGAAAGATAAATATCACATGGTTTCACTAATATGTAGAAGCTAAAAGGCTAAGCTCACAGAAACAGAATTGTGGTTACCAGAGGCTGGGATGGAAGGGAAGAAGAGGGAGTAGGATTGGGAGAGATTGGTCAAAGGGTATAAAATCACAACCAGATAGAAAAAATGAGGTCTGGTGTTTTATTATATGGAAGGGTGAGTATAGCAATAATATTGTATGCCATAATTCCAAATTATTGGGAGATAAGATTTTGAATGTTTCTTACCACAAAGAAATGATAAATGTTTGATATGATGGATAACCCAAATATCCTGAGCTGACACACTAAAATGTATGAATGTTCTGAAATGTCACATTGTACCCCATAAAGATGTACAATTATTACCTGTCCAAAAAAAAAAAAACCAGTTTGTTTTTTTGTCATTTATGCTTGAGGTTATTTTATTTTTTTATTTTATTATTTTTTTTTTTTTGGTGGTACTGGGGGTGGAACCCAGAGGCTTTCTACCTCCGGGCTATACTCCCAGACCTTTTTTTATATAGATTTTATTTGGAAACAGGGTCTCACTAAGTTGCTGAAAGCCTCACTAAGTAGCTGAGGTTGGCTTCGAACCCGTGCGATCCTCCTGTCTCAGCCTCCCAAGCACGGGATTACAAGCGTGCACTACCATGCCTGGCCAGCAGCTTCTTTTCCTTGCCTGAGTACCTCCTCTGACTACTTTTACATTTTAAAATTAATGCCAAAGAATTTGAAATCAATACATTTTTAAAATTAGTACCAAAGACATTTCCTAATACCGGCATGTTATCATTCCAATTAAAAACAAAACCTCTTAATATTATTTTTTCTTTGAGAAATATTAATTACTACTAGCTAGCATCATATTTACTGGTGAACCACTAGTCAGTAAAATATAACCCACAAAAATTAAAACTAAGGAGGTTGTACCTGTCCTATATTCAGTTGGAATGTTGGTGTTCCCCCTCAAAAGTCATATGTTGAAATCTAATCTCATTGGGGCAATCTGAGCAGATGAGAAGTCACTTGGCTATTAGGGCATAGCCTTCAAGAATGGGTTCAGTGTCCTTAGAAACAAACACAAGGGAGCTTGCTTACCCCTGTGGCCATTTGAGCTCACAGCAAGAAGCCCCATCCATGAGTCCATGAGGAAAGTGCTGCTGCTTTGATCTTGAACTTCCCAGCCTCCAGAACCATAAATTATAAATTTCTGTCATTTACAAATAACCCACTCTAAGGCATTTTGTTATAGCAACCCAAACAGACTGTTTTGAGAGGTTCAGACTTCATAATGAAGCATTGTCTCTTACAGGAGACACAAAATTATCATTCACAAATAAATTCTTCTACTGAGAAAACATAAGAATCAACCAAAAACTATCAGAAGCAATACAAAATTATTGTCATTAAAAACATTAATATTTGTTGAGTAACGTGCTTTGATCATTGCTAAGTAGTTTTATAGATAGCCCATTTTATCATTGCACACCAAAAAACTTTGCATGACAGATACGATGCCCAAACAGTAGATGTGGAATTTGAGATCCTGTGGGGTTAATTATCATGCAAAGATCAACAGCTAATCAATTGCCAAGCTAAAAGTCTGACCTTGCTTTCCAGACACCAACGCAAATGACAGAGCTTCCTTTTTTTCTATTTTTGTCTTAATATTACCAATTTTAATTATGCCCCAGACATACTTCATAAGCATCAGTTTTTGGCATGGCAGGTCAGACATAATAAACAGAAGTTGTATTTTCTTATAATCTAGTAAATACTACAAGCTATACTACAGTACATTCCTTTACTTTTCTTTCCTGCTTTTCCTTTGTTCCTTCCTTCTTTTCTTCCTTCTGTCCTTCCTTCCTCCATCTCTCTCATTTTTCTCCCCTCCCTCAACAAATGATCAATCAATGCATTGCTTATCTGGCACTTGGCACAGTACTGAGATCCAACTTAACTATATACCATGGTCTAACTTAATCATACAACATACAGCAAAATTTATAGCAGAAAAACCTATGTTGCAAGTCCAGAAGGGAAAGAACTAGACATTTCTTGATTTGCTGAACTAGTTAAGGTCCTTTCTTAAGAGGGCTAGTATTAATTATCTAGTAAGCAATGATTGTAAGCCCGTGTGTAAATTGTCCTTCCTCTTTCTTCACAATAAAGAGATAGAAAAAAATCAGCCTATGTAATGGGGACAACATGGAAATAAAATATTAAAAGGATGTGAATTTTCTAACAGCATGTAAATAAGAATGGTATGGGCTTTATCCAGTTAATAGCTCTTCTCTATTTTATTACTACCCCTATACATTCCTTCCTATAAACTTCAATGTACTTATTTTTTACCTCTCTCTCTTTCTCTGTTAAATGAAAAATTCCATGAGTTATTGTGGTACTGGGGATAGAACTCAGGGGCATTCTACCTCCAAGCTATATCTCCAGCCCTATTTTGTATTCTTTATTTTGAAAAAGGGTCTCACTAAGTTGCAGAGGGCCTCACTAAGTAACTGAGGCTGGTCACAAACCTGCGATCCTCCTGTCTCAGCCTACCAAGTACTGGGATTAAAAGTGTGCACCACCATGTTCAGTTTGTGAGTAATCTTGAATTATCTCTGGTGCGCAGTGAAACCTGAATAGTAGCAGGTTGTTTCATCAAAGAATAAAAACACTACATCAAGATAGTTCTACAGTAGTATGACACAAAGAAGTTGGAAAGAAAAGCCAGACACAGGTAAAGTGACTTTGTCTTAGCAGAATTTGACCACATTTTGAAATCGTGTGAGGAGGGCAAGAAGGTGGTAATATCTCTGATATTTCACAGAACTTCCCAGAGTCCACTGAAAATGACTGACCTGGTAACCTAGAGATTATAGCAGGTGACAGCCATAGAGATTTTGATTAGATATGATAAAGACCAGTACAACAGTACTTAAATAATAGAGAGATTCATTTCCCATTCATACCACAGTCCCAATATAAACTTTCCAGGTGTGATGTCCAGATTCATATTGTTGAAGCTGAGGGTGTTAAGGACATGCCACCTCATAATATAGAATCTTGGCATTTGAGCTGGGCATGGTGTTGCACGCTTGTAATCCCCACACTTAGAAGGCAGAGACAGGAGGATCGTGCAGGTTCGAAGCCAGCTTCGCTGGCTTAAGAGACACTGTTTCCAAATAAAAAATATAAAAATAAGTATGGGAGCATAGCCCAGAGGTAGAAGGGTTCCATCCCCAGTACCACCAAAAAAAAAAAAAAAAAAAAAAAAAAAGAAGAAGAATCTTGGTATTTGAGAAATTAGGAGAAGCAGAGAGATCTCTGTCCTTTTTCCACTGTTCTCCTGTGAAGCAGGACACAGATATTAAAATTCCCCGTACCCATTCTCCCATGAAGCAGGCCACCAACTCTGAGAAGGTCACTCTCTGACCTTCTCTCTGTCTGTTCCCCTAAAGATCTTTATGTGGAAGTGTCTTGCCCTGCACTTAGAGGGGGAAAAGTCACACCAAGGGGTCAATAAATATCTGAGCAAAATGCCTCTCTACATCCCCCAGTTTATTAACCGAAGATTATACCATTTGTTCTCCAATCTTCTGTCCAATTATCCATAAAATACACACTTTTTCATTATTCTTTCAATCTTCATTTCTTAAATGAATTTGTGTGTTTTTCTTTTGTTAATCTTTATTTTTGTAATAGAAGCCTCTACCATAAAACTTTCTGTGAATGAAAAAAAGAATAGTTTCTTGCCTGCAAAACCCAAGCTTATTCCTTTATGCTTTTATGTTAACTTTAATATGTAGCTCCCATCTTATGTTCTAAGATGACTAAACCAGCTTCTTCTAGAACATTCCAGTGAACAAATATTATGTTAAAAGAAAGTATTATACCTCAGATATCATGTAATTCTCCTACCATTTCCACAAATCCAATCACAAGATCCGAATCAACTGGAAAGAAGGCTGATAAAGGTTCTGTAGAAGAAAATATTGTCAGACTGGGGATGTAACTTAGCAGTAGTAAAACTTGCCTACCTTTGGAAGGCCCCAGGTTTAATCCCCAAGATCACGAAGGAGAGAAAAAGAAAAATGGAGGAAGAAAGAAAAAGGGAAAGGAGAGAAAATGTCATTTATTAAGTAAAAGAAACATTATGGGAGGGTCATATAGCTATATGTTATAGTATAATTGAACAAAATTAAATTAATGGGTAAGCAGCTAGATAATATTTTTGTATGAAGGAGTAGTATTGGGTTCTGGAACTATATATAAAAAAGAAATTAGAAAGTCGAGTAGAGAGACTGGGATGGATCAAGAACTCAAAGGGAACCCTGGTGAATGTGCTGCTGCTGCCAGAAGTCAGATTTAAAGAAAATAATAGCAGTGCCTGGGGGTCTGTGGGTCTTAGGAGAAATGAACTATAAGGGAGAATCCCAGGGAGTCCCAACAAAATGGCAGAGAAATTACCTGGGCTAGAAGAAGTGGTGGTACCAGGTCCCTATTTAGTCACCATTAGCTACCTGATTCTCCTTGCTGGATTTCAGAAATGGCTAAGAAAATTTAAAGAAAATTAAATCTTTTCCTCTATCCCTTCAGTCAGATAGACAAAATTCAGACAGGAAACATCACTTAAAAAACTCTTTTCAACCTATACAATCTCGTAAAACCCAAGCAGAGTTCTTTGTAAAAATGAGCAAAGAGAAAATTTCAGACATATGAAAGATATTGTGCTTAAAAAACAGAATGATATGTCTGAAGAATGTGAAAATGCTTGTCAGCAGAATAGATTTGCTATGGAATTTTATTTATTTATTTATTTATTTATTTATTTATTTTTGTACTGGGTATTGAATGAAGGAGCATTCTATCTCTGAGCTATACCCATGCTCCCCATTTTTTTACTTTTTATTTTGAAACAGTGTCTTGCCAAGTTTCTGAGGGTTTTAAATTACTGAGGTTGGCCTTAAATCTGTGATCCTTCTGTCTCAGCCTCCCAAGAACTGGGGTTACAAGTATGTGTTATCATGCATGGTGAGAAAAAAAAATAATTGTAGAAATATCTACATTATTCTCTTAAAAAGAAATACATCGCAAAATACCTAGAATAGTTAGTCATAGAGGATTATTGAGAATCGGGAAAGACACTGGGGCTGGAGGAATAGCTCCATGAGTGGTAGAGCACTTACCCAGCATGCATGAGGTCTTGGGGTCAATTGCCCATACTGCATACACACACAAAAAGAACACTTTACAATTAAATATAAATGCTGGGTTAAAAACAACTAAGATGTAGATAGCAACTAAGCCTAATTAAAATCAATGGGTAAAAAAAATTAATGAGGAAGCAAATGAGCCTAATAAATGATTCTAGATGTCAGAATAAAAAGATAAAGTGATAGAAATGATAACAGATTGAAATAAAACGTGAAGAACTAAGAATACTTAACAGGTGTTTAACATGATACTTCCCATCATGAAGGTACCTAAAAGACCAGTTAGAAGAACTCTCAGATATTCTCAGTGACATTTTTTAATATTCAGAAATAAAGAAAAACTCCTGTATGCACACATACACATTCTTCTTTCCTCAAAGTAAGGAAGAAGAAGAAGAAAAAAAAAAACAGAATCCAGGAAGGAGATAAAAGATATCTTCCAACATTCAACAAATGCAAGTTCAAAACTCCCAGGGACTCAGGTGTAAAACCCAATTCAGCACCTGTCAAATAGTAAATGTTCCATATATGTGCTTTGTATGTGACACTTCAGTGTTTCTAGTGGACAAACTTTTTGCCTAAAATTTCTACAGTGAGTTATGATGTTCAGGAATTTTGTGAGATCCTGTTTCAAAATAAAAGGGGTCCAGCAAGAAATTCCAATAATCATAATCTCCATAATCATAAAAAGAGGCCTGCACAGAGTTAATGGGCAGGCTCACTCCTAGTAGTATCAGAAGACTATTGGTTGGACAAGATGAAGGGTCATGAATCTTTATAAAAACTGTTCTATATTCAAAACCTCAGTGTCTTATTTTCAAGACTCTCCACTCTGTCAATCTCTCTCTGACATCATGATTTGTAATCTCTGGTCCCTTCTTTCTATGTTTGTAATAATAAAAATTGCTTAAGTTTGCAGCAGTTCTGGCTATTCTTTTCTAAAAATAGCCAATAAAAAAAAAAAAAAACTGTGGCTCCATCTCAAACCATTACAGTTCTATAGTCTGATAATTGTGAATTGTGTGGCTGTCAACATAGGTACACTGCATTAGTTTAGTAGTTTGGTTTCTATTGTTTTGAATAGATCCCAGAAGTGGTATTGCTTGATCATATGGTAGGCTCATTCCCATTCTTCTGAGGATCCTTTTTACTATTTTCCAAAGTGGTTGCACTAATTTGCTCCCTCCAACAATGTATTAAAGTCCCTACTTCTCCACATCTGCCCCAGCATTTGTTGTGTTTTGAATGATTGTCATTCTAGCTGGAGTTAGGTGAAATCTTAGGGTAGTTTTGATTTGCATCTCTCTAATTGCTAACAGACACATAGATCAATGGAACAGAATAGAAGACTCAAAAAAAAAATTCTACACACTTATGGCAAATTGATTTTTTACAAAAAAGCCAAAAACATTATTGGGGGGGAGGGGGGAAAGATAGGCTCTTCAACAAATGTTCTTGACAAAACTAGTTAACCATATGCAGAAAAATGGAAGTAAACCCACTTTCGCACCCTGCACAAGAGTCAATTTGAGATAGATCAAAGACTTGTAAATCAGACCAGAGACCTTGAGGCTTCTTGAACAGGGCATAGATCCAACACTTCAAGACATAGGCACAGGTAAAAACTTAACAAGACCCCAAAGGCACAAGAAACTAAACAGCAGATCAATGCTGGGATTGCATTAAACTGAAGAGTTTCTGTACAGGAAAAGTAACAATCAAGAACTTTAACAAAGAGCTGACAGAATGAGAGAAAAATTTTGCCTACTATTCCTCTGATAGAGAAGTAATATCTAGAATATAGAGAACTCAAAAATCTCAGAACTAAGAAAACAATAACCCAATAAAAAATGGACAAGTGAACTAAATAGACACTTCACAAAAGAAAAAATCAAAATGG
Organism: Muscardinus avellanarius; assembly: GCF_963383645.1. Classification (NCBI taxonomy): domain Eukaryota; kingdom Metazoa; phylum Chordata; class Mammalia; order Rodentia; family Gliridae; genus Muscardinus; species Muscardinus avellanarius. The sequence goes on from NC_137791.1 coordinate 125,622,281, forward strand.
CCAATAAAATTATAAAAATTTGTACTCTTAGGAAAGGGAATTTGCAAAGAATGTTGTGAGGTGAATAGATGAAATTATGGTTTACTGAAGCATGGATTCAGGGACCCAGAATCCATGTCCACTCTGAGTGCTGATTAAACTCTGTTCTTTCTCACTGCAGATGCCAGCAAATTTGCTGTTGGCTTGCAAAACAAATGTTAAAAAAAAACAATTTCCTGGGATACCAGGGACTGAAATTGGTACTACCTAGCCTGAAGTTTGCATCCCTTTGCCAGTAGCCATGCAAATGAAGGATTTCTTCCTCTATTCAGACCAAAGGTCTCAGGGTGCCAGCTTAAAGTCACCTGGCTGTGACCCCAGACCCCATCCCTGCCACCCACACCTCAGGCTACACCACCTCATTCCCCAAATCCAGGATCATCAACAGCTGCTTTGTATTGTGCTTACAAAGTTCAAGTTTCTGTTAAAGGACCTCCTGGCAGAACTTCCCTGTTATGACATTTTGATTCTTTTGAATCAGAGATGACCCATTTGGAGTTTTCTGGCCCAATCCCCACATTTTTCAGCCAGGGCTTGCAAACAGAGTTAGGAAAAGATGCTTTTCCCAGAAGTGTGCATTGCTTATCCCATCTGGAGTACTTATAGGACGAAGAGATCTTCTAGCCCACTGGATCTTGTGAGGGTCCAGAGTCTGAGAGTCCTCTCTGGTGGTGAAATGCACTGCCATGTATCTGTGGAGGTGTGGGGGGTGCCAAAAAGCCACAGTACTTGCTCTCTCATAACAAAGCCACCCTGTGAAGGGTCAACCCCATGGGACCCAGAATTGGATCCTTGGTCCCCATTCTGCTTTCCTGAATCACCTCTCAGACTGGGCAGCACTGAAGCCCTGTTGAGCAGCCCCCTATTTGCTTTCTTCTGTTTGCTTTCACACCTCTCCTGATTGGGGGGAGGTGACCCTGAGCTTTCAGCTTTAAAAGAGCCGCCTCTGAGCACCAAGTTCCATGGAGAAGCAAAAGCAAACAGGAAGGCAAGAGGCTCAAGAGAAGTCTTTACAACCTGCATGTTAAATTATGTCAACAGGATGCTGAGAACAAGATCTGTGAAGGAAATTCCACAACTCAATGAGGAAAACTCCAAGGTGGCACCTGAACAGAGAGACCTGGGTGGCATTGGCTTTGATCTAACCTCCTGGTTATAAGGGAGCTGGGGAAGAGAGAGTTTAGAAACAGAGGGGGGAAATTAACATAAAGTAATTCAAAGAATTAGACTATTGCTTAGAGGCAGCTAGACTTGGCTTCCACCTTGGAGACTGAAAGCAAGTCATGGCTTTGGAGAAACAGACTATCTTTTGATTCCATTTAGATTGAGCTTTGGGAAAAGTGATATAGTTTGTCCCCAGGGTTCAGGATTTTTCTTTTAATTCTGAAAAGGCACTAACTTTAGTCTCAGAACACATCCAAGTTAATGAAGAGCTATGAGAGGCAAGAAATATTACCTCCCTCCTTCCTATTCACCTACTCCAGGGAATGAATTCCCATGTGGCAGTGCTTCAACTGTCCCCATTGTCCTTCTCAGAGACATCAAAGGACACTGAAATAGGTTTAATAGTTTACAGTTGGAATTTGTCTTTATGAAAACATTGGGCTGTGTAATTTATGGAAATTAAGCATGCATGCATCTCCATTGTGCTAAGATACATTGTGATATAGTAGGATTAGGCAGAGAGACAGAGTCCTCATGATATGATAAAATACTTTGTGCCTAAACAGTACCTAAAAGCTGGAGAGGGAGAGTTGCAAGTATTACCTAAATTTGTTGATTTGGTTGTTATTATATTAAAGGGAAGATTTTTGTGTATCTGTTTTATAACATGCAAAGCATATGATAATTTTTTTATATCAAGAGTAATTCTATTCAAAGTGTGGTGCTGCTTTGCAAATAGAAAGGCAGGGCTACCTTCTAATAACACTGCCTTGGGATAATTTTAATTTGTTTGAGCTAGAAAGTCTAGCAATTTCTGATCAACATTGGGAATGAGCAAACCTACAATTTTCGGGGCAGTCTGGACGACTTCTTCCTTATAACAAAGTGTTACTTAGTATGAACTTTGAAACTGGAAAATTTTCTTTTGGTTAAACATTAAATCTGCTATGCTATATTTGGAAGAAATACATTTCTTTTCCTTGACTCTTAAGTTTCTTAGAAAGCACTCCTTAAAGATTGTAGAAATAAAAGTTAGTAATCATAATAATCACAAAAGCTGGTAATAGTAAAAATAGCTTTGTTTCTACAAGTGCCATTTAGTTTTCAAAGATTAACCACACATACTTATTGAGTTGATCAAAGTACCTTTGTCTGGAAATTCAATTCAATTTACCTTTCACAATATTTGGTCTCAACCAGTCACAACCGACCGGGGTGGGAATGATTTTCCGAGGGCAATACCAGGCATCTAAGGAAACCTGGCAGGTGTCGCTTTGACTTTCTGGAACTAGAATGAAATCCCAGTATAACTCATTCTTATACTTTGCTGAGGACTTAATGGTGCTGTTAAAAACAGCATGCACACCTATTGAGTGGTTCCATCATGTCAGCTAATGATTCTGTGGACACACAATGTCTAATTAAAAAGAAGAAATGGAAATTAACTTGCTTATTTGGAAAGAATGTGGCTACATATCAAATAACTTCCTTAGTCTAGCTTTTTAAAAAACTGGCTGAAAGTCAGTGGAACCCAGTGGAAAGCTGGATCAGATGTGCCATATTTATAGCCACACAAATAAACACATTTCAAATTCTGTTTGTTGGAGGTTCTTTCCATTTTGCAACAAGAAAGAGTGCTCCCTTTGAAGTGTGAACCCTGCCATCTAGTGGGGATATTGAGTATCGCATCTCACGTCTTTTTCTAAACCATGGAAATAGGTTAAATTAAATGTTGGGTCAGAGTTGTAGCATTTTAAAATTATTTTGTGGACGTAGAAACTGAAGCAAGAGACTTGAAAGATGTTTCCTGGAGGCTCATGGTGGGCTAGTGCCAGTGTTTTTAATGGCATCAAAATAGCTGGTCTTTCACGTATAATAATTTATTACACAATAGAAATAAGATTAATTCTATTCCACTTTTATGACTCTATATTAATTCTATTTCAGCTGATAAAATTTTTCCATCTAGTCTGCTATTCATTCAACAAACACCTTTTAACTGTCACCTATTAATCTATAAAATAAATTATATGTTGTTTTCTAGTTACTTTGTCCTCTGCCTGGAGGGTAAAATTCAACGGTTTATAAAAATATTTTTGCTTTATTTTTTACTTTGGTTTTTTCTTATAAAAAAATAATCCAGAATCAAGTAGTAATATTTTGTGACATATGTCTATACTTTACTGGGTCTTGAACTATTCCTCAGAGTTGAGTTGTTTAAAAAAAAAAAAGATTAACACTGGTGCCTTAAATCATTTACATAAATCTGCATCTTAAAAGGAGATCTCAACAAAGCAGTAAAGAAATATTTCCTCACCAGTGAAAAGCAAACAAATGGGAAATTACATGTCCTATCATATGAAAGCATTGTCTTCAAGTAATAAGGACTCTCTTCTCCTTATTTATACAGCAAATACATTTTATAGGAGCATGAAAATATATGACTCATTTCTTTTTAAGAGCCCTGGGATACAAGGATGTCAAGCATACAAATAAATGATCAGAGGTTCATAGGTGCTATGAATTCTCTCACAAAAGTACACGTGCAACGCTGTCGACATGGGTCACTTCTGTTGTGATATAGGTCAATGAAGTGGAGTGTGTGTATGTGTCTATTGAACCCAGAACCCTGTGCATGCAAAGCAGGTGGTCCCCTACTGAGCTATATCCTGAGCCCCAGCATGATGAAGAATCTCCATGTGATTTGGAAGAGGAACCGCTCAGCAGGAACACCCTTTGTGCTTAGAGGCACACATAACCAAATACAGGCAGGACTGGGTAGGCACAGACTATGAGGAGCCTGGTCCTGGCTAGGACATCTCACAGACAGACAAAGATGGATTTAAATTCTCTTCTAGTCACCACAATCCCAAAGGTGTTTACCTTTCCAGGCCCGGAAGGTTAATTGTCATGGTCAAATAGAAAGTATGCTGGGCCATAAGCCAACAGAAAAAGAGTTTGGCTTTGGTAAGCCACGTTAGTGAACCTGTCCTGAGGCCTTTTCTATAAGGATAAACCTCCTGCAGGATATTATTTTTTTTAGCAATCTCTCAGGGGGAAAAATAGTTTCTTACATATACTTTTTGAACTTTTATATGTAGATAAAATTTACATTTATAAAAATGTTCCCAAGGGAACATAAATCTTGAATTTTCATAGATAACATATCCATGAGACTAGAAGCTGGATCAAGAAACAAAACTGCAGCCATTCTCCACATAGCCTCTAGAATGCTGCTTATTTTTGAACTTTATATAACTGGAACCTTCACAGTGTGCCCTCTGTTGTGTGAACGTACTTTTAACATGCTGGACTCTGCACAGTTAATCCACAGCCCTTTCCTGGAGGCCTTCCCATCCAGGCGGGTTTGTGTGCAGAGTTCCCAGATGAAAGACCTAAGGCTCAAGGGTCCCAGTAACGTTCCATGGTTTCCACAAACAGTGGGTAGGACCTGTACTTGCTAGGCTTTAATTCCAGCGCATGTGTGTCGCCATCTAGGCCTGGGGCTGCCAAATTATTTTGCAAAGAGCTAGATTATAAATGTCAAGTTTTGCAGGCCACATATGATCTCTTCCTCCTTCTCCTCTTCCTCTTCTTTCTCCTTCTTGTCCTTCTTCTCCACCTCTGCTGCCTCCTCTACCTTCTCTTCCCTCCATCTTCTTCCTCATAATCCCTTTAAACATGTAAAAACCATCTTTGGCTCACTAGTCTTACAAAAACAACCCTCATCCATTAGCAGCTATATTTTTTGCCCACCATACCTGGACCCGGGATAATATTTAAATTGATCAACCATTGTGAATAGAGTCCCTTTTTCCTCCCTATCACAGAAAGGAAACATTTTTCCAATATCTAGTTTTACCATTCATTGATGGATTTTTTTTCTCCATTTTTCCAAACAGGTATACTATCTAGAACATCATGGTGGATTCTTTGCATGTCTAGCTTAGGCCCATGGCTGACCCATGGTATCTCCTGAGAGGCAAGTATAACTGAAGATGTCTGGCTGGGCTCCTGCCATCGGCCTCCCTATGCCTCAATTTTCAACATACCTTGATAAAACGAGGACCAAAACAAAACTGGCTCTAGATTAAGGACCTGAAATACCCTAGTCACTGTCCTTCTCTGTCTGGTAAGTGTTCTGGTGACTACCTCCAGAGCTCTGATTATGCCTGTTTTTTGTTTGATGATGTTTCAGGGAGATTAAAAAAATAACTTTCTCAAATTCTCTGTCACATCATGGACACAAAGGACAAATGTAATGAAGGAAAAGATTTTGATTCAGTTTAAAAAATCAATAAGACCAATATCCAAGTCTCTAGCTGGGCATTTGAAATCATCTATAGTCTGGTCTCAATTTATCTTCCCATCTTGTGTATCATGACTCATCTACATCATGTTCCACATGATCCACTCCATTTTTTACCTATTTTTTAATAGATGCCTTTAACTAAGCAATAGGCAACTTTTTATCATGTTTATTATAGTAAGATATAGAATGTCCCCATGAGAGCTCATTTATTAATATTCAGGGTTGATATAGGTAGGTCATGAGGGTTGTACTCCCAGCACTGGACAAATCCATGTAATGCTTTGATCTGCATGGTGTCTGGCTGCTAGGATGTGGCTGGAGAAGGTGTGTCCCTGGGTCTGTGACCTTCAGGATTATACGTGGTTCCTACTCCCCCTCCTTGCTCTATTACTTCCCACCTCCATGATGTGAGAGGGAAGCCTTGTCCTCCCTCACCTTTCTCTGCTTCCCACTACCATCTCCTGAGAGCCACGGTCCCCACCTGAGTTATAAGTTCTAAGTTATAGAACTCTTCTACTCTCAAGTGAGTAAATAGACATATATTTGCCCATAATATAGTTCATGGAAACAGAAATCGGGACAAAATTCCTAGGAGAATAATGTTTAAGTAGTAAAAAAAAAAAAAAGGAAACAATTTAGACATCTTTCAACAAATAAATGATGAAGCAAATTGCCATACATCTATACCATAAATATAACTCGGCAATAAAAAGTAATAAAATATTGATTCATACAACAATATGGATGGATCTCATAGGCATTATGCTAGTTTAAAAAGCCAGTGCCAAAAGTTATATACTGTGAAATTCTATTTATATGGCATACTTGAAGTCACATCATTATGAAGGTGCAGAACAGATTAGTGGTTGCTGGGAATTGAAGCTGGCTTGGAACAATTTGTCCTGCCTGTTTAAAATATGTGGTCTGAAGGACCTAGGGAGGATATTGATACAAAAAAAATAGAAGTTATTTATTATCTTAAGTGTTTAGTTATATGTTTGCTTTATAGATTTGGTAAAGAAAATAGGGATGGAGTAGATACATATAGATGCACACAAGTTAAAAACAAAGGCAATCATAGAGCTGGGCATGGTGGCGCATGCCTGTAATCCCAGTACTTGGGAGGCTGAGACAGGAGGATCGCAGGTGTGATAGTGAGACTATCATTAACCTAGAAAGATCTTGTTTCCAAATAAGAAATAAAATTAGGCTAGGAGTATAGCTTGAAGATAGGATGCTCTGGGTTCAACTCCTAGTACTACAAATGAATAAATAAATAAATAAATAAGCAATTATAAACTCTGGGAAAAGTTAAAAGTACAATAAGAAATTAGTTCTAACATTAAGTTAATATTTATCTACAGTTTATGGTACTTGCATAGTATCATAGAAATTGAGTATCAGTATAATCAATATGTAGTATAATTATATTGGGTGAGAGAGAAGTGCTTAGGGAAATGAGGATAAAGAGCTTTATGACAATGAAATCCTTTTCTTTCATGGCAGAAACAGAAAAAAAGAATATATTGTTTTAAGAAATTAAGATATAGCAAGAAACTATTTTGAAGTTCTAAGGTAATAAATACTGTGAACAAAATAAAAAATTTTGAAAGCTTCTGACTCTAGAGTAAAAAACTAGGCTTAATTTTGGTTTAAAAAGTTCTATTTCAATAATAAGCTCATTATTGAACTTTTAAAGTTATTATTGGGTACTATTTTGAAAAAATATATAAATAATTATGTAATGTCATATCTTTGAAACCATTATTGGCCATTCTACAACCTAAACAAAAATAAAAAAAATAAGAGACAGAGACAAATATAAATGTATAGGAAGGCTTCTAATATTTTTTAACATGGAAAAAAACGGAATTATTCTAAATATTCACAATAAGGAGAGAAACTTTTGTAACTTTGAAAAACATGAGGTTGGTAAAACATCTCCAACATTAGTAGCTTAAGAAAATTGTGTATTTTGTTATTAATAAGTGATATAATTAAACATGTATGTATAACCAGAAAAAAAACAATGTGAAAGAAATTAACAGTGACTAAGTATATATGGTGATTTTTTCTGTAATTTTTGCTGAATTTTGCAAAATATTCTTATATTGTCTTCCTTCTTCAATCATAAATATAAATTTTTTGCAAGAGTCAAGCAATAAATTACAATAAATATGGGAGGTTGACTCTGAACTCAGTTCAGTTAGATATGGTGATGCATGAATTTTACCTGATTATTGTATCTGTAGCAGGGCTGGCATAGCAGTACTCAGTGGATATTCATGAAGCCCAATCCAGAAGCCTTACAATGTATAGATTCCTTGGAAATTTCATGGCTAAGGGTCACAACTTTTAGAATGAGAATCCTCTGGGTAAACATGCCTATGTCATGTCTTCACCATAAAGGAAAGTTCTATTCTATACTATGGAGTTAAATGCTTCTTTCATCTGTCTATCTATGTACATACATACAATATGTACATATATATACATATATATTATATATATTATATATAGCAGGTCAATTGTCCCATTTTAGTGTGTGTGTGTGTGTGTGTGTATAGTATATATATAGTGTATATATAGTGTATATATAGTATATATATATAGTATATATATAGTATATATATAGTGTGTGTATATATATATATAGTGATATATATATATACCACTTTGAACATATATATATTTTTTTCAATAAAGCAAGGCAAATTTCCCCCAACTCAAATTATCATGCTAGATATATATTCACAAGAAAAAATGTTCACTTCCAAATATTCATAAAAACAAAACATTAAGCAAGTACTTAGCACATCTAAATATATATATATATATTGCTCACATTGGACTTGCTCATCTGAAGCTTAGAACAGCTGTAGTCAGACTGCCTGATAACCACAGAAAATTGTCATTGTAGGGGCTGTGTGTTAATTCGCTGACCATTCTAACACTGGTCGTGTATGACAGAGGTATATTAGAGCCAGGCAAGTCTGGACACTCAAAAGCTCCAGGGAAAAAAGTTTGGACACTCAAAAGCTCCAGAGAAAACATAATCAGAGAGAAGTGATAGGACACTTGACCTAATCTTAAACAAAACAGCATAAAGCTTGCTGAGGCTTAGGGACATGGAGGCTCTACTGGGGAATGTCATGTACTCTATTTTCAAGGCTTAACATGATGGCTCCATAAATTTTGAGTCAGAATTATTCTTTGGTTGGTGTAGAGAAAGCACATATCCTCAGTAATCATGGCAGTTGGAGGAAGAAGGCAGGTATGACTTCTTATCCAGAATCACTGGCCAAGCCAGGTGCAGTGCCACATGCCTGTTATCCCAGTAGTTGGCAGGCTGAAATAGAAGGACCACAAGTTGAGAAGAGCCTCAGCAATTTAGTGAAACTCTATTTCAAAATTCAAAATTTTAAAAGGGGGCTGGGGATATAGCTCAGAGGTAGAATGTTCCTTTATTCAATCCTCAAATCTCCATCACCAAAAAAAAAAAAAAAGAATAACTAGCCACATAAACAGACTCAGCATAAGAACTTAACTGCAATTGAGAGCTCCGTGATGATCATAAGCCATTGGCTCTATCATCCACACCATATACATAGATGTATGTATTTTTCAAGATCTATGTGCAATATTTTTTAAAGTTTTGCTCTTCTTACCATAGTTGAATCTGAATTTATATACAAGTTGCATTCTTCTTATAGCCATTTGATTTTTCAATAAATCAAGGCAAATTTTCCCACAACTCAAATTATCACGTTAGAGATATATTCACAGGATAAGATGTTCACTTTCAAATCTTCATAAAAACAAAACATTAAGCAAGTATTTAGCACATCTTTATGCGTCAGACATTGTGATAGAAATATTAATGGAATTTGAGAGTCAGGAAATCAAGTCTGCCACTTATTAGTTGAGCAATATCAGGAAATTTATATAATAGCCAACCAGACCAATGCTGTAACTTTTCCAAACACAGACATTTTTTCCATAGCAAAAGAGGCATTGTTATCTGATAAAACTATAGGTGTGTTCCAGTACTGTCTTGACAAACCAGGGCAATGGTCTCCCTGCCTCTAAGACTGTCTTTCCATAACTTGGCATATTAGCCCTAAAAGTGATGGAGGGACCATAAAACATAATGGGTTTATAAAGAACACAACACAACGTTCACCATGCAATAGTCTCTCAATGACTAATAGGTTGCTTTCTTCATATTCCAATTCTTTTTCTCCATCCCAAACCAGAGAGTTTACAGATTACCTGAGACAGCACTCAAGACAAAACCCATTTCATAAGCTTGGTTTACAAGGTCATTTTTTCAATCTTTTCCTAACCTGATTCATTTCTCATCGCACCCTGCCAAGATTCCAAACAGACATAGCCATAGTCATGCTTGAAAAGCAACACACACACACACACACACACACACACACACACACACACACACACAAATTCTACATTCTATATCACAGAATCAATGTGATTCCGATTTATGAAGTTTCTCACTTTCTTAGAACAATACAAGTCTTTTCATGAATCTGATTCTGTATGTTCAGGATTTTCCCTGCTTTGAATTCTCTGCGCTTTCTTTTTTGATCTGACAGTCTCTTATCTTACTTATTTTTAAGTAAGACTGGCTGGAATCTAAATACTTTTTGAAAATATGCATATCAATATTCATTTTCCGTATAATAAACTATCCCAATATTTACAGGCTCATTGGGATCATGAGTCTATCTTTGGCTCTGAATTTAGGTCCAGCTTCCCTGGGTGATTCTTGACTGGACTTAAGTATTGGCATTTGGCTGCTAGATCTGCTGGGGACTGGCTAGTCTGAGATGACTCAGTGATACTCCAAATGTGTTCTCATCTTTCAACAGGACAAGTTGGGCTGTTCAAAGAAAAACTAAGTAAGATTTTATTGTAGCAAGTTGGTATGGGAAAGGCTACTCCAAGTCTGTGTCCATACCTACCAAACTACCACTCCTGTTCTCTTCTACCAACCAACGTGAGTTTCAAGGCCAGCCCTAAATTCAAGGATGAGACAACAGATTTGCTTTTTGGTGGATTTAATTAAAAAGTCACTTCCCAAGAGATGTGGATACAGAGATGAATGGAAAATGACAATTATTTATATAATCCATCTATGAAATATTCTTTACTAGAATATATTCCCAATATTGAGAATCCATTTCAAGTTCAAATGCTAATAAAAACACAATCTCTGTACAACAATAGTGATAACAACAGTGTTTTGTTTCTCCATATGAAATTTTAATATTCAACCATCAGACCTTCAAAAACATGGTAATTTTTATGGTTCAACCTAATCACAATAAAGTGGTGAACTATTTTGCTATTTTCAGAGATCCTGAGAAAGTAAAATTATTTATTTTAGCAGCAGAACTGAAAGACTAGGTGAAATAAAGAGAAGATTCATTATAGGGCTTCATTGTAGGGAGAAAATCCTCTCAGAACTACAATGTTAAAGACATCCCTGGATATAGATTGATACTATTTAAAATTCATAGAATAGATTCTAATATCCTTCACAGAGCAGTAACAACAGAGAATATAAAGAAGTTGATAGGTAAATGATTTTTACCACAAAATGAGGAGAATTGGTATGCAACACCTCTTATGGAATAACAACACTAACTGTCTACTGAGATTGTATAATTGTACAACATGTACCATGTACACTTGTGAACAACACTGGCTAAGAAAGTGTCAGGAGGTGAGGACTAATTATAAAAATGGAAGCTCATGATCAAGATGCCTAAACTGAGTTTAAATGCAGGCACTGACAGCATGTTTGATCAAATCTGTGATCATGGCAAAAGTTTTCCTAATGAAAGAAGATTCTGTTCATGTTAAAATTGAAGAAGTTGGATCAGGAAGAGGACAGAGCATAAGCAATGGTTTAGTCTACTGGAATGACCAGTGCTCTTTCAATCTTGAACTTTCATAATTAATGTGTATTCACTGTTTACTACATGCTAGCCAAGTGTTTCTGCATATTGTTTGCTTATTTTACCTCCAAACTCTGTGAGCTAGTAGATACTACCATCTCCACATAGTCAATATTAGAGCAAATCAACGCTTAGAATCCTTGGATAACTTGCTCAAAAAGAATAGAGTCACATTTTGAGAAACTGGCAAAAATCAAGCCTTACATAGAATGTGGGCCTTTATCCTTCACCTAGTCAACTTTTTCTTTAAGCTTATATGGCCAATTATTTTCCAGTAATAGAAATTTTTGGTTTTGTTTTATTAATTTTGAGTTCATTTCACCATACTAGTCATCAATTCATTCATCTTTGCATCCTGAACAATTCAGACAGTATTTTAAACATTACAGATGTTTAATAAATATTGCTGAATAAATCAGTGTTCTAATGCAAAACTTGGGAAATTATGGCCTTCTTATGCTTTGGATAATTGTGCCCAAAGACTCGTGATTAAGTTTAGTCTTCAGTCTATGCTGTTGCTAGGAATTGGTAAAAGCATTGAGAGGTGGGGTCTGCGAGGAAGTCTTCTAGTCCTAAGGGGTTATTTTTTAGCCTTTTAATATATAATTGTTCTTATTATCAATAATTGTGTGTAAGTACTTTCTTTATACATTTTTATATTGTCATTCATAATACCTAGAGTAGAAAGTATCATCCCAATAAAGGTGGTAAAAGTTAAAAAGATCATATCACTCATCAGCCCAAGTAAAGGAATTGGAACTTGAATGTATATGTCTTAGAATGCAAACTCTAAATTCTGTTTTCCCTTTATAATTTAAATCCATTCTCATGTGGCAAAACACACTGATTAATGGCTTATGAGCATATAATGCCCTTTATTTTAAAATATCAGCAATCATTTCCCATCATTATCACATAAACGGGAATATCCCATTAACACTTGAAAAATGTCAAGCCCTATGAGGTCAAGTGACTTGTGCTCCCTGCCATGCAATGATTTACAAGAGAGTGCAGGAAGAAGCAACATACTGCAACTGAGGGTCTTGCTTCTCAGGGTCCCAGCACGCTCTGTGACCTCAGTGTCACAGAATCTTAGGGCCAGGCAGTCACTTAAAGGTCATTCTACCAACCCCCTAGACAAAGCTTGAATGTGTCCTTAGAATCTTAGGGAAGTTGGCAACTGGGCTCACTTTAATGGTGCATTTAGTCTGGTCCAGATACTGTGATAGACATTTAATATGCTTCACCCCATTTAATCTCCACAACACCCCTGGGAGATAGGCATTAATTTCCTAAGATAAGGAACCTCAGGATCAGTAAGATAAAGTCATTTTGCCAAGGTCACATAACAGGTAAGTGGAGAAATTAAGACTGAGAGTCATACTGTCCAACACTAAAACCTGCCCCTCCTCTTTCTCACTCTCTCACCAGCAGTCAAATGACCCTGAGATAGTGATAAAAGGCCCAGCATGGCTCTTTGTAAATTCTGAAAGACTGAAATCATAGGTGTGCCTGTTGTTAACAATCTTCCTAGTGAGTGATAGTGAATGCATTTCCTATAAAAGCAAATTTATACTTACAAGTTCTGACAACCTAGAAATCATTAAAGAACTTAAAACTCTCTGCTACTAGTTTATCAGAAATAATTGGTCAACCATGTTTCTCTAGACATATATTTAATGGAAACTCCATTTTACCCATGACTTTGGACAAAACCAACCAGAGGAAGAGGGCACTAAAACTTTATAGATCTGCTGGCACCCTGTGTCCATCTTATATGCTTATATATCCTCTTGTGGGTAGAAAATGTTATGGAACTGATAACGCCTTGGAGCACACCCTCAAAATGACCTGCCTTATCTCACCAGCGCACGCGTGCGCGCGCGCGCACACACACACACACACACACACACACACACACTTGAAGGTCCATCACTCCAACATTATTTTTTTCTGTTTGATGAGAGCCTATACAGAACCAAATGCCATCTCACATAAAACCTTGCAGCTTGCCATAGTATGTCGTAAATATTTTTTAAATAAAAGAGGAGAAATAAATAAAATTTTATAATAACATGGTTAAATTAAAACACATACACACAAACACATGTCCTCATACATACAGGCACACACCAATACACTTAAAAAGTACATATGAACTCAGAGTTAGCATCCAAAGTGCCAGATAGAGCCAGTACTACCTGCTGTGGGCTTCCCCAAGGAAATTATACTCTTAGAGGAACCACTGACCCCTCTAGTTCAGTTATAACATCTCCCTCACCCTTCCTTCATGAGTTTTGCCCTGGACTCAAGATATCCTCTTCTTGCCCATTTTTAGCATTTCCTGATTCATATGTGTTCTTTGTTTTAATTTCTTTGAGAACTCAAGCATTTATTTCTCACCAACTTCCAGCTGCACTCCTGCTCCTTCCTAGGAAGCTCACCACATCGGCTCAGCACACTAACTCAGGCTTCCCTAAGGTCTCTTGGGGTAAATATGGCATTGGATACTTGTGTGGCTTAGAGATGGCAAATTGAAGTCACAGGCAACGAGTAGCCATATCATCAAAAACCTGAGGGAATGCTTCCATCTCATGTACGGTTATGGGTTCTGTTTCACTTTAATTGTTGAGAAAACCCTAGTTTAGTGTTTTCAATTGGAGGTGGTCATCCAAGGAGCTGGGTTTATAGCCCGAAGTATGCACTGAGTCAAAAATTATTATGGCTGCATTTTTTGCAAAGGCTGAATAATTTTATTGCCCTCAGTGAGATTGGTAGCAGAGGAAGCTGAAGCAATGATGAAAATAATTAAATCATGTGCTTCAGGGCACAGAGCAATCAAACATAGATGAATAAAGAGAAATTTTGCATTCCTCTCTAATCCTTTTGACCCCCTCCTTTCACCCACTACTTCCTCCAGAACCCGATGTAACTAGCCACCAACCAAGAAGATGTAGCAACCCTGCCTCTCACTGAAGGTTTGACAAGCTGGGGTCACTGTAGCCAAACAGGATCAGGTCCAGGCAACTAGACAATGCTGTTCTGTCACAGATGAGCTTTCATTCTTTGGCTCCCCTCCTCCTTGTGCTGACTGTGTGAGGACTTCTAGTAGCATTATTTATTATAATTAATTGTTTCACTTCACTGATCAAAAGCTGTTTCCAAATCAGATCCAAGGACGAGCACAGTCCCTAAAATTCATGGATCTTGAAATGACAAGCCCCATAAACCTTCAATAAGGAAAAGCTGGACTCCTGTGGAAATGCCCTTGGTACACATTCACAGGCCATAGTCCCTTCTCTGTGCAGAGCAGCAGGATGGCCCCGCTATGCCTACATTTAGGAGCTTTCCATGCCTTCTCTTGCCTTGGAGTGCACAAAGCCAACAGTGCTCTTCTGCCTCCTAGCTCTATAAATAGCCTTTCAGAGAAAGGCATCGGAATTGCAACTGATGCTCATTTCTAGCTGATTACAAAGAGAAAATGTAATTCCCCTGGGGAACATCAAACGGATATGACATCATAAGGTCAAGTTGCATGAAGGCTTTACAGAATCTTGTTTTGATATTTAGTGTCTTCATTATAATTTAGAGGTATTATATTTATACTCCTCTCTCCAACACATAAAAATTTTTAAAAAGATTAAAATGATCATCATGATTGCGGTAGGTAAGGAAACTGTGTGGAGGAAAAGTTTCTTCCACTATTTGCAAGAATGACTCTGCAGATAGGTTTGCTGGCTATCCTGTTATTTTTTAGGGCTCGGCATGTAGACTGTCAGTGTCTTAAAAATACTTTCTCAGCCTCAAAAATGTATAACTCTTCCCAAATCAAGTGCTCATTGAATGCTAATTGATTTACAAATGACATTTATTTATTTATTTATTTATGCTTCTGAGGGTTAAACTCAGGGGCATTCTACCCAAATGATACTCCCAGCCCTGTTTTATATTTTTATTTTGAAATACAATCTTACTCAGTTGTAGAGTCTGGCCTCAAAACCGGGGTCCTCTTGTCACGGCTTCCCAAGTACTAGAATTATAGGAGTGTGCCACCACACCCAGCCTGCAAATGACCTTTGAGTTTCCCTTTGGCCACATGCTTAAAAGAGATAGAATGCCCCTGGGTTCTGTTCCCAGTAACGCTCAAAAAATAATAATAATAATAATTGGCTCAGAGTAATCACACATTATCATGAAGTTCAGAGTAATAGGAATGTACATGCACACAGCAGTTGACACTTTTGTGATACCTTCCACGTGCACTGTACCCCACTGTCAGAAAAGCTCAGGTTCCATCTGACCTAAACTCTCTTTGCATATCACATTTCTACTCATTAGCATTTACCTAAAGCAAAATTAAAGGCCCAATTTGTAGTTGGTTGACTAAACTTTGTCCTAGGGCTGGACGCCGGCAGTAGTTGGTTGACTAATCTTTGTCCTTCTAGCAACTAAAAGCTCTGAGTTAATATAATATCATTCTCATCGAACCCCAGATTCATTAGCAGTTATTTGTTACACCAGGTTTAAGCAGAGCCATTGTTTATTGAAAGACTAACTGAAGATGGACATTGAACTGCTATTTGCTCTTGAGCTAAAGATCTTTCACATTTGAACACTGTAGTCATGATCATAGTTATTTTTGGTGCTATAGCCTGAATGCCCCCAAAATTCTTGTGCTGAAACTTAATCCCCAGCATGGTGGTACTGAGAGGACAAAGAGGTGAGGTCTTTGGGGAATTAATTAAGTCATGGGGACTCTGTCCTTTTGAATGGAGTAGTGCTTCATACAGTGGCTGGCGAGAATGGGTTAGAACCTTTCATCTTTTGTGCTGTCTGCCATGTAAGGACACTGCATTTATCCCCTCTGGACAATGTTGCAACAAGGTACCATCTTGGAAGCACAGACTGGGCCGTCACTAGACACTGCTCCTGCTGGGACCTTGGTCTTGCACTTTTAGCCTATCTAACTATGAGAAATAGATTGTTCTGTTCTTTATAGATTATGTGCTCTCAGTTATTTTTCATAGCAGCATACACTAAATTAGTTAGCAACGGTCATAGAAGAGACCATCACTCAACTAGCTGACTTCCCAGCCTCACATCACTGTTAAAAACATTGGTGATTTATGCCAGTGTAATTTTTCCAATTTCCAATTCCACACCTTGTTATCCTTTTTTGTTCTGAGTGACATATTTCTCTGCTTTTTTCAGCTTTTTATTAATAATTGAGTTTCCATTCCCTCCAACTTGGCAGTCTCTCTCCTGAGGTTGTATGGCCTTGGGCACTGAATGCAATGCTCCAGTCTTGATTCAGTCCTCCTACCCAAAGCAGAGCTGACACTACTTTTATCTCAGACACCATTATTCAATATGAAGACTCATTAAACCTGACCAACGGTGACAAAATAGGATATTGAGTGAATTTCCACATACTTTAGTTTTTGTAATTTTGATGTCTTAATCTGTAGCCTTAATATTTTTTTAGGGAGAGATAAAGTTTAAGAAACTAACAAAAATGATAAATTTGTCAAAAGAAAATTTTCTGGTCCCTTTTACCTTTAGACCAAGATATTCTTAATTTTTATCATCCTTTTTAGAATTGCAACACCTTTCAGGGTATGACTTAGCTATTTTACTTTATTCTTAAAAGAAATATGAGTGGATACTATAATTCTCTTTAAAGTCTTGCTGCATCAGACCTTTTATCATTTTGTATATTAAGGAAAATGACACTAAGTGACTTAGTGCACCAGTCTTAGGCAAACCTTTATCTGTGTAAATTCTCAGGAAGACTAGTTTTTATAATTAAAATGCTAAGAGAGAGAGAAAAGGAAAGAGAGAGAGAGAGAGAAAGAGTTGAAGTGTTGAGTCTATGTGTGGAAAAGGTCTAACTAGCTGGACATGGTGGCGCACGCTTGTAATCCCCACACTTGGGAGGCGGAGACAGGAGGATCGCGCAGGTTTGAAGCCAGCCGCTCTGGCTTAAGTGACCCTATTTCTAAAATAAAAATACAAAATAGGTCTGGGAGTGTAGCCCAGTGAAGGGTTTCCAGGAACCCCAGTACCACCACCAAAAAAAAAAGGTCTAACTATGAGTATATATATATATATATATACACACATACATTTAGAACTACCATCATTTACCCCATGGCCACATCTAAAGATAACATTGTTAGCACCTACATAACAATGTTAGGATGTTTTGACCTCAATAGCTGAAGATGACACATTAACACATTGAGGCTTTCTCCAGTGTGTAAAAGGAAATAATATGTTCCTTTGATAGTGTATATGCCTGATGCATATGTATATGTTCATTCTTCTTTCTTATTTGTGCATGTTAATTCTGATGTCTTATTTCATTTAAAGTATACTATTTTGCATTTTAGTTCTTGAATCTATAAGAAAGATTTATAAATAAATTTTCCCCTATGTATTTTATTTTATAATATAAAAGTATTTTTCAATAGACTTGTCCTGTTATATAACTCTTTGTCAAGTTTTTATTAAAATAACAAGCTATCTTTAAAAAACCTTTTTCATTTTTATAACATTTATTTTTTATCTTCTCTCTTAAGTTCTTACCTATCTATATACTTTTATTTTCTCCATGTACACACTAAAAAATATGAATTAAAGTAAAATAAGCTATATACAGGTTCTACTTCTTAGCTCAGCAAGGCAGCTTGGTGAAACAATAATGGGTATTTGAAAGGACAAGTCATGAATCCGTGAAAAATAAGAAGTCAAGGCAATGTTTATGAAAAAAGGACCTTTCTGTCTTCATGGTTACCCTGAGGGCCTCACCCCAAAGCCACATAACTGTAAGACATCATTTGTCATCTATAGATACTAAAACCTGCTCCAGATCTGTTTGTTTTCTCCCTCTCTCTCTCTCTCTCTCTCTCTCTCTCTCTCTCTCTCTCTCTCTCTCTCTCTCTGCCTCCATGTTGTTTATCGAAAGCATAGAAGACGAGGAACTTCAAAGAGAATTCCTTCCTCAGATCAGCTCAGTGGGAGGCTGAGAGGGACAAGAAACAAGCTCTTGATTCGTATTTATTGAGTGCCAAGTGTTTCCGCAACACTGTACAATACACATAGAAAGACATGGTCCATGCC
The DNA here is from genome assembly GCF_963383645.1 of Muscardinus avellanarius. Lineage (NCBI taxonomy): Eukaryota > Metazoa > Chordata > Mammalia > Rodentia > Gliridae > Muscardinus > Muscardinus avellanarius. The sequence goes on from NC_137791.1 coordinate 125,640,902, forward strand.
CCATGGGGTTACCATCTAAATAGGACCGATGAGGTGAGGCATAATTGGCTGAATTCTTACCCTGTGTTGATGACTTCTCTATGGGAACCCCAATCGTCCTCATTGGAGACTGCTGCTATTCACCAAACCTTAACAAGTATGTTATGTCCTCTGAGGGCCTGGCACAGCCAGCTCCTCAGGACAGGGAGCACTGTGCTTGTCAGAACTGCCTTGCATTCAGGCTATCTCTGTAGACTTGGTCTGTAGCAGGAGGAAGTCAATAGAAGCATTGTGGATGATCCCAGACAATCAGAAAGACCCTTTACCTGGAGACAAAATCTCAGCTTCATGCGTCTGGAATTGCTCTCCTGACTGCCATTTTTAACACATCACTTCAATAGTTACAGCTTTCAGACACTCCCCTGTCTTGTCCTGCATCGAATGGACATTTTTGAATGGGGCCACAGATTTGCTGTTCTCCTCCTGATGGCCAAATCAGGAGGAGAACAAATGCCCCATGGCAAGCTTCACTGACTCTCACTCTGCATATTCTAACCAAGTTGCCTCTCAAACCCAGGAAAACTTTTTTCTTCTTCCCTGACAAGATATATATTTTTATTCAATGTACTTCTGCTTTAGGAACTTAAAAAATCATATAATTCATGTAATCTTTAGCCATTCAAAATACAACCCATTCTCTTATAGATCTAGTCTCCTTTTTTAATCCTGATCAATTTTAGTTTAAATAAACTTTTCATTTTATAAGAAAAGCATATCTATCTTTATAGCTTGTGAATATTTAAATCTGATGTAACTTGCTAAAAAGACACCATGGTTTATTTCAGAAGGTACATTATTTCCTGAGCACTCCTAAGAGGACTGGAGTAGTCCAGAAAAGGTTAATGTCTGCTGTTGTTTTATCTCCAGCTCTGTCTTTCTAAAATGTATGCAACTTATTTTCTGAGGTTTAGATTAATCTCTAAGTCCAACCAAATAGAAGTAAGAACTATGGGTTAGTGCAGGCCAGAGGGGGCACAAATCCCACACTATTTCAACTCCAGAAATCCTATGACCTCCAGAGTTGCTTGGCAACTCAGTTGCCACAGATACCAGAAAATTTACTGGTAAGGCTATCTTATGTCAAAACAATAGGCTCTATGTTTGAATAATCAACATGTTAAACAATGAATTGAATAGAGCCATAAGTTAAAAGTCCACGTAATCAGTAAATAACATTAAATTGGAGAGATTCATTTAATCACTCAAAAGAAATATTGAGAATTAAATAGTTTCAAAGCATAATGCCAGGTTCTAAGTGATTCACTGATGAGTAACAATCAGTCATTTTCCCTCTTTCTCAGAATGCATATGCTGCAGAAAAGAGGAAGGTGACATTAACCATATAACAGGATGTACAACTGCAACGGCATCATGTTATGTGAATGAGCGGTAAATAGTATTAGGAATAACAAAGAATTTGACCTTCCACAGACGTCATGGAAGACTTCCCTGAGAAGATGAACTATGAGCCTAGATTTGAGGGCAGGATAACATTAGTAGGCAAAGAGCCAAGGGATAAGCTAGCCATGCAAAGAAAAGAGCATTGTAGCCTCAGAGATTCCCTTCTGCTTAGCAAAGAGGAAAGTAGGGGCACATCTCTATGTCTGGATCTTCACATGTCACATCTGGGACCATTCATCAGCCAAGTACTGGGATTACAGGTGTGTATCTGTTCTCATAATATGATATAGCAGCTCTTGGCCTAAGCATGGTGGAAAGTTAGGAGAAAGATCTCCTTTTAAACTCGAGCTTCTTCTACGTATCCTACTTGTCAAGAAAGATGAAAACAAACAACAACAAAAAAACCCATTTGTTTATGTTGTCTTTGACATTGAAAAGAAAATTACTAGCCATAGGTCTGCCCTCACATAAATTACTATACTGTTTGGTTCAGAAGGTAGAAACTACTTCCTGTAGCCCTAAAAAGCAACACTTTCTTTTGCTAAGCAGGAAGAAAATCACATTTGCTATGAAGTAGTTTTTCATTAACCTATATTCACACAGATTTCTCAGATTAGGTTTATACAAATATGAGTTAAGAGCTAAAATTTAACAATCCATAAGGAAGCAAGTTACCCTAAGTAGGAAAACAAATTGTGAAAATGGACCCTTGGAATTCCAAATAATGTAATCACCAGATCGAGAGCATAAAACAACTATGCTTGAAATGTCTAAAGGAATCACAGAGCTGGGCATGGTGGCACAGGCTTGTAATCCCCGCACTTGGGAGGCAGAGACAGGAGGATTGCACAGGTTCGAAACCAATTGCGCTGGCGTAAGCGACTCTGTTTCCAAAAATTAAAAAAAAAAGTATAAAATAGGTCTGGGAGTGTAGCCCAGAGGTAGAAAGGCTTCCAGGAACCCCAGTACCACCAAAATAAACAATAAATAAATAAATAAATAAATAAATAAATAAATAATAAAGGAATCACAGATGGAATTGAAAATATGAATAAGAGGCTAAAAAGGCAAAAGGTAGTCATTGAAAATATGGCTATGATATTTATTAAAAATCGGCATACATTTAATTTAAATAGTTAAGTAGTTTTACAATGTTTGTTAATAAGTGTACTTATTCTTGACAACTTCACTATTTTCTACAGGAACTCACTTTCTCATTTTAAAAACTGTATATATTAATTTCAATAAATCTGAATATGTGGAAACTTGGGAAAATACAAAAGAATTAAGTGACAATAGAAACCAACTTATACTTAATCGCACATACAGGGCACTACATGCTTTAAATACAAACTGTTCTGCTTTTGCAAATGCACATAAAGTTAATAAAAATACATCATCTACAGAACTGTAAAGAGGTATTAATACATTTGAAAAGATTGAATTCTCACAGGGTGTTTTTTTATTTTAAGTTATTTTTTGTATACAAAGTATGTTTTTGACCAAAGTAAAATTATATTAAAAATCAAGAAGCTATCTAGAATGTCCTCAAGTATTTCTGCACTGAAGGGTACACTTCTAAACATCCAATGGAGGAAGAAGAGGTAAATTAGAAATCCAAATTGAATGATAATAAATACTCATGGAAGGGTAGAGTCAGTCTCTCTGCTCAGCTGTTAGCTTTACAATTTTGTACAACAAAATATTGTAAAGTTAATAGCCATATTTTTAATGACTGCCTTTTTTAGCCGATCTCCTGTCCTTAAAATACGATTCGGTCAGTTACAATTCTCAGTCCTGTGACTCTGCATTTTCTAGAATGTCACAAAAATGGAATCATATGTTTCCTCATGGTTCTACTTGTTTTCACTTACGGAATGCTTTTAAGATTCATCTGAATTATTGAATCCATAAATAATCATTTTTCTTCTTATTGCTGAATCATATTCCAGCTTATGAAGTGTGACAAAATGTTTTTACATTTATCAGTTGGTAGGTATTTGGGTAGTTTCTGCAATTTAGTCATTATAAGTAAAGTTTTTTATGGGTACATTGTAATCAATATCTTAATGGGGTATAAAATGATAGAGGCATACATGCACACATCACTCATTTAGCCCTTCCCCAATTCCCACCTTGTTCTCTGTCCCCTCCCTCCTTCTCAAGTTTGGCTTAGTGATTGACTTTGATATGTTTATGAAGGCACATCATGTGCTTTCTTCTTCATAGCAAGTTAAGGCCTGAGCTCACAGCCCCCTGGTACCAAATTCATATACTTGAACATCCAGTTGTTTTAAATATGGTCCAATGTTTCTCCATCTTCCCCATGAAAACACACCAAACATCTGCTAACCATACTCAAACAAATCGGTAGCTCTTCCATTAAGAGCTCTCTGACCCAAAGACCCCTTAGCTTGCTGCTTAGTGACATTACCCAGATGCACAAGGTCCCTCTCCACTTCCAAAATCCTTGAAGAAGGAGAAGGGCTTTTTATGCAGGTCCTTTTCTTTCCAGCCACTCTGGTGGTCTCAAATTCCCGTGTAACATTCCCTTGTACTAGTTCCCTCCTAGGTTATAGCTCCTGGGAGGGACTTCTGCTCCCTTGCAACCCTGTCCCAGTGACTGACTCAAATAATGCAGGACACTACTGCCTCATTATTCTGTCTTTCCAATTTCTAAATAACCCACACTAGCCAATTCTAAACCACTAAGGCCTATGTTCTAAATAGCCAAAATGATCTCTTTCCTATCACCTTCACCCAATCCGGCCAAATCACTCTATACACAACAGAAAGAAGGATAGTTCTTAAATGCAAATTCATGATGTCAGTTTCCTACTGAAAACCTACCTCATTCAGAATAATATTATAATATTTGAAGGTATGAACCAGCTTCCAGAAATGACCTATGTCAAACCTTTGTACATTATCCTCAAACCATATTTTACTTCTTTCTTTTGCACTAACACATCAGGTTTCTTCTCATTGCAGGACTTCTATTGTCTGGAAAGTTCTTGCTCAGATATCTATATGAATGCATCCTTGTTAATTATGTCCAAGATTGTCACCTCCTTAGGCCCATTTTATTACACTTTAAATATTTTGGTTTTAGTACTTATATGCCTTCTAGTTTTTTTTTTCTTTCTCCCACAGCATATTATATTTCCATCGGAGCAGAAACCTAGTCTGTTTTATGCCAATTTATAACCAAGTGCTTAACACAAAGGACATGCCATAGCAATAACTTAAACATGCCCTTTGTGCTAGGCACTGGGTTATAATTCTGCATAAAATAAGGTGAGTAAATGAATAAAGTAATAATTTAATGAAAGAAACATGATCTCAAACATAAATGAATGGTACTCTGATCATAGAATCAAGACATTAGATCATGGAAGAAGATCAAATATCGATACCCTGCTATAACCTTATGGATCAATCCCATTAGACAGTCTTTCATTTCTAGAACACTAGATTAGGCCCTTGTTCATCCTTCGGTTGATGTAGTTTCTCCCCTTTCCAGTTACTTAGATAATTCTTCCTTACTTTAATCACCCAGTCCCAAAGTTGATTGGAGACCCTCCTCAAAGCATGCCAAACTCACGCCCATCTTAGGTCTTCCCACATTGGCTGTCATTTCCTTTTCTCTTCCTTACAGACTCCAATCAGACTCTAAATGTCTTGAAAGCAAAGAACATGTGTCTTTTCCCTAGTATCTATTTTATGTTTATCAGCCTTGTATGGTTGCAATAATCTTTGTATTTAAATAGATACATTTTACTTTTGAGCCTCTGCCACAGGTACTGGCTGTGTGTTCCTAGAGTTATGTGTTAAATCTCATTAACCTTATTGTTCTAAGGAAAAACTAAGAAAACAAGAGTGATAATTTAGAATACACCGTATGGTAAAATGTTAAAAGAGTTAAATAAATTAGAATTGGAGGGAAATAATCACATGGGAATATGATGAGTCCATCCTAGTATCTGGAGTTGCCAATGTAAAATAGGCTGACAACCAAATCATGGTGGCCTTGGACCACAGGAAGCTAAATCACTGACTTTATCACACTATGAAGACTTAACAATTAGAACTTGGACATGGATGCCTGTTTTACAAACTAGTTTTACTTCATTTCTTAACAAAACTTTCTTGAAAGAAATGAATGAATTATGTAGATATTATAAATTAAGTAAAAATGTGATTATTCATAAATGAATATGACCACAGAGACCTCTTAATAATAATATTTTGAGAAGGATATATTTCCAATCTCTTGAAAATTATTGACAAACCAGGAAATAAAGATGAAACAAATTACACAGCAGTATGTTTGTGTTAGTTGGCTTTATGTTACTGTATTAAAATATGGCATAAAGAGGAGAGGTTTATTTTGGCTCCTAGTTTCAGATGTTTCAGTCCATGGCCCATTGACATAGTTGCTTTGGGCATGTGAGAAGTCATCACATCATAAAGGAAGTATGTGATGGAGAAAGCTACTCATTTCAAGGCAACCAAGAAGCAGAGAGAGAAGGGAAGAAGGATGAGGGAAATAGAGATAGAGATGGAGATGGAGATGGTATATAGAGATAGATGGAGCTAGAGATACATCCATAATCCTCTTAAAGACCACACCATTAGTGACCTAAAAACTCCCACAAGCCCCACCTTTTAAAGGTTCCACCACCTTCCAAAAGCGCCAACCTAAGGACCAAACATTTAACACATAAGTCTTTGGAGACCATTCCAGATCCAAAAGATGTCAGTGGGGCAACCAGCCACATCTAGATTGTAGAAAAGAAGACTGCGTTTCTTCAACAAACCAATGACACAGAAAGGCAAATTGAAAGCAGGGTCTACAATTATAAAATAAAAGTAACTTCAGAGATAGAACAACCCAATGAATACTATAAGTCTTTTTTTTATTCTGATTTTCAATAAAGGTTCCTTGAATATCCAGAGAAAATTTAAACATGAATTGTTTAGAATCCAATATGAAGAAAATTTTTAGATGAGAAAAAAACTATGATATCTCAAAGAGAAGTACATACAGAAGTATTTATGAGTGAAATAATATCTTGACTATTTTTTTTAAAGTCTTTAAAATAAGGAGGGAGCTGGGTATAGTGTCACATCCCTGTAACTCCAGTACATGGGAGGCTAAGACAAGAAGAGCATAGGTTCGAAGACAGTCTCAGCAACCAAGAGATGCCCTATGTCAGAATAAAAATAAAATGGGCTAGAGATGTGGCTCAGAAGCAGAAAGTCCCTGGTTTCGAACCCTAGTATTGTACACACAAAATAAATGAATGAATGAAAGAAAGAATGAATGAATGAATAAACAAGGAGGGGGTAGATAGTAGATGACAAAAGATGGACAACATGTGGACTGCTGATAAAACTTATTAAACTATTCTTTCTAATTTTGTGCTTCCCTGAAAAGTTTTATAGTACAATATTTAAAATATTAAAGCCTGCATAATATTATGGAAAACAAAAGCAAGATGAACTCATATCATGCTCATAAAATATATTTCTAGATCAAGCTATGAATGTGATATAAGTAACATATATTTGTGTGCTTTTATGTGTGTGATATTATTCAGCATTATTGGCATTATTATTATTACTCCATATCATACTCACTTTTTATTTTTCACCTAAAAATATTTTTCTGAGAAAATAGCAAACATGTCTGTCTTTAACATATTTGTTCTGTTTCTGCCATTTATTTTGGCATTGCTAGCTTCAATTTTTAAATACTAGGTGCAATACTAGTGAAAAAGAGTAAACCTCTGCTGTTATATATAAAAAAAAGGGAATGGCATTTCTCTAGATATATGAGAGTTCTGGCTAATGGAGAGCTCCATGTAACCAAAGAAAATTGGCAGCACTCTATAGGAATAACTATGAGGAGTTCCATAAAAAAGTACTTTGCTAGTGGACATACAATATGGATTTTCATTCTAAGGGTCTGGATTGAGGCCAGCGATGTATCACTCCCTCAAAACTCCCCAGGGATACAGAGGTTACCAGTCAATGGCTTTGAGTACCAAGACAATATGGAGACATAGTCAATTTCTACAGTATAAAATATTCTCAATTGAAAACAACTGGAAAAGAAATTTTCCATTAGCTTGAAGGTTATATCTCTCTGTCAAGAGCTTGTTTGATCACAGCTAGTATTTCGACTCACAAGGGTGTTTCCTCCTGAAATCAGGTGGCCTAGAGTCTGCCAAGGCTAATTTTCCCGTCTCATGACTTTATGTTGGTTTCAGTCTTACAATTTCATTTTTATAAATCTCTGAAATTATTTTTATTTTATCCCTAGTTTATATATACACACTGAGTAAAATTAAATAAGACCCAAGATAACACATGACTTAAGTTTAAAATAATTAGTGAACAAATTAAGTCTAATAATTTCAAGTATAAAAATAGGTCTGGGAGTGTAGCCCAGAGGTAGAAGGGCTTCCAGGAATCCCAGTACAAGAAGAAGAAGAAGAAGAAGAAGAAGAAGAAGAAGAAGAAGAAGAAGAAGAAGGAGGAGGAGGAGGAGGAGGAGGAGGAGGAGGAGGAGGAGGAGGAGGAGGAGGAGGAGGAGGAGGAGGAGGAGTTGGAGGAGAAGAAGGAGTTGGAGGAGGAGGAGGAGGAGGAGGAGGAGAAGAAGAAGAAGAAGAAGAAGAAGAAGAAGAAGAAGAAGAAGAAGAAGAAGAAGAAGAAGAAGAAGAAGAAGAAGGAGAAGAAGGAGTTGGAGGAAGAAGAGGAGGAGGAGGAGGAGGAGGAGGAGGAGGAGGAATAAAAGTGTTTTTCCAAAGTATGTACAAGTTTCATTTTTTACAATATAGCCCATCAGTTACTTTTTTTTTTTTGTGACACTGGGGTTCCTGGAAGCCCTTCTACCTCCGGGCTACACTCCAAGACCTATTTTTTATATATTTTTAATTTGGAAACAGGGTCTCTTACGCCAGCACAGCTGGCTCCGAACCAGCGCGCTCCTCCTGTCTCCGCCTCCCAAGCCCGGGGATTACAAGCGTGTGCCATCATGACTGGCCATCAGTTACCTTTTGATATAATTCTCTTTCACTCCACATATATATACATATACACACAGACACATGTTAGCATTATGCTTTATATGTATATATATTTTTTAATAAAATAGGCATATTTTATATGTGAATAATAAATATTTTATACATACATGGATATAGATGTGTACATTTAATAAAAGCAATTCAGCTCTCTTCTCCAAATTGGATTATGCACACCTTTATATTCTGCATTCTGAATCCATATAAATAGAATACATTAAATTAAACCATCCCCCTTTTGGTGGACACTGGGCAGATGAATGTGTTATTGTATTTTGTTAATTTTAGTAGCTACTATGCTTTCACCCTGGAGTTGCTCCCAAAAGTCACCCTGCAGGGAGTGAAGAGCCATCTGTTTCCCATTTCATTCTGCTCATAGTGTAGTATTCTGTTTCGGCTTTCTGTTTGCTGGATCCGATTGATGACATTTGAGGTAGCTGCGACCCATAGTGATGAGGATCGTGGAAGATGATGGGCTCGTTAAGCACATCTCATTTTAGACAAACTGCAAGTGGCATTTTGTTTATATGGTTCATTTCGCCAACAAATTAGATTTCAAATTGATTGCTTTCCAAAATGGCTTTGTTCATCAATTCTGAGACCAGGCAATTACAATCAGAATCCTAGTAATTAATGGTCTCCTATATTTAAAATGTTTTTAAACAGCAGGGCAGTCATGAACTTCAATAGAATGTAAAATGTACTTTTGACTTTTAGTCCTTTTCAAGCACTGTAGTATAAGAAAAAAATAAACATCTTTACGTATTGTAAAAGAAATGATATGACAGCTCAGAATAAGTAATAAAGCCCTTTCTTCCCCTTTACCATAAAATAGTTAAGAGCCAAGCAGAAGTCAAATGAAAAGTTTAACACACCAGACCAATGGATATCAGGTATTAGATTATAAAACAATACCATCTGAATTATTTTATCCAAATTCAGCTTCTATCATATGCTATTTCAATTTTTGTCTAGTGCACAAGATATCTAAGTAAATTTTATCTATTCTTTAATGTCATTTTATAAAGTATAATTTCCATATTGCCTTTCCAAAATCAAAATGGAAATCAAAGTAGGTTGAAGAAGAAAATCATGGGGTTTTCTTACACTTTTATTGCTTAAACTTTTCAACTATAGCTCTTTACCGGAAGAATCCTTCTGAACCTTTGTAGAATCTTCACTGGGTATCCTAAACCACTAATATGTTGATTATATTAAAAGTTTTCACAAACTCTCAATTTAAAAAAAAATTCAGATTATAGCATAAATTAAATGCATATTTTTTTATTTTTTATTTTTTGATGGTACTGGGGTTCCTGGAAGCCCTTCTACCTCTGGACTACACCCCCAGACCTATTTTTATACGTTTTTATTTGGAAACAGGGTCTCTTAAGCCAGCACGGCTGGCTTCGAACCTGCACGATCCTCCTGTCTTCACCTCCTAAGCGCGGGGATTTCAATTGTGTGCCACCACACGCGGCTAAATGCATATTTTAATTATTATTGCTGGAAAACCTTCTGAGAAGGGATTTTCTTTTTCTGACCATTTGAAAAGCCCCTTCTGTGGGTACCACCCTTATCATATCCTCTTCCTCATTTCAAAATCCTCTAAGTAACTGTTTTTCTGACTTCTCTGTATTGTAAAACTTCTGTGTTGTAAAAGAAGAAGAAAAAGAAGAAAAGAAAAAGTTAAATCACCCAAATGAGTATTACTAGTGTGTTCGTCAGCTTTTGCTTTCTATGGCAAAATAACTGAGACAAACAACGTAAGGAAAGAAATTTTATTGTGACTCATGGTAGAGAGAGAGAGAGAAGGCAAGGAGGGTGATACACTCTTCTAGAGCATACATCCAGTGATCTACTGAGGTATAGTAAATCCACTGAGCTCCATCTTCTGTAGGTTCCACTATTTCCCAACAGCTTGTTCAATTTTGAATTCAGCACATATTTAATCCACAGATGAGATCAGGGCTCTCAGAATCAAATCACTTCTAAAGTCCCTCCTCTGAGCAGTGCTGCACTGGGGACCAAACCTTCAACACATGAGCCTTTGAGGAACATTCTAGATCTAAACAACACCTAGATTGTATTTAGCTACTTATCCAGAAATTGAAAAAGTTATTTTACTTCTCCAAATTCTAACTTAGTAATTTAGACTCAAATTCTTGAGCTCCCAAGTATATTCATCTGTTATGTCGATTTAGCACTGAGAAGGTTCTCATCTGTGTTCCCCTTTATCCCTATCCCTTACCTAGAAAGACAAGATACTTGAAGAGAAAGAAAACAGGGACAAAGTCAGAGGCCAGAGGAAGGGGAAGCCACATTAAGTCTTGTGTAAAAGAGAAACAGACTGAATCCAACATTAATGCACACCATGAAGGAAAGGTAAAGGAGGAGATTGGATTCCTTTAGTCATGAAAACATTAATTCAGATGTGAAAGATGTTTTCCTTTAAACACTGTAGAGGTGGATTCTAGAGCTTGTACCTCCTAAACAGGTTTTTTTTCCCCCCTCAGGTCTGGATCTAATAGATGGTGTGACATCTCCTGAATTATTGTAAAATTAGGGATTTCTGATCAGAAAGGAAGAACATACCATTTCTAAATTCAGATCTCATTCCATCTTGTAGAGATGGGTAAATTAATCTCAAACAAAGGCAAAGTGATTTAGTCAGGGTCCAATCACAGGACTCAGACCTTTAGACCTTCAAAACTCCAACTCGTTGACCATTAGTAGGGTCTCTCCAGAAACATTGTGTTTATTCCCTTGTATCCCTGACCCCAAATCATACAGTATTTTCTCACACCTACTGACCATTTGAAAAGCCCCACAGCCTCTCCCAGGCTTCCTTACCTAGGATTAGTTCTCTGACAATTCTGAGTGGTGAGGTCATACTTTCCACCATAGGCTTATTTTTCAGAGGGAACAAGTATTCTAACAGGCTTTTCTCTGCTGCTTATGAAGATTCTTTTGTTTCTAAAAAGTAAGTTAAAGGCTGCAGGCCAGAGGCACATTGGAGCTCCAGGTCCATGTGGGAGGTTAGAGTTTATCACGAGAAGGGTGCGGGAACCTGTGCTTCCAAGGAAGTGATGGAGGTCAACTCCAAAGAATAGTGGAGAAACAGCGGAACAGCATCAGAAGAGATTTAGGGAAAAGGAAAACATAGCTCAAAGAGAAACCTAAGATGCATGCTCATATGGAATGTAAAAAACCATCATTTGAATTTCCCCCAACATCTTCAGAAACACTCATTTCTTGTTTATATTTTTAGTTATCAAGTGTTTGAAAGATTTAGATGTATCAAAAAATAGAGCATTGCTTCAAGATTGCCTTAAACACTGAATCTACCAACAGGGATCTGGACAACTGTTAACAATACTCATTATTTATGTTCTTTTCTGCTTAAAGGTATCCTTCCCTACTACCATTGTATGGGTATGAAAATGTGTGTTCTGTAAAATTAATGATTGCCTACTGTCTAACCTGCACTGTCCAAACTTCAGCATGACATTTGACTCTCATAATGCCTGAACTCTCATAATTATACAAATTTTGCAGATGAAGTTCATTGATACTAAGTGGCTTGTTACTAAGCAATGGAGTGGGACATGAAGCCAGGCATCCCAGCCCCAGACCCATGCTCTTAACTGGCACATTCCCTTGGCTCTTCAATATAATTTCTCTGGTGCATGTCAACCAATTATACCTCAATGGAAATTTGTTGCATCTTTTTTACTCAATGATGTTTATCTTTCTCTTTATTTATCTGCTATAGACCCTTTTAAGGTTGCTATTATAGGAAAATGAAGAATTTGGTTGGATAAGTACCCTCCAATTTTTTAAATTACACTCATTCCTTTAATAAAAGAAATCTAACTCCAAATGGCAATGAGTTAAGTACATAAAAGTGGAGCTTCTAAGCAGGGAATAGTGATTCATACCTAAAATCCCAGTACATGGAGGGCTGAGACAGGAGAACTACGAGGCTGAAGCCAGCCTTGGTAAATTACTGACACTCTGTCTCAAAATTTAAAAATATAATAATTATAAATAAAGATTTGGAAGCATATCTCAGTAGTAGAAGATCCCTGATTTCAATCCCAGTAACACTCATACACACACACACACACACACACACACACACACACACACACTTAGAAAACAGCTTCTCTGACTGAAGTCAAAGAACCAGCATAAGTGTTATGAGATTTTAACCTAAGATCCTCTACAACCCAGCCCAAATTTTTCCTATTCTGCAATATTTTGTTAGAAATCTTCTCAAGCCAGTAGCCTTGAAACATCAGAGACAAGTGTTACATCATCTCACTAGATAAAATGCTATATAAAAGGATGTTTATGATCTTAATATTGTTTATTTGAAAATATTTATTGAGTAATGTGAGTTTCTAAGAATTAAACATACAGGCAGCAAGAGTAACTTCCTTACTCATCTCTGTTTTGGAAGATAGAATTTGGAAATATGTAAAGAAGACCATGGTTGACAAGTGGAAATGTCTGAAAATGTCAAGACATTGTAAGATATGAATGTTATGTGTGAGGGGGTGAATTCATGAATACTAGAGGGTTGACACAGAGGTTTTCAGATAGCAACGCTCTGGAAATAGTTTGATAGAACTATATTCCTTGTGCAGAGGATTGTACTGCAGGCCTTCTCCCTTCCAATCCTAAAAATTTACCATTCAATTATCTTAACACAATCTAATGCACATCAAGGACATTTAATAAATGCCACTGACTATTATACACACACACAATAGCACCATTTATAGATTTGTGCTGAGAACATTATGTTCATCTTAGTAATGTTATTCATCTAAATTCCTGTCTTCCTGGAAGAATATAGTGATCCTTTCTATAATTTAAATACAAATAGATAATATTTGAACTTCTTATTAAAACGATAATTTCCTGACAAAATATGATTCTTTTTGCCTGAATATCATAAACTCAAATATTTCCTTCACTGTCAAGCAAACTTTAATTTTTTTCCAAATTAATGCCTCCATTTGTATTCAAAAGACAATCATGTTACATAGGGAAACTAAGTGCTCGCAACTTTGAATTGGTTTAATGTCCATTACTGTTCCCTCTGTTGGGCTTTTAAGATTTCCAGAAAGATAATGCAAATTAAATTGCATGAAGAAGAGACAAATGTCTCTTTCATTCATAATAAATTGATCTAAAAATCTTACTGATTATTCAAATGCTACATCTGGACTTAGTGTTATCACATGGAAATTCATTTTAGAAAATATACTATGCAGATTAAGATGGCTAATGTAGCATGACAACTATAATTTCTACTATGATTTAGAATTATACTTTCTCATCTAAGTGAAGATTGCTTTGACAGGCATTCATTACCTATTTCAGGTTCTGGCATTTTGACCCCAAATATACAGAACAAATATTTATAAGAAATACCAATCATGGAAAATGCACATTCTTAAGGTCATACCATTTTCTAATTTATGAAAAAATAAGCAATGCCTTGATATACATTACATTATACTATCCAGCTACCAAGTGAAACATTATCCAGCAATTAAAATTTTTGACCCATATCAAATGACTAACCAGCTCATGATCCTCTAAGGCAATGTTGTCGAATAGAAATAAGTGTGAGCCCCAAATACAAGCCATTCATGCAACTCTAAATGTAGGAATAACATTGAGAATAATGAAAAGAAATAATTTAATAACATATTTTATTTAAACCAGTATATTCAAAATATGTTGAAATGTTGTTGAGGTCTGTTCATTTCAAGTCCCAGTCCTTGCATGGGATTCTGGCATAATGATCATCTATCCCAACTAGTTCCTTTGATTTGACCATCGAGTGCCTTGGAATTGTGGGTGCCCCTTGCTGGGTGTGCTTGTGTTATTGGATTCGGACTGCTGAGCACAGCCAGAGAGAGCATCAGGCCCTTCCATCTTACTTAGCCTGCTCATGGCTCAGTGTCAGCTTGCCCCCTGCCTCTGTGCTGGCACCCTCAGAGAAACGATACTGATGGCTTGGTCCGCTGTAATTATTTTTCCTTGGCCACCAAAGTGCACATTAAATAAAGCCAAGATTAATCATTGCTATAGAACTTATTCAAGAATCAATAACTGTGCTGTTATTGAATTATATGTGAAATGAAGCACTACCTCAATGGAGACATATCTCTTTATCAGTAGTATGTGCAAAGTTTTATTGGACCGGACAGTGAACACTCAGCGTGAATCTAGGAATTCAATAATACAAATCCTAATAAATTTCCTTAAAAATTCATCTTTCTACACCTCTCATATTGTTCCTGATCCTTGAATTGACTCTTTGCATGGGTTATAGGAAAATCTTGATTTTTTAAATTTATAGCTCCGTTTTTGTCAAGCCACCTTTGAGTTTCCTCGGGCTGCCATAACAAATGACCACAAACCAGGTGGCTTGAAACATTGATAATTTATTCTCACACTTCTGGAAGCCAGCCGTCTGAAATTAAGGTTTTGGCAGAACCACACTGCCTCCAAAGGCCCTAGAGAAAATTTCACTAATGCCTCCTCCTGCCTATATTGGATATTGCATCGTATATTAAGATCTTTTTGCACTTAGATATCAGAGAGGAAAAGGTTTGGGTACAAATTTTGACTTATCATGGACTAACTGTATAGACTTTGGTAAAACCTCACCTCTCTGGGCTTCCGTTTCTTAACTGTAAATACCATTTTATCACAGTCATTGCCTCATAGGGTTGTCTGTGGGTGTTAAATGAAGTGGCGCTTGGAGCAGAGCCTAGCCCATATTTAGTTAAATTCAAGGCAAAACTCACAGTGTTTGCTACTGGGGACATCGTTTTAGCACTGCTGTATATAAAGAATCATTAGAGTTTGGGAACTGGATTTGTAATTTGATCTCTTACGATGTAATATGCGTAAACAAATGATTTGTGCACTCAAATGTATTGTATTTGAAATTCGTGTCATTGGAATTAAATCATAGCTATTTTTAGGAGTCAATATAAATAAGTTTTATGCAACTACCATTACAAAACAATTACTCTCTATTTCTTATACTATAGCTCTTGTAATTTCTAATGACACTAAGGTCAAGAGGATCAGTAAATAGTTCAGATAGCACATGAGTGCTCCTGGTCTATACTATACCTTCTTTGAAGATACGATTTAATTTCTCATTTATGGTGAACATGTCAGATTATCGCATAGTCCCTGTGATTCGATTCCATCTGCTTGGAAACTCATCTCACAATGTCTTGCCAGATATTCAAAAGGATGCCACATGGGGCTATGATTTTCAAACTGTGGCTTATTACTTAGCAGGGGACCAGAGAGTCAACGTGGTGGGAAGCAAAGAGGAGTGTTTAGAAAATGAAATCCAGCAGAATAAAATGGAATATGTTACACGATCTTACATCACATGAAAGTGGATAAGTCACGATAAATGAGAATCACTATTGCTTTGTGAAACTTTTGTTTCTGTTTCACATGTACATAGGCATATGTGTTTCTGCCTGTTCAGGTAGGTAACATAAACTGTGTCTCTCCACGGGGCTAGTACGCTTTCACTAACTCACATACATCAATTACAGATATTATATACACAAATTGAGCAATATATGAATCATACTTTATAGTTCAATTCTTTTTAATTTTTTTACTTTTAAATTTTGACAAATTTTCCATCTCAGAACATTAAATGAGTAGCATTATGAATATAATAATCCATACGAATTTATCACTTAAGATTTTGATGCATTGAAGATTTTAATTCCCTCCTTATACATTTTATTATCCATTGAAAAAAGTTATAAATACTAAATATATATCTCAGTATATACCCCTAAATACTCAGTACATATTTTCTGAGAACAAAGATAATCTTTTAGCCTAGCAATGGTGATGTTAGCAAAATTTTTAAAAATCTATAATTAAAAGAACTGTTATTTAATATACAGCAAAAATGTAACTTATAGTAAGTTTTTCTTGTTATTTTTGGGCATGATAAAATTCAAGTGGTCTACCACTGAGCTGCATCCCCAGCCCTACATTAGCTTCTGTTTTATCGTAAAACCCAATCCAGAATTATGTATTACACTTCATTGTTCTGCATTTTTTATCTTCTTAAATTTTAAAATAGTTCCTTAGTTCTCGGTACATCATAGCATTTATGCTTTCCATATATTTTCATCCAATGATTTGATGATTCTTGCCTGAGTCAAGTATTGCTCTGGTCAAAAGTAATTTTTCATACAATCAAAGAATAATATTTCTGTACACATGTTCATATTACATGACATGTGATTTTTATGGCTTATAGCTGATTCTTGAAATACTTTTGTGAAAAGCAGTCTCCTTACATGTAAGTAAGAAAGTTGGATCTCCTTGAACTGAAGGGGTTAGTCCAGGGTTCTCTAGGTTGGTGAATTGTGGAGTTGGGATTTGGAGCAAGAGGACATCACCCTATCATTCTGTGTCTAACATATATTGGTTTAAAGTCTGGTTAACTGAATATTAGTATACCACCCCTGCTCTTTCAGTTAATATGTGCATAGAGCGTCTTTTCCCATCTCTTCACTATCAATCTATGTGTGTCTTTAGATTATTTAGGGCTTTTGAGAAGTGACCGAATCATGAGGGCTTTGATCTCGTCAATAGGTCAATATACTGCTAGCTTCATAATTGAATGTACTATTGGGAGATGGTAGAAACTGTAAGAGGCAGGGCCTAGTGGGAGGATGTATGTTATTGGGGGACCACAATCCAGGAGTGTATATCCTGTCCACAGTGAGTAGTGTTTCTCTGCCGCATCCTACCTGCCAGGATGATCTCCTTTACTACAGGCCCAAAGCGATGGGGCCAAGTGACAACATTGCTACAACGATGAGCCAAAAATAAATCTTTCCTCTTTTCAGCTGTTTTCCGCAGGCATTCTGTGATAGTAATGGAAAGTAAAGTAACAGATCAAAGGTGTTTTATTAACAGCGTCTTCTTTGATATTGGTTTGGGGTGTTTTTCTTTTATTGTTTTTAATTCATTCTGTTAAAACCTGTCTCTTGGACAGAGGGTTTAATCCATTTATATTTAAAGTAGTTAAGTTTTTTATTTTTTTATTGGTGCATTGTAGTCATACATCTTAATGTTTATAATAAAAGACTAGTGGAGACATACACGCACTTATCGCTCAGTTAGCCCTTACCCGATCTCCACCCTATTCCCTACCTTTCCCTCCTTCCCATGCTTGGTTTGATATGTGATTGACTTTGATATGTTGTTTAATTTTTTATTGGCGTATTATAGTTATATATTTTAATGGAGTACAAGATGGCAGAGGCATACATGCACACATCACCCAATTCCCACCCATTTCTTCCCCCTCTTCTCACGTTGGCCTGTTTGACTTTGATATGTTTGTGAATGTATATCAAGTACATTAGAGAATTTCCTTCTTCCCCACACCTTCTTCCATCACCTCAGTTAGGTTGCCTTATTTGCTTATCTATAGTATCTCCTTCTTAATCTAGAGTTCCTCCTATAACCCATTTTCTCCCTACCTTCCACATATTAGGGAGAGCATATGATTTCTTACCATTAAACTACCAAAGTCATTCCTTGCAGACATAGAAAAATCAGTCCTTAAATTCATTTGAAACAACAAAAAAACCAGAATAGCCAAAGTATTTCTCAGCAATAAAAATCATGCAGGAATAATCACAATGCCTGATTTTAAACTATACAACAAAGCCATAGTAATAAAAACAGCATGGTACTGGCACAAAAACAGATACATAAGACCAATGGAGCAGAATACAAGACTCAAAAACAAATCTGCACACTTACAGCCAATTGATTTTTGACAAAGGGGCCAAAAACATACACTGGAAAAAAGCTTGTTCAACAAATGGTGTTGGAAAAATTATGCAGTAAAATGGAAATAAAGTAATTTATGATAAGCCTTTCTTACTTCCTTTATTTTGCTTTGTTTTTCCAATGCTTCTTAATATTTTTGTCCGTTGCATGTATTATTGTCTTCCTTTATGTTTAGTTGATTTTTTGAAGTGAACAGTTAAAATGCTTTTCTCGTTTTTCAATGGGTGTATTCACTAGCTATTTTTGTGGTACTATGGGAGTTGGATTTAACATCCAGAAGTTTATATACTACTCTATTTTAAATTTATATCAGCATATTTTTAATTACATACAAAAATGTCTGCTTCTTGTAACAGATTTGTTACCTTTCCTTCCCCTTACTGGTGTCACAAAATTGCATCTTTATATATTGTGGGGCCAAAAACACAAATAAAAAATTTTAATATATGAAATTGTACAGAAAACAAAATGTGAAACTATGAACCAAAGTATTATGATAACATTAGCTTTTGTACTGATAACTGTTTCAAAAATGTTTTAGTCTGGCCATGTGTGGTGATGCACACTTTTAATCTCGGTACTTGGGAGGCTGAGACAGGAGGATTGTAGGTTTGTAGCCAGCCTCAGATACTTAGTGAGGCCCTCTGCAACTTAATGAGACCCTGTTTCAAAATAAAGTATAAAAAATAGGGCTAGGGCTATAGCTCACAGTCCCATTTCTGCAAATAATATTTTTTAGTCTCTTGAATCATGAATAAAACAAAAAGTATCAGATTGAATGACTGGTACCAACCATTCACTCCTTCCCACATCTAGACCTTTTCCATGCCCCCTCACAGGTAGAGCCTATGTTCTTGCGGATAAACTGAGCCTGGCTATTATCACTGGCTTTGATCGAGTGACATGCAGGTAAATGTGATGACTGTGCCTAGGTCCTCAGAGACCTTGTGTATTTCTGTTTGTTCCCTTGTGCTGTGCATTATCATAAAAAGAACGTGCTTCAATTAGCCTACTGGTCAAAGGAAAGTGACAGACACGAAACAGAGTTTCTATCGCCCCTCACTGATCTGCAGCTCAAAGCTGAGCTGATCAAAGGAGTTCTGCCTGGATTAGCAGAACCATAGGAATAAAGGTCTTTTTAAAACCACTTGATGCTTGGATCATTTCTTAGACAGCTCTACTGCATCCAGAGCTAACCAATAAAGTGCCCGCCACTGTGGATGACGCATAACAATTACCTCATAAATATTCATTCTCAAATAATGTTACAGTATATCACTTGGTGATTCAATGTGTTCATACTATGTCAAACACTTGAGAGAAAACCTGCTTTTATTTTATATGAATTGCTTTGAAGGACAACTACTAATATAAGTTTGTGAAATAAAAAATACTAAGTAAAACTCAAAGATGACAAGCTTGAGGCACTTAGTATTTTGTAGTCACAGTGTTACAGTGTCCTTTTAATAACTCCTAATCATTAGGCGTCTCACTGACCCACTGGAATTAATATATATGTCTAATATGTATGTGCATGTACATACATGTGTGTGTATATATATAAAATAATATGAACACAGGATGGGATGAAATTAATTCACTCCAACACAGTAGACCACAACAGCCATTAAAGAGTGGTATATAGTTTCAGGGATTTGGATGCAGGCTTCCAATATGTTTTACATACCCTCTTTAAATTACATCAGCCAGCAAAGTACGTTGTATATATCTCCCACCCAAGTGGAATCTGAACCACAACTGGCAGGTGATAGGTTCATATTACACTAAAATAATCCTCTATACAACTCAGTTTTCTCAAAAAATAATCCTTATAACTTAAGTGTCCGATAAGTCATGGAGTGCTCTTTGGCTTGGGTCTCAGCTTTCTCTATTCTACCAAGACACATAATGGGGAAAAAAATCACACCAAGACTCAGGTTCCCTCAGAGACTAGAGAAAGACGAATTTCTCATGAACCCTCACTGGAAGCATTAATTTCAATTTTTTGTCTAAAACTGATTTAAGCAAATATCCCCATTGCATATTCAGATTAAAGTTATTTTTTTTCCTTTAGCAACAGAAGTCTGCACATTTTTATGAATAGAAATCAGAGAAGGGGGCCAGGTGTGGTGGTGCACGCTTGTAATACCCGTGCTTGGGAGGCAGAGACAGGAGGATCGTGCAGGTTCAAAGCCAGTCCCTGTTTCCAAAAAATATATAAATTAGGTCTGGGAGTGTAGCCTGGAGGTAGAAGGGTTTCCAGGAACCCCAGCACCACCAAAAACAAAATCAGAGAAGGTACTATTGGGAAAAACTCTCTAGAAAGTGCTCAGCAAAGCTCCATTCATTTGGTTGATTTTCTATCTGAAAATCTAAACCAAAGGACACAGCTATGATTTTTTTTAAAGCTATATGATGACTTTTGCAATAAGAAAATCCTTTCCATATTTTTAGTTAATTCTTCCTCTGACTCATTTATTCCAAATCTTTTCCTTTTTCAGAAATAAAGTATGAAATAAGAACAAATGCATTCATTCACTTGACACATATCAAGTGCCATGAATTCTCCTAGATGCTGAGGCACTGACCATCTCACAGGAGAGTTTGGCATTAATCAAAAGTCAGAAAAATAAATACAAGATGAAAACTATGACATGCATTATGAAAGAAAGCCGATTGGTAAAGTGTGCATATATAATAAGAGCCAGACATGATTTGAAAGCATAGGAAAGCTTCTATGTAGAAGTCATGTTGAAGCTAATACATGAAAAATAATCATAAGTCATCCAAGTAAAATGTTGGGCAAGGGGACATTAGCAAGGCCAGTGAGCCACATAACCAAAGTGAGGGGCTCACTCAAGTGACAGAATGAAGGAGACCAGTGTGGATGGGGAAGAAGTATCATGAAAGGGGAGTGGAAAGAAGGCCATGAACTATCTGACTAGGAGGCACATGGGTTGGAAACCTCCCTGCTGCACAAGGCCCTGTATCCTTCTTCACCATATGCTATAAGAAGAAACTTTGAGAACTCCATCCACTGACTCCCTTCTCCTGCATCTTCCAGGTGATCTCATCCAATGAGAGGAACTTTCCAGAAATTAGATGATAAAATGAGGGTTAGAAAAGCATGCCTCCTGCCTGCTTCCTTTCTGAGCACTAGGTTGACAGTGGCTATGCCATTCTACCTGAGGCAGGTTCTACGTGACGGCCCTTTCCAAACTCTCATTATCTCTCTTCTCATTCTACTTCATTTCCAATAATGTTCCCTTCCTGAGGTAATAACTACTTGCTGTTGCTAGTCCTGGAGTACTTCACAGTCCTTTTCTGCTTTCCCTTAACCCCCCACCAACTTTTTTGAAATAGTTATTTTATTAAGCCCTTCTTAATTATTCACTGATATCTGCAAAGGTATGTTGTAGATCATATACCCCAAATTAGTATTTCAGTTTAAGAGAAATAAGAATATATGTATATAACTTGACATATACAAGGATGACATGCCTGTAATCCCAGTGTTTGGGAGCCCAAAACATGATGACTATTACTTCGAGGCCAGTGCATGGTAACAGTGAGATTCTTTAAAAAAAAAAAAAAAAAAAAAAAAGCTGGGCGTGGTAGCCCACGCTTGTAATCCCCGCGCTTGGGAGGCAGAGACAGGAGGATTGCACAGGTTTGAAGCCAGCCATGCTGTCTTAAGAGACCCTGTTTCCAAATAAAAATATAAAATAGGTCTAGGAGTGTAGCCTGGAGGTAGAAGGGTTTCCAGGAACCCCAGTACCACCAAAAAAAGATAAATAAATATAAAGGCCTGGGTGTAGATAAGTAGTCAAACACATCTGAGTTTAATGCATAGCACCACAAAATATTAGTATGCATGTAAAAATTTATACATACCTGTGTGAACAGCACGTCTACTCATGGAAAGAGAAAAGTAAACCATTATTCAGACCACATATTAAAGTTATCTGTTTTGATGAAAAATATCACTTGGATTAGAAGGGGCAAGAATCATTAGAGTCTTGACATTATTTCAACTTAAGCAAAACATGACATTAGCTTGGGCAGGTAAATAATAGTAACTTAGAAAAGTTGGTAAATTCAAGATGGGGGAAAAGGATTCAAAATACAAAAACATTGTATTTATGCTACTTGATGGAAGGCAATATCATTCATTAAGCCTTAAAACCTGGAAAAAAATCCATGTCTGCAGATGGCAACCAGACTTTGGCTTCAGACTCTTGAATTTGAGGTGGTTTGAGATATGCAGGTGGAGATGTGGGACAGACAATAGAAATATCTGAAACTCAAGAAAGATCAGAACTTGGGGATTTGTATTTGGGAGTTTGGGACATATGGTGATGATTAAAACTGAGTTTGTGTGTGAGGTTTCCCACAGGGTGGTAATAAGGCCCAGGTCCAGTCCTGAGCACCTCTGATATCTATTGGCTAGTTAAAGAAATAAAACTGGGGCAAATAAGAGTAGAAGTAGAAATTCAGGGATCATGTATGACAACAGGGTATGTGGTGGTATAGAAAATGAAGAAACAGAGTATATACAACAGCAAAGATCATATGTTTACTCTGGTTGACTGAAAATATGTGAAAAATATTTTTCTTACTGTATCATAATAGTCCTTTGCTTTACTAATACTCCAAGCAGAACTGATAATTTGGATCCAGTACTAAGAATTTGGGTTCCAGCTAACTAAACTTTTATCTTAGCAAACATTTTCTAGCACATTAAGAAAAAATAAAAGAAAAACAAATAATAGTGGTTAAGTGACTAACCCCAGGTCACATACTTAGTAAATCACAGTCAAGTTCTAACTGATGACTTCTTTTTTACAAATCCCCTGTTGTCTAACACATAAATTGAGGACCCTAAGTACTTGGTGATACTCCTTTCCTAACCTCCATATCACAAACTAGATGTAAGAAAAGTAAAAATTTATTTATCAGGTGTGGGGACATACAACTTGTAAAGCTTGAAACTCAAATATTGTAAAATCATAAATTCATGAATAAAGCATCCAATTTTGAAAAAAGTATGCCTTTTAAAACTCTTTGGATGTAGTTCTCAATATTTTCCAAACTCATGAAAAGCACTTCTCATCGTCCACAATGCAAATTATTTTATGGCCATCTTGCCTGTAGCTCATGGTGACAAAATAAATTTGTTTTGCTCTTCTATTGTTTTGTGGAGAAACTGTCCGCCTGCCAAAACAAAAACAAGGGAAAATTCTGTGGTCTTATTCATCCAGGATCACTGAAGAAGGTTGTTTTGGTGTCTTTGTTATAATTGTTTAGTTACAATGCCCCCAATCTTCTTTTATAACGATTGGTTTTGCTCTAAAGAATAGTTCATGTCATGTTAGAATACTCCTAAGAGTGTCCAAAGGCTAGACTACTCTAGCCTTAGCCCAGTAAATTTGGTGTCAAAAGTTAATTAAACCAGCTAGTATTATCTTCAGTGTCTTGAGAAGCTATGTTCTTCATGGATTTGAAGAAGTTAGTCACTAAAACCACCTCACTGGCTGAAGAACAACCTGGCACCTAAGGAAGACTATATGATACTTATTCAAAATACACATTACAAGACAATGATACACAGAGGCTTAACTCAGTTTTTTATTGTCATAATCTAAATTAGACTTAGATGAAAAAATGTTGTCTAGCATCATATACCAAGTTAATCAAAGGAATAGCTATATAGATGGAAATCAAATGAACTCCAAAGCAAGAAAATACTTGACATGTACCAGAGGCCAAATCAATATACATAATTGGTAGAATCGAGGGTCTGAAACAATCTTATACAGGATGGATATCTTTAAGCCTTACAATCACCTACTGGTTGTCATTTTTTCCTAGTCTTGGGCTGTTACCAAGTCAAACTAACAATGACTATCTTTTTTCATTTTGCTTTGTAAAATAATAAAATACAAGGATTTTTCCCAAGATTCCTAGAGTTGAGTGTTCATCTATTCTCAATCATTAGGAAGACTCAGAAATAGAATGGACCATGAATTCTTGAACAATTCCACATAGCAGGATGAGTTCTTGGCCACTTGTCCTGGAATTATTTTTCTTTCCTTCATCCATGAACATAACTGTCTTGCTAACTTGTCATGAGAAAAGCATGGTAGTAAAAACCGAGAACATCTAAGTCCCAAAAGCTTATTTCTAAACATTATAATCAATGGTGACAACAAAAGATGTATTCTATCCAACATACCTTAGTACTGAGAATCATGAAACTTTGTTAGTGTTCTCTGTTTTATAACATTTCTGTAATAGAATAGAAGTTCCCCAAGTGTGAAAGTAGATATTTTAATTGAATGTCCCTGCCAAACAAGAAGGCAATTCATACCAGACACAGCAAACAGGGACCAGGTTATAGGCATGGAGTTTGTGATAACATTCTCTCTCGCTTTCTAAATAGAAAAGTGTGACAGGAAGGAATATCCACTTTTGCTGAGACCATTTGTCTTAATTTCCTGAGGCTTTTATAACAAAAAACCACAACCTAGTTGCTTAAACAACATAAATTTATTTTCCAACAGTTTAGAAGGCTGTAAGTCCAAAGCCAAGGTGTTAGCAAGCTGGTTCCTTCTAAGGGCTTAGAGCAAATCTCTTTTATACCTCTCTCTTCTGGTGGGGGCCCAGGATTCTTCACACAGCTTGGCTTTCAGGTGAATCAATCATTTTGTCTGCTTTCACCTGGAATTTCTGTGTATCTCTCTCCTTTTTTTTTTTTTTTTTAAATAGGAATACCAGTCATATTGGACTGGGGGCCCACCCTTCTCCAGTTATATCTCATCTCACCTAACTACATATGCTAGAGTGTTATTTTAAATAAGGTCACATTCTGAGGTTCTAGGGGGCTAAGACTTCAACATATCTTAGGAGGAAATGAATCACTCCTTAACACCATTTAAGCAATCCAAAATCTCACCAGAAAATGTTTGAGAAGCCGGAGTATGCAAAAATTATACATTTATTCCTTGGTGTCTTAGAGAAGATAAATTTGCTTTTTTAAACTTCAACATCTGACTTCAAGATTTAAAACTTTTACACACTGCATCTTAGAAGAAAAATTTTAGCTAATATTTTTGTGACGTGGTAAGGAGACTTCCTTCACTTTGGCTAAAATAGTCCCTGAAATTAAAAAAAAAAAAAAATCTCATGGAATTGTCTTTTGCCACTCATATTTTATTGGGGATTGGAGAGCTACCCTGTGGAAGTGTATCTTAAGTATTCTAAAACAGTTAATGTTTCCCTTCATTAGGAATTATGTAATTACTAAAGGTAGTTTATGCTAAGTATGGACTTCTGGGGAACCCAGAGATAGCCAATTTAAGGAAATATGCAGTGCTCGAGTTTGTATTTAACGAGTCAGAGTCAGCTTATTGGGTCTGTTTGATTGAATCTAGCTGAGAAATTAGCAAAAATTAATTTTAAGTGAAACCACAGAAATACTAGAAAGTGTATCCTCTTATGACATAAGGAGGTCTCAGTAAAACAAGTCTAGAAGCAGGCAAGTATGTCTGTACCTAATGTTAAATTATTAGGCTACCCTGATGGTCTATTTCATCTTCCAGTGTTTAGTGTCTAAAGAATCTTGGCACAGAGCTGAGGGCCTAACACCTTCTAGAGAGCTATTCCCCAGTCAGCAGAGGGATTTTTGCTTTGCCAAACTCAGTACCACGTTCCCAGGCCTCACTAATTGCAACCTTGATTCTCTGCAAGTTAAAGCCAATGACTCCCTTGACAGTCTTCAAGACCCTGATTCTTTTCCTCAAAAACCAAAGGTCAAAGTGAGGCCCATTAGCAGCTCTGGCTGCATTCAGACACCAAGAAAAGCAGGATTTTCCTGATTAGAAACCTGGGCAGCTTGACTTACATGCTCAGAGCTGCAGCCAAATGTGCTGGAATGAGGAGCGGTCGAGCAAACCAGGCCCCCTACTAATGTCTCCAGCCAGTCCCCTCATCACTTAGTGCTTCTCAATCAACACTCCAGTGAGATTCAATTTCATCCAGCTCGCCAAGGTTGACGTGTTCACTCATTCTGTTTCTTGTCCGCATTCTCTCTTACCTCGAAATCCTGGCACATTCTCCCCCTACTGCTTCTAATGCCTTCAAAAAATGTGTGCTTTATTTAGAACATGCCAATATGTCCTTTAGAAACTTAAACAAGTGTGATTCTTTGAGGGGGAAAAAACCCACAACTGCCCAATTCCATTCTTCAGGCCCCTTCTCTATGCTCAGGATGGCTGCCTCTTCTTGAATATCTCTTAAAACTTATCACATTGTATATTGTAATTGTTGCAATTTAGGGTATATTTTCATGTCTCCCCATACCGGACTTGAGATTTTCGAAACAAGAACTATGTCTTATTTACCTTCATAGACATGACAACTAGAATATTGATTATTACATAGTAAGCTTTCAAGGGACATTAACTGAATGAATCATGTAATGGATATTAATTTTTGGAACCAAAAGACCAGTAATGGTGTTCCAGTTGAACCATTAAAAGGTTTTGACTTTTTCAGTAAATTATAATCATTGTCACACTCATGACCTCAGCCTCCTCACACACCACGAAAAATCTTTGTTTTCATATGTGTATGGCTTTCTTTTTCTTTCTTTTTCTTTTTTTTTTTTTTTTGGTTGTTTTTCTGGTATTTGAATCCAGGAATGTTCAGAAATTCTACCTCTGAGCCTCACATCCAAACTCTCAGGATTTTTGTTTGTTTTTGTTTTGATTTTGTTTTTTGTTTGTTTTTTTTTTTTTAAACACAGTCTCACTAAGTTGCTGAAGCTA
Organism: Muscardinus avellanarius; assembly: GCF_963383645.1. Lineage (NCBI taxonomy): Eukaryota > Metazoa > Chordata > Mammalia > Rodentia > Gliridae > Muscardinus > Muscardinus avellanarius. The sequence goes on from NC_137791.1 coordinate 125,668,149, forward strand.
TCCTTAAACCTGCAACTCTCCTGTCTCAGCATCCAAGTACTGGGATTACAGGTGTGTCACCACACCTAGCTTTTCTTAGTCATAAGAAAGAATAAGTGTATCTACACGAGAAAAGGCTATCATCCTGTATACAAGAGCTTCTTGAAGTATGAAAGTCCATAGAGATACAAGTCATTGTTTATTCTTCATGGAAAGTAGAGGAAAGGATGACTGAGGACCTGAAAGTGGAGCTTTGTTGGAAAATGTAACATATTAGCATAACATGGCACAGTCACAAATTATCTTCCCTTTCCTTTGATTTAACCAAGTAAGTAGGGCATGATGAATGTGGACACATTTAGAGCTGGTCAACAGTTGTCTCAGAACCAAAACGTCTCTTAGTCACTTAAGGGTCTTTTGATACCACCAATAGCCTCTTAGCACCTGTACCTGAAACTTCTCGTGAGTAGGCTTTAAAAAGATTATTTCTAGCTTCTAGCATCATATTCAGAAAACTGAATATGATGACATGAATATGTAGGCTTCTCTTCAACTATCAGTGGGTCCACATGGGAATATGATGGATCTCTGCAGAAAGATAGTTTTCTTCTCCCCTGATTAGTGTTCAAGGTCTCACAGATTTTCTCTACAAAAGTCCAGTGAGCAAACACTTTTCTTCTTTGATTTTGGTACTTTCTCTAGAAAAATCTTAAGCATTAAAAAACTTGATTCTGGGAAAGTATTGCTAGTAAAGCTTTTCACACAAACGCACACACAAAAAAGGACCATGTAACTTTAGTAAATACTGGTTTTCTTTCATCAAAGTGTTTTCACTCAGCCGAGTGTGATGGCACATGTTTGAAATCTCAGTATTTGGGGAGGTTAGACAGGAAGATTGTAGGTTCAGAGCCAGCCTCAGCTACTTAGTAAGGCACTCTGGAACTTATTTTGAGGCTCTGTTTCAAAATAAAAATTTAAAAAATAGGGCTGTGGGGATAGCTCGGAGATAGAAATGACTCTGGGTTCTATCTCTAGTACAGTTAAAAAAAAAAAGTATTTTTCACTCTAATTAGGGTGAAAATTACCCATATGCATCATACCTAACCTTCTTCTATTTGTCAAAAAGAACACAAAATAAGCAATCAAAATTCACTGGAAGAAGTCTAGAAATTTAAAACTAGACATTAATGAGAAATCAGGGAAATAAATACCAGATGCTTTTGTCGATCTTAAAAGCTTGCCCTTTAATATCTCTTGGCCAATCTATGGGGTCAAAAAAAGGCTTTAAGAGTGCAAATTTAACTACTGACTCATTCAGGTCATTAAAAGTATAAAAAATGTGCCATAATGAATTAGAAAAAAGAACAATTTCAAAGCATGTAGGTTTAGAAACTATTGTACCATATAAATCTGTGCCCACGCAATCAAGCAGGGTAACAGGAAAGAAATCAAGGTCATGAACCAAACTGATGACCATTATCCAAATACATACAGGCACATACATATACACACAGAGACATACTCATATACAGCTACATAGACATACACAAAGTGACACATTCACATTTATTGTATTATTTTTAAATTGGTGCATTGTAATCATACATCTTAAGAGGGTACAAAATGTTAGAGGCATATATATACACATCACTCATTTAGCTTTTCCCCCATGCCCTCTCCCTTCCTCCATCATGTGTCTGTCTTAGTGATTTTGATATGTTTGCAAATGTGCATTACGAGTTTCCTCTTCCCCCTCCTCTCTCCCTCTGTTAGGTCACCTTATTTATTCATCTAAGATTTCTCCTACTTTGACTGGAGTCCCTCCTATGTGTCATTTTCTCCCAACTTCCCATATTAGGGAGAATATCTGACTTTTCAGCTTTTGTGACTGATTAATATCACTTAGCCTAATGTCCTCCACTTCCATCCATTTCCCTATAAATGATGTAATTGTGTTTTTCTTTATGGCTGAGTAAAATTCCATACCGTACATATCCCACAGTTTTGTAATCCATTCATCTGCTGATGGACATCTTGGCTGGTTCCATAGTTTGGCTATGGTGAATTGTGCAGCTATGAACATGGGTACACATGCATTAGTTTGGTAGTTTAGTTTCCATATGGTAGGTTAATTCTCATTCTCTTGGGGACCCTCCATACTGTTTTCCAAAGTGGTTGCTAATTTGCAATTCTACCAACAATTTATTAAAGTTCCCACTTCTCCACACTTTCACCAGCATTTATTGTTGTTTGTGTTTTTAGGATTTGGATAGATACACATGCACACACCCAGATGCATACATATTTGAGAATAAAGTTCTTCCAAATGCATTTTCTTACTGCCTAACTGCTGCTGTGAACAAAATTTTTTTGATGTTATTTGTCCTCACCAGCACAGACAATGAATTTAAATAAAGAAACAGCCATGTAAGTTGAAAGATGGGAAAAGCCACACAATGGAATGGAATCTGGCACTGAGAATTAGGAGAGCAAAGTCCTAATCCCGACTTCCAAGTAGCTGCTCAGGTAACAGACTCCAAATTTAGATCAGGGTAAAAATTGGGAAGCTTTTCAGGATATAGCTTCCAGTGGCCTGCTTAAACTAAAAATGGAATGTGAGATAGACTAAGTTTGTTTGAAATGTAAATAGCTTACTCCTGTTATGTTATGCCAGGATTCCTGCCTGTATCATGTAAATATTTGAGTTTTTGACTTCAGATTTAAATTATCTGAGTTTAAACGTCCTAACTGTGGACGGGGGTTTAGAAATCCAAAAGTGACCTTTTGGTTCTATAATTATTTAGAGGCACGACCATCCTGACATATTCCAGGAAAGAAAAAGTATACAATTTTAGCACAATATCCTAGTCTTTAACCAAAGTATAAATGATATAAAAGCAAATTTCTGTATCCTTCAGTTTAGCAATTTTCTGATAAATCTATTTTGTCAAGTGGCAAGAGAATCACTTAAAGAAAAAAATAACTATCTGAAACAAAAATTGACAAGAAACAACTGCACTGCAACAAAATCAAAACATCAAATAAAAACAATACTATTACTATAAGTCAATAAATAGTGGATAGTAAGTGGAACAAAAATCTCCGCCCTAAATTGGAAGAAAATGTAAAAATCCAAACACAGCCAAACCTGAGAGTGGGCTCGAGCACTGTGCCAGCATTGTTAAATCTTAGCTCTAAAAATCTATAAAACACACACACACACACACACACACACACACACACACACACTCATCTGTAAAAGTAGATGTATATATCTAGCAACATATATATTAATATATCTATATACTATATATAGATATACATCCAGCATCCAGCAGTAATTTTCTTCAGCCTGTATATTGTTAATCTTGCTTTATGAAATTCATCTAAATGTAATTTATGCTTGCTTTTTATTCATAGGGATTGTCATGGTCTACATGGGCTCTAATTGGAAAATTAGTATTGTTTCAAAAGCACCAGCTTAGTCTCAAAACAAGACGTCCTCCCTCTGACATGCATATCTAATTTATTTCATGGATGCATAAAGAAGTGAGAAAGAAAAGCATTCTCCACCATTCCTGACAGCTTTTATCACAAGCTATTCAACAAATGTTTTCTGTTCACTTGTCCAAGAAAGCTGATTAGACAAAACAGCCAGAGGAGGTACAGAAAAACATCCATTGCTTACCAAGGGATGTAAAAGATAAATTAAAATGAATAGATTGTTCACACAAATGACAGGAGTGTGCCACACCACACCTTACAGACTGAATTTTTGTTACACTACAAAGATAGGTCTGATTCTTCAACTTTAAGTTGCATGGATCTAACAGAGACTTTTGTTGAAAACAAACCCTTTTCTACAAAATCTTAGTGTGATGCACTGGACATTCTTTTTTTCCTTTTCTTTTCTTTTTTTCTGTGATACTGTGGATTGAACCCATATCCCTGGCCTTTTTTTGTTTTGTTTTATTTTGTTTTGTTTTGAAACAGGTTCATGCTAGGTTGTTGATTTTCACTAAGTTGCAGAGGCTTGAACCTACAAATCCTTCCATCTCAGCCTCCCAAGTACTAGGATCACAGGCACGTGCCACCATGCTCAGCTTGGCCATGGTTTCTTAGCAAATCTAGGTGACCTGGAATATCCAGAGGCCTTACTAGCTTCTAATTGGAAAAGATATCTTGAAGCTTTAGGTTCCCTGCTACATATTTCACACCATCAATATGTTCCCTTCAAATTCAGTGAAGTAACATGGGTGAATGCTACAAAGACAAGAAACTCAGCTTTCTGTCCCTCCCTTCTAACACAAAGGAAGGTCTGTGCTCCTCACAAACCCTCAAATCCCTACTCCTTCATATTGCACTGTGGGTGTATGCCCTTGATCTAGCCACACACACTTCTTACTTTAGCTACTCACCTTCCAAAATATTTTGCTTTCTCCTTTCCGACAGCACCCCAATCAGGTTCCTGTGCTTGCTTCTTGTCTGCCATTGTGTCTTGCAGACCCAGGTTGTGTACCAAGAATGCTGCACAGGAGGAGCAAAGGAGCCCAGAGAAAGTATAAGCAGGTGGCTATAGGCTTTATGTCTGAGGCAATCACGCCCCAGCCACGCCTGTTACAGTTCTAGGCTCATTCATGAACTCAGTAAAAACTAGGGTAACTCCACCTGCCCATTTCTTTCTGGCTCAAATATTATTCATTGCTGAGCAGTCTCACGTAGGATCATGATACTTTCTGAGGTCAGCTGAAAGGTGAACTTGAAATCTCTAGGGGAGAAGATGTGATTTAACAACATATTTGTCCTAGAATCTCCGTCCTGGCTGATTTGCCCACATTGATGTTGGTGTTTGTTTTCTTTAAATTCAAACTGAAGCCAGGGTCTGGAGCAGACTCCTTGGATTGGAATCTGAGCTTCACTACTAAATGGTTACGTAAACACAGGAATACATGAGCCTCTTTGTGTCTGTCTTTTAATCTATAAAATGGGAATGATCATCGCGTTTAACTCATAGGCACACACACAGAAAATGTTATCAATCAGGAAATAATAAAGGTCAAAACTAATTTTGCTTGGTCAAGTAGATCCCGATTATTTTTTCCAAATACATAACCATATCGCTTTCATCTAAATGAAGGAGATATAGAAAGAAAGTGTAGTGGCCTTAGGTAAAGGGAGGCAGTTCTAAACTCACTCTCTGGGCAGAAAACCATCCTTCCTTGAAGGCATCTTCTCCCAGGGACTTAGTTTCTTCTGTGTAAATGATTCTATTCCATCTTTGGAATGGATCAAGGTATAAATGGATACACTAGTTAAAAAGTTGAAGTTGATCTTGATGATTTCTACACACCACTCTTACTCATTTTTTCTCTCCTCAATCCTCAAATTCTTTAAGAAAATAATTAACATGTATATATTAACATGTATATATAAATAAGTATATATTAACATGTATATATAAATATGTATAAATAATTAACATGTATATATCCTCATATATAACCATCCCACACACATCATCTTACTACTCCTCACTGTCACTGTAAGGGAATTAAATTCAGCTAATATCAATGGCAAACCCTTCATGTCCTTGTTAGTCTGCTGTTTTCTTTTTTATTGTTTAAATTATCTTTTTGTTGTTGCTGCATTGCACTCATACATATTACTGGGGTACAAGATGATAAAGGCATACATGTACACGTTGCTCATTTAGCCCTTCCCCAATTCTCACCCCATTCCCTGATTTTCTTCTTAATTATCATCCTTTAATTTCAAAACAAATCATGTGAAATGGGAAAGTATGTTTCTCTTTCTCAATAGAGGAAATTGAGATTCTTTAAATAATGAAATAATTTGCTATACTTTATGAAGAATACTTAGCTATTTAATGTTAGTTGGGTTTGAGTTCTACCCTCTGTGCCAGAGCCAGAAGTCATTCCCATCTGGGTACATGGGAAAATAGCAAAGAGATGGCTCTTCAGAAATAAATATGCCATTTTACCTGAAGCAGATGGTCAGATAGGATTACAGGTCACTCTAGATAACATGACTATGTGTCATTCTTCTTATGTCTTCTACTTCCAAGAAAATGTTCTATAGTGCCATTCTCCAAATCAAAGTGTTTTAAAACTATCACTCACTTAGATAATAAGATCAGGGCTAGAGGTGTGGCTCAGAGGTAGAACATTTGCCTATCATGTGCAAAACCCTAGGTTCAATATCTTATCACACACACAAAAAGGAAAAACAAAATGCTCTTGTACATAGCCCTTCTAATCCAGCCCATTGATCTTTTCAGCTACATATACTCTCCCTTTTTATAGGCTTGGCTCAGCCAATGTCACCTAAGTCCTACCTACCTGTTCCATGTCTTGTACCCTATAATTCTTTCCCCTTTGTCTGTATGGTGGAGGCATACTCCCCTTTATGTCTTCATCTACCTGCCCCTTTTCTGGTAGCCCCAGGGATTTAGCTCATCCTCTTTGCTCTCACATTGTCGTTCCAGTCCTTGGCAGAGCACATATCAATTATGATGCTTTGTAAGGAGTGTTGATAGTGTCCTAACTCCCCTTCCCCAACCCTTCTACTTGTGAATTTCTTAAAGGAATATCTTTTCTTACTTGGTAAGCTTGGTGCTAACAAAGAGTTTATTGTAAATGGAATGCTTGGTAAATATTTGCAAGGTTTATGAATAACTGACTGACTGACTGAATAAGTGAAAGAAGAGCAAATATACAAATAAATAAACTTTTGTATTTTATCTGAATTAATTTTTAATGGGCTAATCTTCCCCTTTCAAATGGCTTAATTGAAAGGAAATTCTTTGAGACCAGCTTAAAAAGGATATTAATATCAAATATTTTTGAAACAGTCAAAGGCCTTATGAACTGGGGGCATTTTCCACCCATATGCTTTTCATCTCCTGATTCAGCTGATACAGTATGGAAGTATTTGAATGGTCACTTTTTCCTAGAATGTCAGCCTGCATTTATCAAGGTTTCCAGAAAGTTAGTTTCTCCTTTTAAATCTTAAAAGATGTGACTCCTAGCAATACTGTATAAACATTAGATGATTTTTCCTCAATTTTTTTCTTAAGAGCTATCATTTTAGTCATCTGCCAAGATAATTTTCATTATGTCCTTGGGGCAATTCAATATACCAACTATTCATGTCTCCATTTTTCAAAATCACCAAATAACAGCTGCCAATCTTAAACAGCCAGCACAAAGCTTTAAAAGTTAGAGTTAAGAAGGAGAGCAGAAAGAGAATATTATTATGCTACAATATTCTTATTCATTGGATTAATTTCTCATTCTTGTTCTTTTCATCTTTTTTTGTTTTCATGTCAATGATATTTAGATAAATCTCCTTTTTATAACCAATTGCATTTTTAGGCAAAACTACAATTTTTAATCACATGGTGCGTTGGATCATCGTTACTGGTATACATGGTTCATCTCTTACCATAGCAAATGTACTTAGTCAAGCCCCATTTTCATTGCAAGGCACAGGACTGAAAGGCTGGGAGGGGTGCCAGAGAAGAAATATCTGGGAATCTAATATATTTAGGGCAAAGAGAAAGGAGAACAGCATGCCAAATCACAAGGTCTTGAGACAGAATGAGCTCAGTCAAAACCGGGACAGATACAGCATTTCTTAGGAGACTGGGTTGCTGAGTCCACATAAACATAGGGGTGGTCTAGAAAGAGCACAGACGGGCAAAGCTCTGCAGCCTCTGAGAGATTCATCTGAGTTGAAGCACATTGCAGGCATTAGCCAGGAGTTTAAGAAAGTAGACCCAGCAACTGGGCTAAGCAAGAGCGTACTAGCTAGTGATGTTGGGTCAGGATCCAAAAGAGACGAGATTCAATTTTGGGGGGAAGTTGTTATATGCACCTTTTTGCAGCTGGTTTTTAACTTATGTGACTAATACTGGAAAAGTTAATTTCCTGCGCACATCAAGTTTGTGCTATTCTGGATGCTTTCAGGAACAACTAACAAATCAAGACTAAAAATCTGGCTCAGATTGACACGTTATGAGAGTGAGCACATTGGCTCATCTAAGGAGTACTCTTAAGTTGTGTCACTATTGAATTGCAAGAAAATGAGAGATTTGATCTCAGAATCACTATCTCTAGAGTAAAGGCTCTTCCTTTCTAGCAGCCCCCAAGCAAGACTTTAGCCAGAATTATGTTGTGTAATTATTCTTCAACCAGTTCCTAGGACCAGGCAGTGCAGTAGCCAACCATTTTAAATCTGAGTTCCTGCGCCAATCATGTGCAAGTTGTGGAGCTTCTATTACACAACCGAGCCCATTCTGAGCTAATCAAGCAAACTTTCAGGAAGGAATTTTGTCTGTGTTGAAGACCAATTACTTTGACCAAATCAGGGTTCCAAAACAAAGAAAACTTAAGAAACAAAGTTCAGGTAGGCAATAAGCAGTAACACTACATAGTCTCCTCTTCTATAAAAGGGGTATAATAGTAACGCACACCTTAGAGATTGTTGGGAGGATTTGACTTAATTCCTAGGAAGCACACAACACAGTGCATAGTTTCATAAATGTGGTAGTTGTTTGTATTATCATGACTATTTTGTTTTCTCCATCCTATTTTCCCTGTTAGTTCCACATGCTCTTTCTGTCCCCACTCCTGACTGACCCCTAGTATTTCTTGAGTCTCAGCCCACTCTCTTTGAATTGACTCATTTATTTCTCAGTTCACATGTTTACATTTACTTCAGAATCAAGTACTCTACCGTTCTTCTTTTTTTTCCAAAAAGGCTCATATTTTAACAAAATCATTGATTTGATTCTAGAAACAATGAAGAATACAGAGTTGAGTAAGACTAAGCTATGTTGCAAAGCTTGCTCTACTATATTTTATTAATATACAAACTTTGCTATACTAAACTTTGCAAAAGTATAAAACAGTGTGGCTAGCACCTGATTAGTTTCCAGTGCCATTAGTTAGCTGCTGAATCAAATTGGTACCCAATGGAAGTAACAGGCACAAATACTCAATGGAAAGCAAGTTGTGACAAGTACAACAATGGAAACACAAATAAAGTACTTTCAAGTTTGGGAAGAATTGAGATAGAAATATTAATTCAAATTGGACAGTGATTCAGAAAGGTTTCTCAAAAAAGTTGAAATTTTAGCCAAAGGTGAAAAATTCTAGCACAAATTTAGGCTGATGAATGTGCAACAATGTATTTCCAACCACCAGATGTGTTCTTGTATCCCATCTGTCCATTCTACACATGAAATAATTTTAGACAGACTTTATCAAGTGCTTACCTTGGAGGGTTTTCTGATTTTAGTTGGATAAAAATTGATGTTCTGGGAAGTTTACACTAAATAACACATATTCTACCTATTAGGTAATATGTTCTGAAACAGAATATCAGATGAAGGACATTTGAGAACCGGGATTCCAAATTGCTTCCCACTAAATGTATGTATAATTTCTTGATGAGGCAAGGCAGTATTTGACATAGTTTCCTGCAGCTTTTAGAATTTGCCTTTTCAGGCCACACAACCCTGTTATTTATTATCTCACATTCAGCTTGCCTTCGGTAATGAAAAAGATTTAAAGATAACAAGATGAATACTTGAGGGTTGCAGAAAACCTGGCTTCATTTTTGAGCCAGAAATAACTTGTCGAACGAGTTAGAAACTCAAAGTAACAGAGTTTAAAGGGGAAAATCAGCACAGCTCTGTGGTTTCAACCAAGTGGCTATTGCTAGGAAATCAACATTGCCACCAACTGGTATAATTTTTTATCATTCATTAGCATGCCTAGCTGAGGGCATATTGTACAAATACAAGCAGCATAGAAAGAGGTCCAATTTGCAATTGTTGTGTCTCAACATATCATGTATGGCTGAGAAAAACTGCAATGGATTTCAATTTTCCAGACACTCAATCTTTGTGTTCTATTTTAATAACAAAAGATAGAGCTCCTAGTTCCAAGCATTTTAAGTATGTTTTCATAATTTTTGTCTCAGTGTGCAGTTCTCAATATTTTTAAATAAAAGATGTGGTTAAAAAAAATCTCTAGCATAGAATGTGCTCTGCAATGTTTTGACAACATTTGTTCTAAGTATAATTCCTATTACATGAGGTATTTAAAATATTATTCTCATTCCATTTAAAAGGTAAAAACATTCTTTAGGTAATATATATATATATATATATATATATATATATATATATATATATATATATATATGAAATGCAGTTAAATTCAGGGGAATTATTCAGGATATGTAATCATTTTATTAGAATATCAAATTTGATATTTTCCTTTTGAAATCTGAACCCAACACTGAGTCTGTGAGTGATAGGAACAAGTTGATATGGAATACATATAATTACATTAACACAGGTCTCTATACTTCCATTGTCTAAAATAGAGTAATCAGGTAGTGTAACTAGAAAGAAAAGTCTAAGAAGTTAATGTCTGGGAGGTCCCTGTTGTTAGATGCACTAAGTAGGAAATATAAATCTCTAATCTTTGGAGCTTTTTAAGAGTTTCCATGGTAATCCTTTCTTAAAATGTTAAAAGGACATTGAGATTTACTAGAAAAGCAGATAGAGTGTGGACATGAATGCCATCGTGCCGCCTGTGTCTGTGAAAGTATATGTACACACTCATCTTCTTACACCTGTGACCAACACAAATGCATGACCCTGAGGTGTGATTCACAATAATCTGAAGATCACTGATGAGGAAGCTTTGTTACCCACTAACAAAGAAAAGAGCTTGTGAGATTTTTGAGTTTAGAATGCTAAATATATTATACCATAGAATACTCTCAGACAGATTTGAATATAAAAACACATTGAAAATTAAATGGGCTAAAAATAAATCTCCTTAGCAGTTAGATTTTTGTCTCTTAAAAGTCCAGACTGCTTGACCACCTTTATAAAAAATCGGGGACCAGAATGATCTTTATATAAGATATTGCATCTCAGAATCTTAGAAGATGGGACATAATGCCAAGAGTTTATAGCTGATAGTCAGTAGTGTTTATTCCATAGATACTGAGGACATATACATACATGTTCAGTATTGTTCTAGGTTATGAGAACATCAGTTAATTAAACAGAAAAAAATCTCACCCTCGAAGCTTACAATCAAAGAGAATTAGTTGATAAACAATAAACATACTGAATAAATACTATATATATATGTTAGAAAATAATAAAATGCTATAAAAACAAAAAAGAATTAGGAGAACTGGCATATTAAATATGTTACTAGCTTCTGTAAGCTCATTACTTCAACATCAATCCTGTGAGCATATACTGAATAGCCCAATAACATGTCTGTGCCACCTCACCTTGGCCTGCCACCTCCCTCATGGTGCCCCACCCAGGCAGGACGAATCATTCTCTTTAGCATATGCTATGCAAAGACAAAGGAACCAACACAGAATCCACATCCCAGTTACCTTTTTATTGGGCTCTCATACTCTGAGCTACTACACAACTACCCTGGTCACCCCTGGCCAGGTGACAGGCAACTAGGGACAGTGCCTATGTCCCGAAGCCTGCTGAAATTATTGTCTTCAGTATATCTTCTAATTTTCTAGATGTATGCTTACCTCATTAATTTTGGGGATCTTTTCTGTTATTTTGTTTTTTGTTTGGTCAGTTGGTTTTGGTGGTGCTGGGGATTGAACACAGGACTTCACATAAACTAGGTAAGTGCTCTACCACTGAGCTACACTCCCAGCTCTCTCTCATTTCTTTAAATGCTGTTTCCTCTTGTGTAATTATCAAGATATTCCCAAGTTTGAATATGTAATATATTCTCTATTATTTACTTTTAGAGAATATAAAATATATGATATATTTTTATTAATTACATAAAAGACATTAATTTTTTCTAAGTGAATGAGATTTGCTTTTTCGTAACTGATTTCTAAGTCAATTGGTTTATAGTTGATACAACATACAACACAGCCTGCATAATTCAGTCTCAAATTTAGTGACACTTGCTTTGCAGTCTATTACATGTCTAATTACTAAAAATAATATGTGTAAATAATATGTATTCTCTATTTAATACAGGACCCTATATAAACAGACATGTTAGTAGTATTGATCAAATCATCTGTATTTATCAATTAATGAGACAGATGTAAAAACATCATTCACTATATGAAAAGTTGCTCAACTTCTTCCTATACTACTGTCAAATTTTGCTTTAGATATCTCAGAGAAAATATATTATCTATTCAGTCAATGTGTGACTTGAGTGCAGAAAACATTTTCTGTTAATCAAATTTAGTATCATAAGTTCATTCTTAGAGTAATTTCCAAGGACACAGAAAGTGATGGGGAATATTCCACAAAACAGCCAAACTTGACTGCTCTTCTTTTAGGATGATTAATAAAGTAATAAATTAATAAATTTCCTTTCTTCTATCCAGAAGAGGCAGCTCCAGGTGAGAGTTGGAACTGTTGCTCCACTTATCAAGCACAAATTCTTCCTTTAGTACTAAAGCTTTGTTAACTAGAGTGGATCCTCGTGGGAGAAAATATGTCTTCTTAGAAAGAAAGGAAATGATTCTGAGGTTAGTGTTGCAGAGAGTATGCAGTACTGGCATAAGGATGACGTCCCCTGGGTTGCCCTTTCTCACCATGTGAAACTGAGCTATTCAGTCAACCCTCCTCCACAGCCTAATATGCACAAGTCTAAGTCAGAGGGATGCAGAGTAATTCCTGGATATTTTAATATCTGGTCATCTTTTAAGATAATTTGCAGAAAGCCTCCAGCAGATGACCCTGAACTTCATGGGCATACAATGAGCCTCAGTTACTATTTATTTGTTTTAGTTCAGAAAATAAAGTGGGAGTGAGAGGGGGTGGGGAGGAAAGGAGAAAAAATCTCCTAGATCTGCCCATGAAATGTAAGCAATCAGCATCATCTTTCAGTGGGACCCTGCTGTGTCTTGGGCCATGGTTCCTGGGGGTTGGCACAAGGCCACTCTTAAGTGAAAGCATCTTGCTTCTACCGTGGAGACAACATGCACTGTTTCCATCTATCTGCCTCATGACACACTGAAATGCCCATTTGTTTAGACAAGCAGGACAGCAGCAGCAGGAAAAAGTGCTGCTATTTGCCATGAACCATCCTTGGAAGTCACTGAGTCTTAGAGTCTAGGCTTGATTTTCAATATGAAGTTTAACATATAAGCATGAAGGAAAAATGGTCCTGTATTCACTGGCTTGTGTTTCTTGGGCTGCCACATGAAAATAACATAGACTGTGTTACTTGAACAACTGGCACTAATGCTCCCAGTTCTAGAGGCTGGAAGTTCAAGGTCAGAGTCCCACCATGGTTGAGTTCTGGGGAGGACTCTTTTCTTAGTTTGCAGACAATCTTGTTCACATGTCAGAGAGGGAGTAGAAGAGTTGGCGTGGCATTTCTTCTTTTAAGGGTATTAATCTTATCATGAGACTCCCACCCTCAAGACTTTATATAAACTTGATTTCTCCCGAAGGCCCCATCACCAAATATCTTCACATTAGGAGTGAGAGCTTCAAAATACGCATTTTGAGAAGACATAATTCATTGTATTCCAGGGACCACGTAGTAGTCACTCGGCCTGGACTTAAAATCCTAAAGCCATATTTACTATGTATGTTACAAAGTTTTCCCATCAAAACCTCAGTTTAACATTTTTCATGATAATCTTTTGAGTAAGCAATATATACCACCAACTGCAAAAGCAGGTTCATTTAAAAATTTAATTCCCAGCCTGGTGTGGTGGCGCATGCTTGTAATTGCCGCGCTTGGGAGGCGGAGACAGGAGGATCACGCTGGTTCGAAGCCAGCCCTGCTGGTTTAAGAGACCCTGTTTCCAAAAATTAAAAAAGTATAATAGGTCTGGGAGTGTAGCCCAGAGGCAGAAGGGCTTCCAGGAACCCCAGTACCATGAAAAAAAAAATTAATTCCCTAAAAATCCTAAAAATGAAGGATCCAATGTTCAGTTTGAATGCCTTTACATAATTCAGAATGTATTCTATATTAAAGAAATGTATTTCATTAGCAGAAAACAATGGAGAAATGTGTGCAGTCCCAAATTCTTTAACTGTATTTGGTTTTAAATCCAACAATTGTGAAAAATGATGATTTTTAATAGCAAAGTCACTTTAGATCCATAGCATTCTTTACTCAGTTTTCTATGACTTTAGTAAAATTTACACTCTACCTCACAAGCATATACATAGTGCTGAATCCTAGAAGGGAAAGTTTGGGAAAGAGCTTGGAGTATAGAAAGGAAAAAGGAGAGTCAATTGCATATAACCTCCTTTGTCTCTGAATTCCTGTATGAATCTCTCTTTTTGGATATATTTCTCTCTGGCCCTGATGTTGAAGGTATTTCTATGTGACTGCCAATTTCATGTCCCAGTAGGTAGAGGAAATGACTGTAGAAAAGAGCTTATATTTGGACAAGAAGGAGGAATTGGTTGGTGAAGTGGATGTGACAGGAACCTGGGAAGAAAATGGCCCTCTTATATATACACCGTGCTCATTTCTATGACAATCAATTTCAGTCTATCCGATCACCCCCAAAAGCACATGGGTATTTGTCAGGTTATATTTCCTGATTTGACTTTCAGGTAATTTGGTCTCAAACTGTGTTCATTTTTTCTTCTCAGTGTATTGGGCAGACTTTTTTCACACTAGAGAATCTAATACAGGGATTTTTACAGAGTTAATACTCAGAAATTTTTGTTTTGTTAAACAGCTCATGGAAATGTGAAATTTGAAAGAGGCATACAAATATTAAGATGTAAATCCTTCCTGTTTTCTCTCAAACAAGTGCAGTAAGAGAAGACTGCGGTGTTTTTGCTTGACTTTATCATCTTCTTTTGCTTTGGAGCAATATCTAAGGTGAAGCAATCAACATTTGCTGAGTAAAAAGCTAAGGAGCAGATTACCCATGTCTAGCAACTAAGTGCTAGGCAATATATGTGGCACCTTTTGTCTATTACTGTTTAATCTTCAAATCTACAAAAAGGGAATTTGTATTTTTCCCATTATAAAAAAGAAAGTAACGATTGATGGACATTAAACAATGCTAAGACTGGAAAATAAGACTTTTTGACTCAATACTTAGACTCCAGTGTTATAAACCTCTACACAAAGAACTTTGAAAGATTATAAAAACAATACTCATTTCTGAACCCCTTTGAAGATTTACACTGTAGCCTAATAGGGAGAATAACAGGCACATTCGAATGTAGAACTCAAAGATCTAAAGGAGTGTCTAAACTAGTCGCAGTGGTGCAAGCCGGCAATCCTAGTACTTGGATGACTGAGACAGGAGCATCTCAGGTGAGGCCAGCCTCAACAACTTAATGAGACCTTCAGCAATGTCTACTACAAAGTAGAAATCAATCAACCACTTTATCAACTTAAATAACCTCAACCCTGATTATTTTTTAACCACCTGTCAATGAGCGCTTGACCCATATTAAGCTACTGAGATTGTCACATATTCATATTACCAAGCAGACTTTGAGGTCACTGTGGTCATAAAAAATTATGCTGGCCCACTGTGTATGTTATACCTAGTTGTATTTGCGAATGATCATACTGTATGCATACAGTTTATAAATTAATATCTACATGTTATGGATTAGATCTAGAATGTCTCCCAAAGTCTTCTTTTGAAAGCCTGGTCCACAGTACAGCAAGGTTTGGATGTGGGGTTTGGTGTGTGATCAGATAATGGGAGCTTTGGACTCTTCACTGGGTCAATCCATTGAATACTGAATGGAACACTCCACTCAGAAGTGGGACCTACATGAAGGAAGTAAATCACTGGGAGCATGCTCCAGAAAGGTTTATCTTCTCCCAGTCCTTGCTTCTATCTGTTCCCTGACTGCCATGAGCTGAGCAGCTTTCCTCCACTAAAGCCTTCCACCATGATGTTTCTGCCTTGGAGTCCCCATCACGGACTGAGTTTTCTGAAAATGTGAGCCAAAATAAATATTTTATTGTCTAAACTGTTCATGTTGGGTATTTTTTGTTGTTATTGTTGTGGTGGTGATAGGACTAGGGATTGAAACCAGAGATGTTCCATTTCTGAGTTACACCATAGCCCTTTTTAATTAATTAATTAATTAATTTATTTATTTATTTATTTATTTATTGCTGTTTAAACAGGGTCTGGATAGGTTTCTGAGAGTCTTGCTATGTTGCTGAGGTTGCACTTGAACCTATGATACTCTTGTCTCAGCATTCCAAGTGCTGAGGTTGTAAGCATGTGCCACAATGCCTGGCTTGTGAAAGGTATTTCTGGCAATGAAAAGCTGACTGATGAACTACACCTATGTAAATAACTAAAATATATATATATATATATATATATATATATATATATATATATATATATATATATTTATACCTTTCAAATTGGAGTATATAAGTAGAAGCTACAATAATTTCTTTCTGTACCCCAAGCTAAACTTGTTGGCATCTTAGAATAATGTAAAGCTCACAGAATACACCTAAAAAAATTGTAGAATCAAGAACATGGTTGGATTTCCTATGTAAAACAGTAGAAGGTACAATGCTCTTTATCTTACTTAACATGGCCAAAATCTCATGACAAAATCTCATGTAACTAAATATACTTTTTGCTTACAGTTTGATTAACCACTATATGTTGATGTAGGGAAATTTAAAAAACTTGGAAAATCTATGCCTTCCTCCAGGAGCAGGAAAATCAATATCCTTTGCCATCTAAGAAACATTTTATTCTTAGACTTTGTCTTTGGACACCATTTTATTTATTTATTTATTTATTATTTATTTATTTATTTATTTATTTATTTATTGAAACAGGATCTCACTGAGTTGCAAAGGGACTCACTAAGTAGCTGAGGCTGTCTGCAAACCCCAATTCTCCACCTCCCCAATGCTGGGATTACAAGCATGCACCACTATGTCTGGCTCTGGACACCATTTTATTAATTATATTATTTCTCAAGTTTTTTAAATGATACAGTTTTAATACTAAATTCAATATAATCATTGAATATTTCTATGACTTAACATTTTTTTCATCAGGAAAGAATCTAGCAAGGTTACTTAAGTATGATGACACTGGAAAAAAATAAAGAAAGTAGGTATTGTATGAAATAACTAGATTTCCACTAACCAAAAGGAAAAAGAAAATAATGATGATAGTCAAGGAAGAGATAAAATGCAATGTGTCCTAATAGCCGCAGTGCTGGACATTTAATTACACTAAGCTATTCTTATCATGCAAATTTTATTGTAACAATATAGTTGATAAATGGAAAGAATAAAAGGATGGAGAGAAGAAGGGAGGAAATGAAATAAAATAAAATAAAACATGGTACATTAGAGCAGATTTATTTAAATGTTAGTCCCCCCAAAACTGTTTACAGTATTTAGAGCTGAGAAATCAATGACATTATGAAAATAATGTTACAAATTATTATTTAACTTATTTCCCCTCATTTATTCTTATTTTCAGCAGGATAAGGTTCAAAGATTCATTCATACAACTGAAAATGTACTAAGAAATCTAGATTTTAATGATTTTTAAAAAAAATACATCGGTTCCACATTCTTAATTTTCTCCAAAGTGATCCAAAAAAGCAAACCCTAATTGCTTCAGTATGTTAGTATTAAAGAGTCACTGAGCCGGGCGTGGTGGCGCACGCTTGTAATCCCCGCGCTTGGGAGGCGGAGACAGGAGGATCGCGCAGGTTTGAAGCCAGCCACGCGCTGGTTTAGGAGACCCTGTTTCCAAAATGAAAATGTAAAAATAGGTCTGGGAGTGTAGCCCGGAGGTAGAAGGGCTTCCAGGAACCCCAGTACCACCAAAAAAATAATAATAATAATAAAAAAAATAAAGAGTCACTGAGAATTTCTAAAGCTAAAGGTAAAATTATATAAAATACCATTTTCTTCTCAGACCCAGCAGTTTTCCAAATAAGGCAAGTAACTAATTTCCATCTCTTCATGGTTTATGAATATGGGTGATATTAATTATAAATACTAAGCCTATTCTTTTGGAAATGTTTTCAATTATATTTTATGTTAGTTGAAGATTGTTTTCTTCCTTTTGCACAAATTTGATAAGAAGCTGTTTAATAAATGAAGGGGAAAAATGACAAACCAAAATTGCTAGAACACAAAATCAGCACAAATAGAAGCTTGTCTTTTCTGCAATGCTTATTTCATTGGTATTCTTCTTAATTTCAGAAATATAAATCCTATGAAGCATGTGATTTTTAATAAAGCCCTCAAAATGGAATAATATGTTTTCCTTTTAATTTTGCTAGACTGCAATTTAAAAATAAAAAACAGGAGGAACCCATTATCTCAGCAAATGGAAACATGTTCTGTATACTTAGCATCTTTGGAGATGGTGGGAATATGTGTCTCTCAGTGTAGAAAGGAACATTTGATGAGATAATCTATTTTTCTTATTAGAAAAATCAATCTTTCAGACAAGAACAGGCATTGTTTTCTTGTTTTGTTTTTTAAACAACCAGCATAGCATGCTTTTATATTTGCCTTCATATTTTGATATATTTTTGTAAATTGGAATTTTTTACATAAATAAACTGCTACAAATAGTATCCCAATTTAGTGGTAAGATATATAACCGGAAAGTTAAAAGACTTGTACTGAATGCATTTTCTTTCACTGACCATAAGGATGATTCCTGTTCACATAAAAAAAAAAGTGTTAACTATCTAGTGTTTCCAACTTAATGCCAAAATGAGTCATTAATTTGTGTGAATCAAAGACTGGGGGGTAGAAGGAACCCTGGAGATCAGCAAATACAACCCCCATCACTAATGTTTCAAAGCATAGCACATGTACCATTTGTTTCACAATCAACTGAAGGGCATCCTGAAAGAAAGTGTATCCCACATTAAGCCTACTAAATCACAGTGTACACAACTAGCATGCTCCCTAACATTTGAGAACAAATCAAGTTGTCTTTAACATGTCAGCTCTTCAAACACTACAAATGAATCTTGTGTTGCTGTTGAAAATTTCCTTTCCAAATCCCTTGCATTCAGATACAGTTAAATGTCTGGTGAAAAAAATATACAGATAAACATCATGTTACAAGCCAGATTTCAAATAAAAGACAGATATTAGTATCAGGACAGTTTGATCACAATTTATGAGTCCTTGTCTCTTGGAGACTAAAATTAGAGGACATTCCTTTAGGTTATACATCTGAAACATTTAGTACAGAGTCTGGAACACATTAAGACTTTGATAGCAGGAGGTGATGGCATTATAGATGATGCTTGGCTGCTGCCTGCCTGCCTTCTTTCCTTTCTTCCTTCCTTTTTTACATAATGGTGGAAATTCAGATGGCTAATTTTGTAGGGCTAGAGGAAGAAAGGTCCAATGACTGGCAAGTCTCACATTAGAAAGGATAAATAGAAATTGGCTCTTGGCTGCATGAGGAAGATTTATTCTGAAGGATCAAAATTCACACTGAAATAGTTAGCTTTTCTCAAATATTTGTTTCAATCAGGTTGGATTTAGATTTTCTGATCTTCTTCATTAAGGTTAATTTTTTCTGACAATGGTGGTATCAAAAGGTGGATGTAGATTTCTCAAGTGGGCCTTCAATATATCTTGTCAATTTTAGTCCTACTTTCCCATTGGTAATTCTTAAGAATTACATAAGAACTGCTATAAACTCCCCCAGACATGCTGGTCCCCATCTCTTCTGAATCCTTTGAAAGGAGTTTTATGCTATAACTATTTCCCTTATCTAATCTACCCTCTATCCTCCCAAAGCTTTATTAGTAATACCCTTATTTGCCAAGCATGGTGGTACACACTTATAATCTCAATACTTTGGAGTCTGAGACAGGAGGATCACAGGTTCATGGTCACACTCAGATACTTAGTGAGGCCCTCTGCAATTTAATGAGATCCTGTTTCAAAATAAAGAATAAAAAATTGGACTGGGAGTGTAGCTCAGAGGTAGAACTCCCTTGGGTTCAATCCCCAGTACTGAAAAAAAGTAATACCCTTATTCATTAGTAATGTTTATGTTTATACACATTTTGTAATGTCCCTTGATGTTAGAGGAAGAGGCTCATAAGTAATGAGAGACTCATTTGTATTACAATAGTATAAACTATGTAATATCATAGTATAAACTATGTAATTCTGTTGAGCCAGACTAAATTTGGCCTAAACCAGTGACCTACAATCTAGCTTGATGTGTAAGAAGATTTTAACCTAAGAGTATACATTGTTTTTAAGCAACTGGACTTCAGCCAGTTCCAAGCTGACTGCCACCAATTATGCCCAAATAAGCCAAGCATCTGCGGCACCTATAGGTAATCTCTGTACACCAGTTTCTGCCTTTCTGATGATAAAAGAAGCCTCCCTGGCTTGTAGGGAAGTGGCATTTTGAACCATCTTACAAACTTCTGGGACACTTTAAATGTATTATTAAGAGGAAAATTCATAGCATGGAGTGCTGACATAAGAAAAATAGAAAATCATCAAATAAATAACCTAATGACACACTTCAAAGTTCTTAAAAAATATGAACAATCTAACCCCAATGTCAGTAAAAGACAGGAAATTATTAAAATCAGAGCAGAAATCAATGGAGTCGAGAATAAAAAAAGAAACAGAAAATCAACAAAACCAAAAGCTGGTTTCTTGAAGAAATTAACAAGATAAATAAACCACTAGCCAACCTAACAAAAAAAAGAGAAAGAATCAACCCAAATTATGAAGAGAAGAAAAAGAAGATATCACTACTGACAGTGGAGAAATTCAGAGGATTACCAGAAACTACTTTAAAAAACTATACTCCAACAAAATGGAAAATGTGGAGGAAATTGACAACTTTCTACATAAATATAACCTGCCTAAACTGAGTCAAGAAGATATAGAACATTAAAACCAACCAATAGCAATCAAAGAGATTGAAACTGCAATAAAAAGCTAACCATCAAAGAAAAGCTCAGAACCAGATGGTTTCCCAAGTAAATTTTATAAAACCTTTATAGAAGAGCTAATCTTGATACTCAATCCATTTCATGAAATAGAAAAATATGGGACTCTCCCAAATACATTCTATGAATCCAACATCACGTTAATACCAAAACCAAATAAAGACAGCTCACGGAAGGAAAATTATAGGCCTTATCTTTGATGAACTTGGATACAAAACTGCTAAAGAAAATACTAGCAACACACATTCAAAACCACTTCAAGAAAATTATACACCATGACAAGGTAGGGTTCATCCCCAGGATGCAAAGCTGGTTCAACATACAAAAATTAATCCATGTAATTCATCATATAAACAGAGCCAAATACAATTTGGAATGCTGTCCTATTCTGGAAACTTTTTCTTCCTTAAGCAAACTTTAAAAAGTTGAACTGTTCTTGGGTTTTTGCATAAAAACTCTTTTCCTTGGATAGTTGAAAATGCTTTCAGAGTATAATCTAGTCCTAAGAAATGTTGATGTTCTGCTATTCTTATTTAATGAATTTCTTCCTTGGACTTTTTCTCCTAGATTTAGGAAAAACAAAAATTTTCTAGATTTTCAATGCAGTGAAAACTGTGGTGTGTGTGTGTGTGTGTGTGTGTGTGTGTGTGTGTGTGTGTGTGTAACTGGGTATTGAAACCAGGGCCATTCTATCTACCTCTAAGCTATAGCCCTAGTCTTTTTATTTGGTTTATTTATTTATTTTTTGAACAGGTTCTTGCTAGGTTTCTGAAAGTATCACCAAATTGCTGAGACTAGTTTGCAGCCCTTTTTATTTTTTTTAAACAGATTCTTGCTAGGTTTCTGAAAGTATCACTAAGTTGCTGAGACTAGTTTGCAACCTGTGACCCTCCTGTCACCGCCTCCCAAATATTGTGTGACACCATGTCTGTCTGTAATTGCATTTTTTTAAGTGAAGAAAAAAATTATGCTTTTATGTCAACAAATCTTTTCTAATACACACAAGTGGATTCCTTGAGTACTAGAGAAATAACTCCTAAACTTTTGTCCAGACCCAAATGAGCTGCAAATTGATATTTACAAGAGATATTTCACTTGTAAGCACTCCACTTCCATTTTTCACAAAGACACCTTTAAAATACTTCAAAGTAATTGCCACTTTGCAACTGAGGATACCTTTCAAAGTTCCTAAGGGTACAAACTGTAAAACTAATGATTCTCTTGGTATTTCCTACATGTATCCAAGCTGAAAGGCATGTATTTTTCTGAAAAGAATGTTTTCTTCTCAAAATCTCAGATCCCAGAACTTTGGGGCCAAATTTGAATCCTGATTCATGCTGTGTTTTATTCAGCTTCATTTTTTTTTACTTTTTTTTTTTGTCTCTGTAATGAAAACACCCAAAAAGGACAACTTAGAAAAAGAAAGCTTTTGTTTAAGGCTAACAATTTTTTTTAGTTCAGTAATTGATTGACCAGCTCCAAGACAGAAACCGCAAGGCCCTGCTACAGAGGTCATGCTTTAGGGCATGATAGAGGAAGAAAAGCCATGCTCACCTCAGAGTAGTGGGTATAAAGAGACCTGAAGGGGTCAGGGACAAATGTAGTCCTCAAGGCGAGACCTTCCATGACCTACCTCCAGCCATATACCACCTTGAACCTGGCTATATTACCTAGCACATGAGCTTTTCTGGGAGACAGTCTATTTTTGAACCGTGAGATGCTCTGGGTGAAGCAAACATTGTCTTAAATCCAGTTGTTTTTTAGCTTTGATACTGAATTGGAAATTCTACATTTCATTTCATATATATGGACTGATTTCCATTGCTATAACAGAACACCTGAAATAAATGACTTAAAAGGTGGAAAGATTTATTTTGTCTCACATTTTTCTCAGTCCATGGCTGAATGGTCACATTTTAGGGGATCTGCAATAAGCATATCATGGTGGAGAGCACTAAATAAAGCATATCTGCTCAGCTCATGGTGGCTAGAAAGCAGAGGGGAAGGAGTCAGGGTCCCTTTCAAGGTCATAACTCCAATAACCTGCTTCCTCCAACCTGGCCCATCTCCTACAGTTTCCAACACTTGTCGGTAGCATGTATACCATGGCTTCAACACGTGAGCTTCTGGGAGACCTTAATATCCAAACCATAACATCTTTCAAAGGCAACTTTACAGGAATTAGTCACTGACTTCAATAGTGTTTCTTATGAATGGTCTTTTCCAAAAGAAAAAGGCCAGAAATTGGATCCTTTTTTAGAATAAGAGTACTCATAGCAGCAATGGTTTAATGCCAGGCACAGTGATAAGCTCTTTGCATACATTACCTCTTTGTATATTTTTGAAAATCATAGTTGGATTAAGAAGGAAGAAAAGAAAAAGAAAGGATGGATGAAGCGAGGGAGAAAGGGACCAGTCTTTCTGGTGTTATATCCCATACTGTTTGGTGAAAACCCCCAATGTAGTGCGAAATACTTCATGCCACATCAGTCTATTCAAGGAAGTGTCTACAGAGCCCAAAGAGCTAGGAGAAGAATTTTTTCTCAATGACAAAGGGCAAAAGGGGATAAACTAATTTTTCTAGCTCTTGGCATCTGTCCAACTTGGAACTTATAGTAATACTTGCCTTAAAGTGTCTGCTTACAAAACCTAAGGCTGCTAGAAGGATCACTCACTTGTTCCAATCTCACCTGAAGATGGACTCTCCCCCAGGTCCATGAGATTGGCCAAGAAAAGTGTCTTCTCACTCTTTTTGGAGACCAAGCCCTCTGAAGAGGATCTTATGCCACATTTGCCTTGATGAGATAACACACTTTCTGTACTAGTGTTTATCACTAAGTCTTCATTCATGTTAGGCATTTATTTGAAATATTTTCTAACTTATTTCTACTGAAATTATAGTTCCTGATAAATGTTCATATATACCTATTCTTTAAGTGATGCGTATTATATCTGCTTACCTATACCATGAATATTTATTGAACATATAGCATGTATTACATATTGTCTTAGAAAATGAAAGCAAGTCAGATATGCATCCTTTATATGGGATACACACAAATAAATAGAAAATTATAAGAGCTGGCTAATTGTGAGGGATGGTGGAACATACTGAAGATGTGCCTAACTCAGAGTGAAAGGGGGAAAAAGAAAGACTGAGTAAAAATTCACATTGCTATCTAGAGAAAGATGGCAACTGAGTAAAGCAGCTTTTATCAACACTGCTGACACTTGATCTCCATAGTGGCAAAAGTAATGCCTTACATAGTCAGAAAATACTACCAATAGAGCCAGGCGTGGTGGCGCACGCTTGAAATCCCCGCGCTTGGGAGGCAGAGACAGGAAGATCTCGCAGGTTCAAAGCCAGCCGCGTGCGCTGTTTCCAAATAAAAATGTAAAAATAGGTCTGGGAGTGTAGCCCGGAGGTAGAAGAGCTTCCAGGAACCCCAGTACCACTAAAAAAAAAAAAAAAAAAAAAAAAAAAATACTACCAATAGAGAAATAAAAGCTATAAATACAAGATAAAGAAAAAAGGAAGACTAGAATAACCTGAGAAGCAGGAAAGAAAGCAGCCTGCTACAGCAGGGGCCGCTGTGCCAATGCCACTGTGACTCATAGAATCAGACTCCAGGGAGGATAAGGAAAGGAGCTGAAGTGACTGAATACAGTCCAGGCAGAGGTAATTCAGCAGTTCTTTCAGTGCAAAGACAAGCTAAAAGTTTCAGTGGCCAAGCCCATCACCATCTCCAGGGATTCAGAGCAGAGCTCAAACCAGAAGGGAGATACACCAGCCTTACTGCCAATGGTGTTGCAGTGATGCCATATTGCCAGCAAGCCGGTGAGTTAACCATGCTCACAAAAGCACCAGCAGAGCACCACTACAATCGTAAATGAAATGGCGGCCCCTACAAGAGAAATCCCAGCATTGCATCTGCAGAGACTCAACCAGCTTTGATAAACTCTCTGGGTCTGTGTTCTTGTGGTTCAAGGCAGTGCAGGAATAAGGGTAGCAGAAATTACTACACCCTAATCGCAGTTCCCTGAAGGAAAGCCCCCAGCCCAGCAACCTCACAGTCTAGCACAGCTGCGACAAACTCCCTTGGTCTGAGACTTTCCGATACAACTCAGGGAAGGAGCAGTGGCAGCGGAGATAACCACATCCCCTAGAGATCCAGAGCACAATAAGTGAAGTCCTTGTAAACTGGAGAAGAACCCAGAGAAGGTGGGAGTGGGATCTGCTGTTGATCATATCAGAAACCCAGACTGACTCAGGCTCAGACCAGTGGAAAGTGTAGGAGGAATCTTACGCTTAACTCTAAACCTGATGAGCAGGATTGCCGGGATCACCATGACATTCCAATTGTGGGGAACAGGGAGAAGTCAGAATAGCCCAACCCTAGCTGTGTAGAACTGAGACCCCCTACATTGAGTTTGGTCTCAGAGGCATATGCTGCCAACAAAGGCAGGGAAAAACCTAGGCTCCAAATCTGTGGAAAGTGTGGAGGGTGACCTTCACTCAATAGTAATTCCAACCCCATTGATATCGTCCATCTGCACAGACTAAAAAGACTCAGAGAACCAGACTCACAGAGGGAAAGGTCACCATAGCAATCTGTATCTACATATAGCGAGACTGCTGAATTTGTTTGTAGTGTCGCATCAATTCATTGGTGGGACTGTTTGGGTTTTTCATTTTTTATTTTGTGTGTGTGTGTATACCTGATTTCTTTTTGCTTTTTTTTGAAGGGGTTTGTGGGTCTTTTGTTTTGATTTTATGATTTTTGTTTTGCTTTGTTTTTTAGCCCTCATACCAAATCCTCTCCCAAGCTTCTTCCCTTGTACAAATCTACTTTCTCCTCTCTCTTATCTATCAATTCTCTTCTTTCTATCACTCCCTAGTCCTGTATTGAATCCAATTCATATCACTATACCAGAAACTATACATCGGTTACTAGAATTCTACTACATTGGTACTATCTCTAATCTCTAGTATATACTACTTTAACAAACTCATATACATACTCATATTCTTTGACCCTATCTGACCTTACACTATTCTTCCATTTGTTCCCTCTCTTCCCTTCTTATATCAACCTTCACTGTTGAACACAACTTGCCCTTGATTATACCAGCTGACACCTAGAGACTGAAAGAAATCTACCAAAAGCAACAGGTACAAACTTCTGAAATCATGGGAAAGAGAAACAACAACAGACCAATGAGCTCCCACAACTCCACAATAACAGCACCTGATAACACAGAAATGCAGAGATTTTCAAAAGATCAAATCAGGAATGTTATAGAAATATAGTTATAGAAATAAATATAATGTTATAGAAATATAGTTATAGAAATAATTCAGGATTTTAGAAAAGAATTTGGAAAGAGTCTGAAAGAAATAAAGGATGTAATGACTGAAGTAAAAGCATCAATTCAAACTATAAAAAATGGATTAGACCACATGGAGAATAGAATCTCGCTCCTAGAAGATGACCATTCCAAAAATGAATGCATAGTTTATAACATAGAAACAAACAATTAGTCAACAGGAATTAGACATTGAAGAAATATGGGCCTATCTTAAGAGAGCTAACCTAAGAATTATCAGCATAGAAGAGGAAAAAGAAGGTGAAAACAAAGGGATCAACAATCTCTTCAAAGAAGTAATAGCAGAAAATTTTCCAAACATAGAGCAAGAGGTCAATACACAGGTTCAGGAAATGTATAGAACCCTCTTTAGACATGATCTGAGGAAAGGTTCCCCATGCCACATAATAGTCCAAATGACCAATGTAGAAGCCAAAGAGAGAATCTTAAAGGCAACAAAAATAAAAGGCCAAGTGACAGTCAGTGGAAAACCAATTAGAATCACTCCAGACTTCCCAAACCAACTCATGAAAGCCAGAAGGGCCTGGAGTAACACATTCTACACTATAAAAGAAAACAACTTCCAGCCAAAAATTTCCTACCCAGCAAAACTATCTTTCAAATTAGATGAAACAGTATTTCAAACAGAAATAAAATCTTAACATGTTAGGAATTAAAAATCATCTCTCAATAATCATACTGAATGTAAATGGCCTCAATTCTCCAATAAAAAGACATAAAGTAGCAAAATAGATTAAAAAAATAGAACCCATCTATCTACTGCTTGCAAGCAACACACTTTACAAGTAAAGATAGAAACAAACTTAAGGTAAGGGGCTGGAGGAAGGTAATCCATGCCAATGGAACTCGAAAGCAAGCAGGAGTAGCAACTATGATATCAGACAAGTTATACTTCAAGCCCAGGTAAATTAGAAGAGACAAAGATGGTCCTCTTTTACTAGTAAAAGGAACAATCCAACAAGAGGAAATAACAATAATCAACCGTTATGCCCCAAACATAGGTGCAGCTATTTTCATAATACAAACACTCTGTGACATTAAGCCACACATAAATCCCAATACAATAATACTGGAAGACTTCAACACCCCTCTCACACCATTACACATATCATCTAGACAAAAGGTCAGTAAAGATGCCTCAGAACTAAAGAACATTAATCAAATGGACCTGTTGGACACATAGAGAGTATTTCAACCAACTACAGCAGAGTACACATTTTTCTCAGCTGCTTGTGGAACCATCTCCAAAATTTATCACATCCTGGGACACAAAATGAGCACTAGCAAATTCAAAAAATGTGACATACTTCCATGTGTCTTTTCAGACCATAATGGAATGAAGTTAGAAATCAACTATAAAAAGACCCAAAGAAACCACATGAACATGTGGAGGCTGAACACCACACTTCCAAATGAAGAATAGGTCATGAAAGACGTAAAAGGTGAAATCAAGAAATTTCTAGAAACAAATGAAAATAAAGACACATGTCAAAACCTCTGGGACACTTTGAAGGCAGTATTAAGAGGAAAATTTATGCACTGAGGGCTCACATAAGGAAAACAGAAAATCATCAAATAAATAACCTAATGACACATGTCAAAGCCCTTAAAAAACAGGAACAATCTAATCCCAAAGCCAGTAGAAGACAGTAAATTATTAAAATCAGAGCAGAAATTAACAATGTAGAGAATAAAATATACAGGAAATCAACAAAACCAAAAGCTGATTTCTCGAAAAAATTAACAAGATCGACAAACCACTAGCCAACCTAACTTAAAAAAAGAGAGAATCAACCCAAATTATGAGGATAAGAGATGAAAAAGAGCTATTACTACTGACAGTGTAGAAATCCAGAGGATTACCAGAAACTACTCTGAAAAACTATACTCCAACAAAATGGAAAATCTGGAGGAAACTGACAACTTTTCTAGATAAATACAACCTTCCTAAACTGAGTCAAGAAGATATAGAACACTTAAACCAACCAATAACAATCAGATAGATTGAAACAGCAATAAAGAGCCTACCATCAAAAAAAAAAAAAAATCCCAGGACCAGATGGTTTCCGAAGTGAATTCTGTAACAGCTTTATAGAGGATCTAACGCCACTACTCTTCAATCTATTTTGTGAAATAGAAAAAAAGCAAAATTCTCCCAAATACATTCCATGAAGCCAACATCACATTAATACCAAAAGCAAAGACAGTCCAAGGAAGGAGAACTACAGGCGTATCTTTGATGAATTTTGATGCAAAACTGCTAAAAAATACTAGCAGCACATATCCAAAAACACATAAAGAAAATCATACATCATAACCAGGTAGGGTTCATCCCAGGGATGCAAGGCTGGTTTAACATATGAAAATCAATCCTTGTAATTCATCATATAAACAGAACCAAAGATAAAAATCACATGATCATTTCAATAGATGTTGCAAAAGCATTTGATAAAATCCAACATCCATTTATGTTAAAAGCACTGCAGAGAATCAGAATAGAAGGAACATATCTCAACATCATAAAGGCAATCTACAACAAATCTACAGCTAACATCGTACTAAATGGGGAAAAACTTCAAGAATTCCTTCTAAAAACAGAAACAAGACAAGGATGTCCATTATCACCACTTCAATTTATTACTTGAGAATCTAGCCAGAGCAATAAGGCAAGAAAAGGAAATCAAAGGAGTATAAATAGGGAAAGAAGAACACAAACTTTGACTATTTGCAGATGACATGACACTATATTTAGAAAACCCAATAAACTCAACCAAAAGGCTCATAGAACTGATCACAAATTCAGTAAAGTGTCTGGATACAAAATCAATCTTAAAAAATCAGAAGCTTTTCTGTACACCAACCATAAACCCACTGAAAAAGAAATTCAGAAGGCACTTCCACTCAAGATCACCCACCAAAAAATAAAATACTTAGGAATAAACTTAACCAAGAAGGTAAAAGATCTCTACAAAAAAATTATAAAACATTGAATAAACTTAACCAAGGAGGTAAAAGATTTCTACAAAGAAAATTATAAAACATTGAAAAAGAAATCAAGGATCTTAGAAGATGGTAAGATCTTCCATGTTCATGGATAGGCAGAATAAATATTATCAAAATGGCCATACTTCCAAAAGTGATCTATAGATTAAATGCAATGCCCATTAAACTACCAGATCATTCCTCACAAACATAGAAAAATCAGTCCTTAAATTTATTTGGAATAACAAAAGGCCCAAAATAGCCAAAGTAGTTCCCAGCAACGAAAACCATGCAGGAGGAGTCACAATACCTGACTTTAAACTATATTACATAGCCATTGTAATAAAACAGTATGGTACTGGCACAAAAACAGACACATGGACCAATGGAACAGAATAGAAGACCCAGAAACAAGTCCACACACTTTCAGCCAATTGGTTTTTGACAAAGGGACCAAAAACATACACTGGAAAAAAGATAGCATCTTCAACAAATGGTGTTGGCAAAACTGGTTAACCATCTGCAGAAAATTGGAAATTAATCCCACTTTCTCATCCTGTATAAGAGTCAAATCAAGATAGATCAAAGACTTGAAAATCAAACCAGAGATCTTGAAGCTCCTTGAAGAGGGCATAGGGTCAACACTGCAACACATAGGCACAGATAAAAACTTTCTCAACAAGACCCCAAAGCACAACAAACCAAAAGGTGAATCAATACGTGTGATTGCATGAAATTGAAGAGCTTCTGTTCAGCAAAGGAAACTGTCAAGAACCTCAATCGTGAGCCAACAGAATGGGAGATTTTTGCCACCTACAACACCGATAGAGGACTAATATCTAGAATATACAGAGAACTCAAGAAACTCAACACCAAGAAAACAAAGCATCTAATAATAAAATGGGCAAGCAAACTAAATAGACACTTCACAAAAGAAGAAATTCAAATGGCCAATAAATGCATGAAAAAAATGCTCAACATCACTGGCAATCAGAGAGATGCAAATAAAAACTACCCTGAGATTTCACCTAACTCCAACTAGAATGGCAATCATTCAAAACACAAACAACAACAGATGCTGGCGAGGATGTGGAGAAGTGGGAACTCTAAGACATTGTTGGTGGGATTGCAAATTAATGCAACCACTGTGGAAGACAGTATGGAGAATCCTCAGAAGAATGGGAACAAATCTACCATTTGATCCAGCAATACCACTTCTGGGTATCTACCCAAAAGAAAGGAAACCAAACTACCAAACTAATGCATGTGTATCTATGTTCATAGCTGCACAATTCACCATAGCCAAACTGTGGAATCAGCCAAGATGTCCATCATCAGATGAATGGATTACAAAACTGTGGGACATGTACAAAATGGAATTTTACTCAGCCATTAAAAAAAATACAATTGCAGTATTTTCAGGGAAATGGATGGATCTTGAGGACATTTTGCTAAGTGAGATTAGTCAGTCACAAAAAGTAAGGAATCAGATTCTTTCCCTAATATGTTCAACCTAGGGTATATGGGGTCATAGGAAGAACTCCAGGTGAAAAAAGAGATCCTATAGAGGGGAAAATAAGACAACCTAACTGTGGGGATGGGAGGTGGGGAGAGGGAAATGCTTTAAAGAACATGATGTGCTTATTCATATGGAAGTCAACCACTAAACCAAGCATGGGAGGGAGGAATGGGGAGAGAGTGAGGTAGGGACTGGGTGGGGGCTGGCTAGGTAACAAAAATTATAAAAAAGAAAACAAAAATTAAAAAGAAGAAAAATTAAAGAAAAAAAGAAAATTCACATTGCACCAAGTTACACCCACGATAGGCATACACACTGAAGCTTGATATGTGCTGTACTACATAAGCAGCTCTCCAGTTTGGAGACATACTGGTGCATATCCCTTGAGAAACTTTAGCAAAATTCTGTGGTCGTGGTCCTGACAAAGCTTCTTTTCTTGACCAAACTTTATCCAGGCTCCTCTGAACCATGACCTCAAGTGTGGCCTATAAACAGTTGAACAAAACACTGACATGGTTCCCAACAGATCAAGGCTACATCCCTAAGATGAACCCAGTCCTCCTTAAAGTCTGTGCTTACAAAACTTAAGGCTGCTAGAAGGATCTCCTGATTTTTCCAGTCACATCTGAAGATGAACCTTCCCCCAGGCCCACAGGAGTAGAAGCCTAACTTCTGTCATGCACAGCCTTGTGGATCTCATATGCACCATTCCCCTCATCCTATGTTTCATAATATTTCAATTTTCTGACTCTAAGGCACCCACAAGCTCCCTACCTATTCTCTCATTTTCCCAAAACACCTCTGTAAAAATTAAAATTGATTTTATTTTAGACTCTTTTTATGGTAGTAGTTATTACTGATTAAAATCTCTTCTGACTACATTAACTCCTTCTTGGCATTGTTTATCTTTGACACTCTCACTCCAAGAGTCTGATTTTACTTACAAACTCTCGGCTGTTGTCATGCATCAGAATCACTTGAGGGAAGTGTAAATCTGTATGCATCCCGGACTAATTAAAAGTGGTACAGAGCCAGGTATGATGACACACACCTGTAACCCAAGTACTTAGGAGGCTAAGAGAGGAGGATGACAGGTTCAAGGCCAGCCTCAGCAATTTAGCAAGACCCTCTACAACTTAATGAGATTCTGCTTCAAAATTTTTTTAAAAATGGGTTAAAGGTCTAACTCAGAGATAGAATGCCCCTAGATTCAATACCTAGTACCAAAGCAACAATAATAACAACAGCAAAAGAGTGGTCCAGAACACCAAGCCAAGACTGATCAAACCAAATGACATATCACATGTGGAGAACGGCAGAAAGGGCAAGGATAAAGCTTTGGTCAGTGACTTGAGAAACCTGAAAAAGTTTGGGATCCAGCAGTCTTCCTGCCCTAAACCCATTCTGCTCACTGTAACTTTAGCTAACAAGCTTATCTCACACATGTTTTTGTATGCCTTATGGCAATAGATGAGGGTTTTTGAAGATAAGTTGATAGAGTCCTTACAAAGAATTGGAATCCTGAATGAAAACACAGGTTTCCCCACTGTGCAGGAACTTCTATTTCTAATTTCCCCTACAAAACACTTAACTATTTCTTGCGGAACTAGCTCAGCTGTACCATGAAAGTGATCACACTGGATTCTAATTACTTGTTTCCTTGTGTGATTTTACTATCAAATTCTAAGATCCATAAGAATGCAGGCTCTTGTTATCCCTAAAGTACCCATTACACATGGTAGGTATCTTTTTAAAAATTTTTTATTGGTGCATTGTAGTCATCCATCTTAATGGGATAAAAGATCGTGGAGGCATACAAGCACACATCACCCAATTAGCCCTAGGTGTCCTTTAATTCTGCTAGAGTAAGGGAATTAATATTCAATACATAAAATATAGTTTCCACATAAGGATTAGTTGTTTTTGAGGTGGCTGTTAAAAGCACCTTTTTGAAAAAGTTTTTTTAAACTGGCCCATGCTTTCTGTACATTGTTTCTCAGATAGAACTTGCAAGCAGCCTCTGCCAATTAATTCAGGACACATTCATCAGTCCACAGGGATGTTTTTTTCTGATTAAGAATTAACACACTTGGACATGATGCTGTCAATGTCAATTGGTTTAAATCAAACTAAAATGTCAAACCACTTAGCATATGACGAATCCATATCTAATGCTGAAAGCAAAGATAAAAGAGCCAGAGATTTCCTAAAGAGGACACAATCCTGATGTACAGGGAGTTGCAGAGGCTTCACAGAACGATAGGGAAAACACAGGAATCTTCTGGTGAGATGTTTCAACATAGGCCTTTTCCTTGTTCTACCACTATAAGTTATTAGGGAGAAGGGACCTTGTCTTCCATGTTGGTCACAACGTCCCCATCTGATACTAAAAGAACTTGGTGCACAGTGAACACTCGGTCCAAATGCAGAGAGAGAGAAACATTTATCTGCCTGAGCAAAAGCATTCTGTTCATCATCACAGAGGTATTAGCAATCATGCTTCTATTATGAATGCAATATAGGCAATTAAAGAACAATCCCTAAAACTTTGAGAGGGAAGAAAGAGCTAAGAACTATAATTGGTGGAAAGATTATGAATATTACCTGCACAAATGAGGTTACAATTACCAGTACCATAAACTTGCACAATTTTCTGGTGAATTATTATAAGTTTCCTCCAAAGGTCCATGTGTTAAATAAAGGCTTGGTACCCATGGTGGCACGACTGGGAGGGGGTGGAACCTTTAACAGGGCTAGTGGAGATATGTAGGTGATTGGAGGCCATGCCCTTGAAGGGGATCGTGGGATCCTTGTCCTCTCCTTTGCTCTCTGGCTCATAATGAGGTGATCCATCTTGCTCTGATACATGATTCTGCCGTGATCATGTGACCTTTCCATGGGACCAAAGCAAAGGAGGGCACTTGACTATGTCAAAAACAACAAAAATAAACCGTTGGTCTTTACAAGTCCATTTTCTCAGGTATTTTGTCATTATGAGGGAAATATCACTGACACATGAATGCAAACTTCTCACCAATGCCTTCACATTAGCCCTTGCAGAGTGTCACTTCAGACATGAAAACAAAGGATTTTTAAAGAGGCTTTCAGAAGCTGGCTGTTTATTTAACATAAGGAGGTTTTATGATAAGAATTTCATAGTTAAAAAATAATAACCAATATTTTCTGAATGTTTACTATATGACATAATATTTCAATTTATCATTATCTATTAATTTATTTATTATTCACAAAAAGGTAAGGTTGAGACTCTCATTAGCTTCTTTTTAAATATGAGTAAACTGAGGATAGAAAAAGGTAAAGTCATATAGCTAAAAAGTGGTAGAAGGACAATAAAAATACTGTTTGATACTATGGTAATGAGTGAATTGCATTATGAATTTGTCAAAATCTGTAAAACATATATCAGAAGTGAGCTCTTATGTAAACCATGGGCTTTGGGGTGATAACCAACTGGCAATTCAAACTCACCAATTGTAGAAATTACGATAAATGTACTACTTGATGGGTGGTGTTAATATTGTGGGCAGTGAAGCATGTGTGGGGATACAAATGGTATATGAAAAACCTCTATCCCTTCTACTAAATTTCTCTGTGAACCTAAAACTGCTTTTAAAAGCTTGAGTGAGAGGTAGAGAGAGCTACTAAGAGAAAGAAGAGAAGAGAAGAGAAGAGAAGAGAAGAGAAGAGAAGAGAAGAGAAGAGAAGAGAGAAGGGAAGGGAAGAGAGAAGGGAAGGGAAGGGAAGGGAAGGGAAGGGAAGGGAAGGGAAGGGAAGAGGAGAGGAGAGGAGAGGAGAGGAGAGGAGAGGAGAGGAGAGGAGAAGAGAAGAGAAGAGAAGAGAAGAGAAGAGAAGAGAAGAGAAGAGAAGAGAAGAGAGAAGGGAAGGAAAGAGAGAAGGGAAGGGAAGGGAAGGGAAGGGAAGGGAAGGGAAGGGAAGGGAAGAGGAGAGGAGAGGAGAGGAGAGGAGAGGAGAGGAGAGGAGAGGAGAGGAGAGGAGAGGAGAGGAGAGGAGAAGAGAAGAGAAGAGAAGAGAAGAGAAGAGAAGAGAAGAGAAGAGAAGAGAAGAGAAGTAGATATAAAAATCATACTCAGGCAAGATGCAGAAACAGAGGTTCCCAAACTTATTTGGCTCATTGCCTCCTGTTAAAAAATTGCTCATTTATCTTCCCTCCAGAAATATACCTTCTTCAAGAATATAAAAACATTCAGTGACAAATGACATATTTTATATCTCTATATTATGTTCCAGCAGCTCTGAGGGTGGTATCACTCGCTTTAGGAAACTATGAGTATAAACAGCAGTTAAAACGTGTCTAACAAATTTTTGGTTATGTTTTTTTAAATATTTAAATGTAATTGTTCAGCTGCCAGAACTATTTTCTGCAAAATCATTAGGGGTCAGGAATTCAGTGGAAGTAAGTCAGATAATGCCACGACTATTATAGGGCTTACATTCTACTGGGGAGACATAGATTACAGACATGTAAAATTATAAAGTGTTTTCAGATTAGGACAAGTTCTATCAGGAAACAAGCGGGATAACATAATAAAAATTATTTAGAGGTTGCATTAAGTTTGGCAGAGTGGTTTGGGGGTTTTTAAGGACAGGAGAAACCTGTCAGGTTTGGGCTCAGACCTTCAGTCACCTAAAGATATGAAAGAGAATTCCAAAATAAAGAGGAACAGATACAAAATTCCTGAGCTTGTGTAGAACTAGAAATTCTCAGGTAGAGGAAAGAGTCGGGCCCTACAGGAGCACAAGGAAGGACCTTCACCAGCCCCAGTAGTAGAAGGAAGGCCCAGGGTGGACGAAGGGGCCTGGACAGAGACTGAAGACACAACCCAGGGAGAGGGGGCATATTCCATCAGCCACAAACATCCATCTAATCCGACTGAGCTGTATAAATTTATATTTTTACAATTAAACAAGTAATCCACAAATGCATGTGTAATATAAAAATCCAATCAATCAGCATATGAGAAAATTTTTATGTTATATTTTTACCTCAGCTTCTCCCACTTCTTCATAAATAACTTTTAATTGTATAGCTATTTAGGCTTTCATATATGTATCCATACATATATGTAAAATGTGTATTTATATATGGCTGTACATATTATTCCTTTTCTTTCTCAGTTTAGAATAGCTTGTACTGCTTACATTGCCTGTCCATACATATATTATTTAAGCAGTATCTTTTTGTACAGAAGTAACATGTAGTCACACATGTTCATAGTAAAACATAAAATACTGTTAAACCTGAGAAGCAGAAAGCTCTCCAACCCTTCCAGAACTGCTAGCTCCCAATTTTATTCCCCAGAGCGAGCCTTCTTTAGAGTCTCTGAATTTCTCCAGAAACATTGAGCATGTGTGTGCATGTGTGTGTGTGTGCATGTGTGTGTGTGGGGGGGGGGGATATTCCCACTCACAAAGCCAGGCTGCCCTCGGGTACCAGGTAGGACACAGGTCTCCCTTTGCACCTGTTCTCCACTCTGAGTAGAGCTGAGTGTAAAGTTTGGAGGTGAATCAGCTGTCCATCATATCAGAACCGAGGCATTTCTGTTTGATGTCATTTAAACTCTATAAATGCCAGTCTAAAAATATTTTTTCTGTTAGTATTTCTGTTCTGTCTAATGTGAAGCATTTTTGAATGGAGGATTGGACGGTGGGGAAAACAGAACATGCTCTTATTTCGAATGTTACGGGGAGGGATGGGGAGTTTTCTTTGTAAATAATTCACTATTTTAAACTCAGTTATTCAGAAAGCGCACTTTGACAGGGCACAGTACCAACGGGACCAGCAGATACAGTATTCATTCAAATCACCGCCTGCGCAAAGCTAATACCGCACGCTCTATCTGAAGACATTCCACTTTCTGTGCTTCAGGGGTGTGGGTGAATCTAGCTCCTGGTTCTGTTATAATTTATAGCAAATGAGGCATGGATTTGTAGGAATTATTTATTTACTTTGAAATGAATCTGTGATCTGTGAATGACCCCATTACTAGTTAATAGGAGGAAAGAATTACTTGTTACTGGAATGAAAAGAAAAGAATAAAATCTAATAGCACACTCAACACTGATACAGTCTAAAATTTCTTCCCCAAAAGCTCATATTAAAAATATTCGCAAGAGAAGCAAACTGAGATTATTGTCGCTATATGATAGATAAGGAGATTGATGCCTTTGGATCTGACTTTTCCAATTTTGCCTAAAGAGCTTGTGAACAGGCCAGAGCCAGGACATAGATCTAACTCTTGGCCAAGCATAATTCTAAAGTATATGGTTAGATAACGAATAATTATGCAAAATAAGATCCATGTGGCCATTTAAGAAAATGACTTCACAGCAAGCAATTGATATAACTCAGCTTCAAAAGGATTGGGTAGAATTCATAGTACTTCCTCAGAACCATAAACTATGAACCCAGGAAACATAAAAATTTGCTTCAGGCCATACATCTAAAAAGTGGCTGCCTTCAGTGGCAGTGATTTGGCTAGAGAATTCCATTTTGCTTCCATAAATTTCATGACACCATTACATCTAGAATTGCAAAGCATGTATTACTGTGTCTCCCCTGGCCTATGAAGACACAGGAGGATTTTCACCCTTACTCCCAGAGCAGAAACCTCAAAGTACGAATGATTTAAAATGACAGTCACACGATTGGAAGAATTAAAGGTTAGTTCCCAAATCAAGTGCACTCAGCCTTTAAACAACACTTAACCATTTATCTAAACTACTAGGTGCTTTTTCCCTGTAAATCAAGCACAGCAAAGCAGCCCATTGCTTCTGTTCTGTGCAGGGTAAGGTTTAGTGTTCAGCTAAAAATGTAAGAAGAGAGAATTCTAAATGTGAACACACGGGGGCAGTATTACCATGCATTGAAAGGCTTCCAGCCCAGCAGCAGTTCAGGATAAGCCTGTACCACCAATAGACTGAGGAAAACATTCTTTTGTGTCCTTAGTGATGTGCAAAAAAGATAGCAAGCTGTGTGGTCCTGGAATAGTGAGCTCTGTTTTATTCTACCCAATTTACTGGAGGGATGTAGATTCAGGGTGAAAGGCAATACTGCACTTAATGAACCAGTTACTTTAAGCAACACAAAGATTTTGAAAGACTTGGAAAAAAGAGCTTCCATAGGAGCAGGAAAACAAAGCTTAACTGCAATTGTAGGCAAATATAATTTTAGGCAAATTTTAGGGTTAGGCTCAAAATGGTGCCTGGGTTTAAGATACTTTATTTTGGCCTTTTATTTAGGATGAAAGAAAAGGGTATCTAAATTGTTATTGTCCATTTTTATTGGTGACTTCTAATTCACACAAGCCATACTTTTCTAGCAATAAATCCATAGTGTAGCCAGCTTGCAAACCTGCATATTCAAAATATCTCATCCAGTTGGGCATGTTGGCACACGTTTGTAATCTCAGTACTTGGGAGGCTGAGACAGGAAGATGGCAGGTTTGAGACCAGCCTCGGAAATTTAGCAAGACTTTCAGCAACCTAGCATGGCCCTGTTTCAAAACAAACAAATAAACAAACAAACAAATAGGTATAGGGTACAACTTGAAAGTAAAATGCCCTGGGATTCAGTCCTTAGTGCCCCTTGAAAAATATCCCATCCAACTACTCTCAAATATGATTTTATTATGAGAGAAATGGTCTTTCAAATGCATATTGTATATGTATTTATTTCCTGGTACACTGAAAGGACTCTCTGACTTCATGCTCACAGTAATTGTGTATAATAGCTGTCTCTTCATTTTCATTATGCTAAAGGGAAAACGGTCAAGAATAATTAACTGAACTGAGTCAAATTCCCACACATAGTAAGGACGCAGAGCTTGATATCTACCCAACACCAAACCTACAATTCTCCTCTTCCCACTCCACACTCAGCTCACATTCAAGGCATAATTTCTCTCCCTTTTAAAATTAATATTTTTTTCATTTAGTTACTATTCAAATTTATTTTTAAATTCTTAAAAAAGTATCAATACATAAAAACAAGAAGTAACCAATAAAACTATTGTCCAAATGGCCCTGATGTCTTTGGAGATCTTTCTATATCCACACAGGCTGATCTATTCCTATATGAAGAGTACTGTATAGCAAAAGTATATTGTAATTAATTTAAGAGAAATGTCTCCTGGTTCAATCCCTACTACCACAAAAAATAGATAAATAAATAAAAATCACATCTCAGTAACGACAACAACAAAAGACTGAATATGGCTTAGAGTGGTTAGGTCAGAAGGGAGCTAAAGAAGTGAAGAGCAATGTGTGGCTTAGAAAACTACCATCAAAACATGTTCCAATCACCTGGGAATGCAGCTAGGAGAAAGCCTGGTTGACATCACAAGTTAAGCTATCCTGGTCCTTTGGTGCTAAAAACATTCTTCCTGGGAAATTCTCCCCAGCAGGCACTTGTATGAGAGGAAATGGCCCACATGCTTAAGGCCCATGGCCATTGGTTAATCCACATTCTTCTTCCACCAGAATTTTCAATATTGCTCCTTCCATCCTTTCAGTCAAGCCATTTGTCAGTGTGTGTGTGTGTGTGTGTGTGTGTGTGTGTGTGTGTGTGTTTACTTCAGGTAAACAACTTCTCTATCCACATCAAGCTGATAAGCTTCCCTCAACAGGGATTGATTTCCTTTCCTTTCACCACTACCATTTAGCACCCCCTAAGGGGCAGTTGACTAGAGCAGTAGTGTGTTTTCAGTTAGCAGTAACAAGTCCTGCCCTCCCTCTGGGAGCCAGGCCTAGGTCCTTCCCAGCAGGCCACAGGTGAGTATTGAAAGATGCAGGTAAGTATTGAGAACTATGTCAGAAATATGAGGTTAAAGTCAGGTTACCGGTTCAGGTAATTTCTGAGTCTGCTTAAACTCAACCTTTAAGATCCCGTTTCTAGGATATGATGAATTTCAGTGTTTTGCCCATCCAACTTTATGTGATTAGTGTACTTCATACCACTCAGTTTATGATAGACAATTTGATATTGAGATGTCATCAGTACAGTGGACAGCAGAAAGGCCTGATAAAGTCAAGATGGTTGCCATGTCTACAGGCAATAAGATAACATGCACGAGAGCGGACACAGATTAAGGCAAAAGACTGTAGAGCTACTGTAATCCTGCTGCCTGAAGGTGAAGTGCTTGATCTTTTTTCCCCCACTTATGAGGTAAAAAAAAAACCCTACTTGCTGACCTAAAAGATGCATTTCAAGTGTCAGAAACTGTGACCTACTCAGTAGCCCATCACCCTGAGGTGAACAGCTATAATTAACAATGCCTGCAGACAGGTAAGCTAGGCCCTTGTCATCCTCTGCAGACCATCTGGTGCTTGCAGAGCACCTGTCTGAGAAGGGCAAGGTTGATATCCTCCACCAGTGAGTCCTTTGTATCTCTGGCCGTGGCAGTCTTGTTTCTGATGTATTATCTCAGTCAGGTTGGAACAGGTCAGTTTCCTGGGTATATACTCTTTTCTCCTACCATTGTCTCTATGCTACAGTTTGAAAAACTAATGTGAATATTCTGTGAGAAAATTAGGGTATCTATGCCATTTGGAACCTGAGTAACAACTATAACAGTCAGAAAAACTTGGGCTCAAAGTTCACCTCTTACCCTGTCTCTTTTGGTTCCAACTCCAAGACCAAATCAAGCCCTTTATATAAAAGTCAAAGACTAGTTTTCCCTCTTTCTCTATGCACTTATTCCCTAAAAAATAGCTACAAGTAATTTTAGAGAAGAACCACAGAACTGAGCAGAAAGGTTCACACTTGTAACCCCAGTACTTGGGAAGCTGAGACAAGAGGATTACTCTTGTTCAAAGTTAGCCTCAGGCCGGGCGTGGTGGCGCACGCTTGTAATCCCTGCGCTTGGGAGGCAGAGACAGGAGGATCGCGCAGGTTCGAAGCCAGCCGCGCGCGCTGGCTTAGGAGACCCTGTTTCCAAACAAAACTGTAAAAATAGGTCTGGGAGTGTAGCCCGGAGGTAGAAGGGCTTCCAGGAACCCCAGTACCACCAAAAAAAAAAAAAAAAAAAAAAAAAGGTTAGCCTCAGCAGCTAAGTGAGGCTCTTAGCAATATAGTGAGACCCTGTTTTCAAATAAAACATTAAAGTAGGTGTGAGGGTATAGCCCAGAGGTAGAAGACCCCTGGGTTCCATCCCCAATATCACAAAAAAGAACCAGAGAAGAAGAATATATATATATATATATATATATATATATATATATATATATATATATGAACTTTCTTTAGAGATTTAGGATATCTGGCATTACCCTCTACTGGAAGGTTCTGGACTGATACAAATCTAAAAATAGGGTGATGGAACATGATTTCCCATCATGACAGCTAATGTTATCTATGGCCCAATAGATCCCAACCTTCCTTGATGGTGCAGGTTGAAAAATACCTGAATTTCCATCTCTCTTCCATTTTCAAAATTCATCACCCATAGGTAAAAGAGCATCATCTCTATGGTAGCTTCTTCCACTATCTATCAGGCCTATATTAAACACCACTGACCTTTCAAAAAACCCAATATCCCCTTACCTGTGTGTCCTCATTGTCATAGTGAAGAGAATGTTTCCCACTCCCTTGGGAAGTAGCTGGTTCACTCTCCAACCTTACACAGTGAAGCCATTGCAACACTCACACATATCTGAGCCTTATCTGTTTTTCTACATGCTTCCAAAAAGGTTTTGGCCTCTCTACCCATTAATTCTAGTTCACTTTTATAATCAAACCTTACGATGCAAGCTCAGAAAACTCCAAATCTTGTTTGCAGAACATGAATTCAGTCAGGGAGTAAGTTCCTCCACATATTCATACAATCCACTCTGCTTTCTCTAACACCGCTAAATTTCATTTCCATAAGTGGTCCCCCAGTTCCTAACAAGGCTGATTAGTCAAGATCTACAGTTCCTTACTGATTGTTTAAATTCTGCAATTTTTTGAAGCAACAACTATTTTTTCTACCTAAAATTCCATCTTAAATAATATCCCAGGATTTTTCTAAGCAGTACTGACACTGGTAATAGTCTGGAGGAAAGGAGAGGTGGTGGAGGCAGATGCTTAGAACAGGAGAGCATTGTGAAGTCTTATTCCAGAGAAGATCCTCATGCCTATGCCAGGAAAGGAGGCCGATGGTTTTGTTTGTTAGAAAGTCAAGGAATTTGCAGACTCTAGGTCTTCACATTCATTTACCCAAAAGTGTTCAGGCTCTTGCTTTTTTTTTTTTTTTTCTACTAAGGTCTTAAAAAAGGAGATTCTATGGTTATTCATTTTTTCTCTTTCACATCTCTGCCATGATTCTCCACACAGATCTAGAGTGATACAAGATCTCACTGCTCTTCAAGGCAGCCATAAAGCCCCCCTGCACTTTGGGTTGGCAATTTATTGCTCTGAGTCTACTGTTTTCTTTGTCAAGAACTGCAATGTAGTTAATCCACTCCAACATCCATACTTTACCTGTACTGTTTATTCAGCACAGCTTTTGCAGAAAACTATTCTTCATCTATGCTTTTAAATTTATTCCAATTAATCATAGGAGGAAACATCATTAGTTTTACTACAAATGCATGTCAGGTGTTAGTAGCCTACTACCTATGACCAGCATGAGCCATATGTCACCACCATACCATAAGAGGTCCTGGGAGTCACCTTTCCAATGATTTTCCTGGCTCCCACTTCTTTGACATGATTTCATAGAAGGTAGAGTATTTTTGCCAGATTTTTAATCTCTTTGACCAAAATGCCTGATGAGCACAACTTAGAGGAAGAAAGGTTTCTTTTAGGGCTCCTGGTTTCAGAGGTCAGCCCATGATCAGCCAGATCACAGCAAGAATAGATTGAGATAGGGCTTTAGGGCATGACAAAGGAGGAAAAGCTACCCTGAGTTTATGGCAGCTATGGGAAGTAGAGAGACACACACACAATTCGGTGGCCAGTGTCATATATAGTCATCAAAGCCACACCAACATGACTCAGCTCCCCCAGCCATATCCCACTTCTGAACTTCCCTGCATTAGGGGCCATGCTGTCAATACATCAGCTTTGTGGAACAGTCCAAACCCTTAAAATAGCATACAGTTTAAGGTGAAAGGCTCCTGTGCTCTCACTGTCGGGAAACACACACACACGCGAGACTAGGAGGGTGATAAAGAAGTTTAAACAGATAAACAGATATTTATAAGAAAATTAATTTATTATATATTATATATTTTACGTATTATATGTAGATAGATGATAGAGATAGATAAGATAGATAGATAGATAGATAGATAGATAGATGATAGATAGATAGATAGATGATATATGAATACCATCCAGTTGGCAAAGGTGACTTTTTATTTAAGAGTCAGGGAAGTCCTCATGAAGAACTGAAGGCAACACATGTCATTAAGTGCAATAATTGCATTTACTCAGCAATCACTGTGTGCCAGGATTTAGAAAAAACCTGCCACATTTAATTTTTAATTATCTCATGATATAACGAACACTGCTAGCTCTATTCCAGAGAAGAGAACCCTAACTAAAACTTAGCAAATCTCCATAGCACCTAAGTGGGCTAAGTGGTAGAACCAGGGTCCATGCTTTTAAAACTAAGCTATACTTTTTCTTGGATGACTTGATACAGGCCGGATGTTTAAGAGATAAGACACAGCCAGGTGTGATGGTGCACACCTATAATTCCAGTGCTTGGATGGCTGAGACAGGAAGATTGCCGGCAAGGTCAAGGCAATGGCGCCTTGGTATCTGTAAACCTGCCCTTATTTAAAGATATGGTCTGTGCAAATATAATGAGTTAAAATCAGGTCATACTGAGCTACTGAGTGGGGTTAGATCAGGTCATACTGAGCTACTGGTGGTGCACATCTGTAATCCCAGTACTTGGGAGGCTAGGACAAGAGAATTGCTGTTTCAAGGCCAGGCATAGCAAATTAGAGGGACTCTGTTTCCAAAATAGAAAAATAAAAATGGCTGAGTATATAGGTTGGGAGTAAAATGTCCCTGGTTGCAGTCCCCACTACCACAGGGTGGGTGAGTGGGTGCATGGGATAGAGGAGAGAAAGATAAAGGAGAGAAAGATAAAGAGGGAGAATGGGTACTTTGTGGTCAATTACAAAAGGAGAAAAGGAGAAAATGTACCCAGGGTAAAGAGAAAGAGTAAATTCAAAGGGAAAAAGATATGAAAATAACTATCATGCTTCAGGATAATAAGAAATTTAATATGAACTGGGAGCCACCTGGAGGATGGACAAGATAAGGAAAAATAAGTGAATGAATGAGATAATTTAAACTGTGAAAGGAAATGGTTTCCCAACAGTCCTATCAGGAGGTCACAGAACTCTGGAAATGGGTTATGACCCTGAAGATGAGCAAAGGAACACAAAATCTCCTTCAATGCTTTTAACATTTACCTCTCTCCTTTCTGGTCCCAAAAATGCCAATATATTTTCCCATTTATCTCTAAATGGCTTTGGAGAAATCACTCAACTACCTTTAATTTCTCTAGATACAACATTAGGAAAAGAATAGCTACTGCCAGTCTACTTTATAGGATTGTTATATAAAGATTTTATGAAATAATACAAACACAGAACCCCCACACCCACTCTGAATCTATGCAAACTCAACTGTAAACTCTTGTCCAGAGCTAGAGTTATAAAGAAAGCAAGAGAAGAAATAACAGTTCAATGGGGTATGAAATTCCACTTTTAGTAATTGATAGCTTGCCTAGGTGAGAAGGAAGGTGTGAATCTGCTGCTCCTATATTTAGTTCCAGTTTCTCCTGCCCTCGCAGTGTAAGCAACTCATGGATTAAAAGTAACTCGAGCTTGAAGTTATGACCTACCGCAATGAATGGCACCCAGATGTAATATGCTCAATGAATGTTCATCATGTGTTTGCTTATGTCTTTGTTACGATCATTTTTCTCCATCCTCTTGAGGTTATGACCTTTCCTACCCATTGATTTGTTTATTTTTTTTCTCTTCCAGAGACAGCTGTCCTATA
Source organism: Muscardinus avellanarius (assembly GCF_963383645.1). Classification (NCBI taxonomy): domain Eukaryota; kingdom Metazoa; phylum Chordata; class Mammalia; order Rodentia; family Gliridae; genus Muscardinus; species Muscardinus avellanarius. The sequence goes on from NC_137791.1 coordinate 125,713,077, forward strand.
TCAAAGTCATGGCCCACCCTGGTCAACTGGAGAAGTCTCACTGATCTGCTCTGAATTATTCCTTTCATAGCTACATTAAAGCTAATTTTTGGTAATAGTGGTTACTCAAATGGTAATCTGTCCTTGATGTCTTGTCTAGTTTCACACACATACTTGACCCAGAACCACTGTCTATTCATAAATAAACCCTAGAGCCACCTGCCTGAGCAGCCTTCTTGTCCTTTCTACCAACCTCATTAAGTCCCACCCTATAACCTGGGCCCAGGATCTTCTCCCACAACTACTGCCACAGACAATCTTCTTTCAAATCTCTATCCTCACCACAAGATGTATTCTGGTCTCTGGGTCCTGGCAATCACCACCACCTGATGGCCCATTTCTAAAATGTATATTTATTTAGACTTAGTCAACTCTGCTGATGAGACATCAGCCATCCTTCTGGGATTGTATCAGGTTATCCAGGCTCTTCTTCACTACCTCTCCCACTCCCCGCAGCATTTCCTCCAATACTGGGTAAGATGAGATAAGTCAAAACATCATGTGTGGTCTTCCTCTCTATCTCCTGGGATCAGATAATTAGACAAAAACATGCAAACATTTTCCTAAGACAAAAATAATGTTTAAATATAGAAAAATGTTAGAGTCCCAATTTTTAGAAACCCAACATATATATCCAATATAAATTACAAACAAAGGCTTAGTACTGCTGTCAGCAGCATCTATGTTTGTGTAATTCCATGTTAATTGGATCCTCGCCAGGAACAATGCTTATAGATTTGTCTTATGAAATTAGAATTGAAAGACTCATCAAAGTCCTCACCTCTAGATAAAAGAAACCTGTGACCTAAATACAAATACTTTCTAATACACCACCTTGGTATAGTGCTTCAGAAACAGCAAGCCTTTGATTAAAGTTATATCTTTAAATTATTATAATTGTTCTTTGTTTTCACCTAACTGCATGTCATTATACCAGCATGTACATTGACTATGAAAAAGAGATCCTTTCTTTATTTCTACCTTCAGATTCCAATGAAACAAGTAAGTCACCATCTCCATCCCTAATGAGTTTACAGGTTTGACTCTATAAGATGATTTCAGTGTTTCATGTGGTGCATGAGAGTCTCAAGTTCAAAACTGCTTCACAAACCTCTTCACTTTGCCAAGGGCTCCTGATAAAAAGATCATGCCCAATGCCCTGTGATCATACAGGGAACTCTGGCATGGAATATTGGTGTTTTACTGTATAAGGAAGAAAAAACAAAGCAAGAAAAGTCAACCGAACCCCTTTCATGAGAATTTATCAGCAGCATGGCAAGGAATCATTAGAAACAGCCTGTGTGATTTACCTTGCATAATATTGAAAGTAAATGAGATAAGCTCTATGCACATTTTATTTTTTGTTGGGAGATTAGAATCTCTAAATGTTATAGATGAAAACATAACCCCAAAACTAAATTAATGGACCATTGTCCGCCTCAGGATCACTCTATGTCTTGACAGCTCTAACAGATACTGATACGAATGGGGAAAGTAAATGGATTTTGGACAGAGATTGAATAAATTAAAAGGATGTCAGTCAGGCACCTCCACTGAATGGCTGTGTGATTCTGTTCAAATTTCATTCTGAATTTAATTTTATCAGCTGGAAAATGGAAATGACAATAACACCTAGCTCATGATAATAGAGTGAGATCTGAAAGGGGTGGCATGTGGATACAAAGTTCTTTAAAGGTTTTCAAGTGTTGCATGAACATTGCATGGAGTCACCTCCTGTAATGGGATAAATGTGTGATCTGAAGGCACCAGTTCTTAAAGTCTTTGGTCTACCAGCTGGCCTTTGTTAGTGTCACAGTCCTCATCTGTAAAATGGAATAGACACAACTTCCCTCACGAGGTTTCTATGGTGACCCAGGAGATGCCTGTGGAGCAGCTATCATGGCTGACATAGAGAAGCACCCAAGGGTCAACTATCATTAGGGAGTTGATGATAACATGGATGTTTCTTCAAAAGTATTTAAGATATCAACCAACACTCTGTCTTTTCCTGTGAATAAAGGTGGAAAAAAAAATACCTCCGGTTCTCAAGAGACTCGCCATGTATTGGGGGATATTTTACGTCAGCTTTTTATTCCCAAAAGTAACCAGAAACTTCACAGGGCCCAAAAATAAAATCCAATTTATTTATTTGGCACTCAAAAGACATCCTTTTATAGTCCCAAACTATCACTCACATGCATGTTATGTGTTCATTCAAATTAAGTGTGTTATTACTTGTGTGCATACATGCAATTACTACTGCTATCTATCTCCACCTTCTAAAACCTCTCAACCCCACACCTCCTTCATGGCCCAGACAAAATATTCACTACTGTTGATATCTACTTCTCTGTTTCCTGTCATTTCTCTTTATTTTTATTTTTATATATTTCTTTTGTGTGGTGTTGAGGAATGAACCCAGGAGTATTCTACCTCTGAGCCATACCCCCCAGGCCCTATTTTAATTTTTATTTTGAAACGTGTTTTCACTAAGTTTTTGAGGCTAGCCTCAAACCTGTGATCCTCCTGTCTCGGCCCCCTAAGTACTCAGATTACAGTCATGTGCCACCATGCCAGGCTTTTCATTTTCCTCTAATGAACAACTACTTACCCCATTTCAGTTCTTTAGATGCAGCTGCTGATATCAGACCTTGTGGCCTCAGAATGGACACCAGAATGCTTAGTTCCAAACAGAGTATATTCTCTTCCCCCAACCCCATATACACTCATGCTTTAGAGATTAATTCAGGGATAGGCATGTGCCCCAGTCCTGGCAGATGAGAAAATCACCTGGAATTCATGCAGTTACTCAAAAAGAATGCAATAGGTTTGAACTCTTTTTCATCAGTGTGGTTAACAGAGCTGTTAAACTAGAATTTAAGTCAAGAGCTACAAATCATCATCTTATCTGCGAGGACCCCCAACTCAAAGAACAGCAAAACTGAGAGATGGAGAGACCAGATTCTGATGGCATCATCCATCACTTCGATGCTATCCTTCGATTTTCAGTTGGGGAAGCCAACCCACTTATATTTCCTATTGTTATTACTACCCTGTCCCTATCACCTGCAATCAGGTGATCAAGACCACAGGTTACTTATATAAAACATGAGAGTAAATATTTGCCTGTTGAGACATGGAGAGAAGAAGAAGAGGGGAAAATAATAATGGTGATAACATGAATGCAGGAAATACATTTAGCTTGAATGGACGCAAGAAGTGTAAGTGGGCAATGGGGTGGGGACGCAGGAGTGTTTTGAATGTCAAAGAACTTGGACTTCGTTTTCTTGACAGTGTGAAATCTCTGATGAAATGAATGTTAGATTTTATTCAGCTGTAACTAAAATGGGACATGGAATTCATTTTCACTCACATTCAACCTGATTCATGAAGGCAGAGGAATATATGTGAGTCAAATAATCTATTTGTAAAGATCATTCAGCCACTTGGTTTTTCTCAAGCCTCAAGTGAATCTGTACTTTACATTATAACAGACATGGACAGGAGAACTATATGTTTCTAATTATTTATACTCTTGATTTTAGGAGCGAGAAGAGGAAGGCCTGGAGAGATAAACTCATTCCCAGCAGTTCCAGGAAAGGTGAGTAGGTCGTGGCTGCAGAATCCAACTCTCAACCACCCTTGTCAGGCTCTGATACACAGGCAGGGAGAACAGGAGAAAGAGCTTTTGTCATTGAAGCCTCATCTATATCCGCTATGAAACTCCAGCTTAGCATCTAGCACATAGTAAGTTACAAATAAATAATAATTTTATTACTACCACTCATGTACATCTTAACGATTTCTCAGTCTACCAGAAATTTTATTTTATTATTTTTTATTTTTATGTGGATCATATGGAAAGTGGCACACATTCAGACTGTGCTTGGTGCCCTCAATTTTAAACTGACTCAGAAGTCAGAGGGGAGCATCCTTTGGCTGGCTCCCACTGACGCCTGTGAGATTTCTCTGTCTTAAAGGAGGAAAAAAAAATTCCATAGCAAATGCTTCAATGGATGAGTTATTGCTGCTAGCTTACAAATTTTCCAGTCATTATTCACAGTCTTTCTTCATTTGTAGTAAAATGTAACTTCCTGTGCTCATACAGAGGAAAACATTATTGTGTTATTGTCACAGAATTTCTAAGTTTCATTAGTTTTAGAGTCTAATTTAGGTGGATATCTCTATACATTACAATAGGAACTTTTCAATAGATTAAATATGAGATTGTGATTACTACAAAGGAATAATAAAATGTGCAAATGCATAGATAATTTAACTCTATAAGCTTGAAATGGCCTCAGAAATGCATGGCTTAAGTTGAAGAAAAAAAGAAAAGAAAAACAATTGCCTCCTTTATGTGACTCCTTGTCTTATCCTTGTCCTAACTAAACATCCAAGGACAAGGACAGACCTGCATGGAAAGCTATAACCAAATAGACCTGGCTCAAATCAAAGTCACAGACTCTCTAAGAAGGTTATTTGGAGATAGGAAAGACAAAGCTTTACTATGGAATCTTAATTTATTTAGGTTTAATCTAACTAGGTCAAATGTGATTGCTTTGTTGATTTTTTTAAAAAAAATAAACATGCTTGATGATTTTTAAAATTTAAAATATGATACTGAAGTTGAAAGCATGTCAGTACAGGAAGAGAGATGACATCTCTCCTCTCCCTGGAGGGAGGATTCTCTTGTCATTATAATTGCTGACAAGGTTGCTCCTGTGACGAAGGTCCCTCCTCCCAGTTTTATACTTTTATTGATGTATTGTAATTCTACATCATAGTGAGGTTCAAAGTCATACAGACAAACACGTATATAGGTCTTGGTGTGTGTCCTTTAGGTCTTGCCCAGCTACAAGTCTCTCCACATAAATAATAGTGAGCTCGGTAGTGATACCTTCATACATGAGCAAACGTATTCTAACTGTTCCTTTCTTCAGTTTCTTCTCCCCTTCCCTATTCTCTCCTCATAACCCCTCCATTATTCTACTGGCATCTCTTCAGTTATCTAAAGTTCGTTTGTTGCTATTTTGTCTCTAGCTTCCACATATGTGCATAAATATTATACCCCTGACTTTCTGAAACTCGCTGATCTCATGTAGCAGACTATTTTCTAATTCTATGCACTTTTTGGAAATCACATCATTTTGTTGTTGTTCTTCATGACCAAGTAAAATTCCATTGTGTACAAAAATGTGATATATATACATAATGGAATCTTACTGTTCCCATTTTTTTAAAGGATGCTGGAAGCTTCAGAGGAAAGGGATATTAGGGGGAAGGGAATCAACATTTGGTGAGTACCTACTTCATGCCAAGAATTGTGCAGGATGCCAAGCACATGGGAACCCTTGAAATAGATTTCCGTACTCCATAGGAAGAGCCTTTGAAATCCAGAGGAACTGAGTAATCTTCTATGACCTTTTCACAGAAAAGGCAGTGTTGGTATTTATAAAATACCAGTGTTGTTATAAAAGCAAAACAAAGCAAAAAAAAAAAAAAACCTGCAGAGCACATAGTTTCCCTAATCCATAAGTATTCTCATAAGCCAGTCATTCATGTTTAACTCTAATGACATTGGTATGCAAGCCAGAAACTATCTTGGCATGTGATAGGCCACATTTCCCAGTTGCCCTTGATGTTGTGTGGCCATTGGGTGAAATCTGGCCAGAAAATCTATTAGATATGATGGCTGCCACCCCCAGACCTGGGCTCTGGCCTATTAGAACTTCAAGCCCTTCTGCGCTCCTACCATTGTGTCTTCTCACCATGCAGAGGTTGTAATGGAGGACCCTAAGACTCTCTAGACACTGGAGAACATACTTGGAAAGAGCTGTGGATTAAATGACTACATCCAGCAGAGCTTTATAGCCAGCTCCCAAAGTATTGTGACATTCACTGAAAGCCTTTTTTAAAATTAAGTCTCTGAGATTTGAGACTTGCTATTGTTGTTTTTGTTGTTTTTTGTTCTTGTTTTGTTTTTACAGTGGGCAGCCTTCTCTGGAAAGTATACTTTAATTACTTACACTTTATATTTTTATTTAAATGAATCTATTCTTTTTTTCTTATTTATCATTTATCATTGGATATTTACTTCAACTTCCATTGTACATTTGATGCACTGGCTAATTGTTTTTTCTAGTATATTAAATAAGATCAAAATAAATTTTTAACTCTTGCAGAATAACCTTGTGTACTTGCCTGTGCTTAGCCAGAGATGTGACCCCTTATTCAGCCTGAATATCCAATATAAATACTTATGTCAGGATATGCACACAGAGACCCTGGTCATCTGAATTCAACAGTTGTCCCTTAAGCCCAGAGGTCCAGCTTGAATAGATGGACTTGAGCAGAAATCCCAGAGCTTCTCTGGCTTCAAAAGCAGTAGGAGCCTTCTAGAAGGAGACAGAAGCATGGCCACATTCCTCTCTCTCCTGAGGGCTCTGACTTCAGCCTTATAATTGCCATGGTCCCTGGGAACTACTGATAACGACTAAACAAAACAGTGGCTCTTCCTCCTTTCCTTCTGCTTTTAGACAACTGGGCCAGGCATGCTCACTCCTCCACAGTTTTGCAAACCTCTGGACACAGTTTGTGCAGCTGGCAACAAGAACATATAGGTATCTGCCCCAGAATACCTTCTTTGCAGGCCTGTAAAGAAAGCCTTCTAAACCCAAAACTCATGTTCTGTAAACAAGCCCAAAGCTTAGGGACTATTGGAGGACAAAGGCCAATCCTACTTCTCTTAGATTTCTTTAGTACATTTTAGAACACAGAACTGACACTAAATATGAATTTGCTAAACTGAAACAAAAGTTTACTCTTTTGTTCAAAAGGCAGTTGGGAGTTTTTATGTAATCTGAAGGCGATTCACTTCGAAAGGAAGAACTGCTCAAGAATTTCATGAAAACACATGAGAGATTTTCAGTGAGTGTACAAACAACGATCCAGATTTCCTTCTTAGAAAGGAACTATGTGTGAAACCCCACTGTAAAGCTCAGATGACAGCCAGGTCTGAAATAATTAAGGTGGGATCAGTATTTATAAAAAAGAATGAGTGGCCACTGAAATTCAGCTGCATGAGAACACTCGCATACTGTACTGCTTCTTCATTCAATCAATTAAATATGCCTGTGTTTTGGAAGGATGCTTGGAAATGTCTAATGTTGAAAATAGACATTAGACATTACTCAAAACAGAGAGACACTGAGAAAGATACAGAGAGAGAGAGGGAGAGAGAGAGAGAGAGAGAGAGAGAGAGAGAGAGAGAGAGAGAGAGAGAGAACACTTTTAGTACTAAATGTATTTAACATAAAATGCAGTGACTCTTTCTGCGTGGCACAGCACTGGGTAATTACACTGGCCCAGACATTTCTTCCACACATGCTTTCTGCACTCTTCCACTTTGTTATTTATGGAAAGACAGGGGGCGGGGAGCAGACAAACTCTTACCATGGCAACCCTCACAGAATGTGTTACACCTAATACTATCTGTCACTGCTTGGGTAGAGAACATTTCTCACATTGGCAGCAGAGAAGCATTTAGCTTGATTATATGATTTAATGTCTATCGGGGAAAACACATAAAAAAATAAAAAATAAAAAACACTTAAAAAGCACTCATTTTGGTCTCTTGCTTTGAAGCAAAGCTCTGAGGCTTCCTTCTCTTTCATAAAATGTCCTCTTCCATGGACAAATTGATGAATTTGTATAAATGACCTTTAGCGTCTTCATGTGATGATCAGATTGCACCATTGTGCTAAAAATCAAAGATGCTGAGCATGTATGTTACAGCTTCTTTCCAGTGGTTTTCATCTAAAATGAAAACTTTCCTTCCCCAGCAGCTGTTTCCTTTTCACTGTTTACCCCCGGGTTACCATGGATTTAACCTCTGAATCACCCAGTTCCTGCGTCACTGGACTAACTCACTTTCCATCTACCTCTCTCTCTTTGTCCACTCCCACCTCCAGAGGTGGCCTTATGAGTCTTCCAGAGTCAAGCAAGATATCTCTCTCCTGGCTCTGCTTTTATTTGCCTTCTCTGGGCTCTAAAGTCCTCTATTTTTGAGAAGCTTGGAAGCATTATCTATAAATTATAAATACTGTTGGGCTATAAAAACATAAAGACCAAGGAGAGGCTAAAGGGGTGACATTTCAAACTATAGTATGAGGCAGGCAAGAAGACAGGCTTGTATTTCCTGCCATCAGTCCACAGGTACAAAACACAGAGCTGTTTTCTCAAAAGATCTACCCTTTAAAACCAGCCATCCCCCCAAAAAAAAAATTTGTATTTCTAAGAGTCATATTAGTCAGACTGAAATCCTTTGCACATTTGCTAAGAAATTCGCCTCTTTTCTGATAGTAGAGTTTCAGTGACTCCACCAGAAAACATTTTGTGACCATGTTGTATGCACTATGCAATCTCAGCTTAGGCTTTAATTCCTCTAGGAAGCATTTCTAAAATGAGCCCAGGGGTTTCCTGACATCCTCAGTTTCATCATAAGATGGAATGTATTGTTTTGTCATTAACGTATTTCCCTTTTTAGTTGTATAATGGGCTAAGCTAAGCTCCAGAAGCAAAAACTCCCACATTTCAGTATCTTAACAAAGCTCTATTTCTCATTAGATTACCATTCCTCGTGTAGTGGAGTGGCTCTATAGTGTGCTCTTTTCTAAGAACTAATTAAGAAATCCACTTAAGTAAGAAGAATTGGTTAAGGAATCTAGCTAAATAGAAGAAGGAGAATGGAAGAGAGAGGGAGAGGAGACAAAAGATGTCACAACTGCTTTTATAAAAAGTTTATAAAAAGTTAAAAATTAGCAAAAATTAGTGATGTTGGGCCCATATATATTGTGGATGGGAACTCTGGAGGAACATTATTATTATTTGGACATTATTTGGTGAGAAGATAGTACTCTACCATAATTACCAACATATAAGTTTAAATTATAAATTCTTTTGAGACTAGGAACTAGTTATATGGGAATATTTAGCCTGGCAACATGATTGTATTTTATAGGAATTGACCAATAGACATGGAAATTGATGATATAGAAAATTAAGGGAACCATAATACGAGGGAAGTCTTTCAACAGGACAAAGGGAAGAGGATCAAGGAAACACGGGAAACCATTGGCTCCAGAGAGAACACAGATTGTTCTATTGTGAGAGGAGTGAAGCTAGGGACATGAACAAATAGCAGAAAATGTGAGGTTATAGGAAGTTTAGTGGTGGAAGGATAAGGAATGTGTCTTCTCATTGTTTCTGTTTTCTATATGAAATAATAATGGTCATTAGCTAATGGTGGGAGGGAAAGAGAAATATTTGCTATTTACAGAGAGGAGTGAAAGAAAGCAAAAATTTTAAAAAAAAACCCTCAAATTCAAGAAACACAAATCCCAAGTGGAATAAATAAAACAACATCTAGATACACTATAAGGAAAATGTCAAATATAAAAGACAGAAGCAATAATCAGTTGAAAAGCATGAGAGAAAAGACCAAATAACTAAGCAAATGTATGACAGTATTACTAGCTAACTTTCCTACATGTACACATACAAAGCAACCTAAAATTAAAAGGACAAAGACTTATAAAGATTTCTTTGTTAAGAAATATTCCAATTGGAACCAAAAAAACCACCTTTAAAATTAAGGCAGCAGTTACAATTAAGAGGTACACATGCACACAAGTACACACAAGATTTTAGAGATGAGCTCTCTCACAGATTTAGAAAACAGATAAATTTTGTACGACATAAAATATCCAAGATAAAGAGAAGTGAATTCCTCCAAAGTATGCTATAACACTATTTTAACACTGATAATTGAAACAGAATAGAATAGAAAATTATGGACTAATCTTATTCATGAATATACATGCAAAAAAATAAATGAAATATTAAGAAGAATCAAACAATTAATTTAAAATAATTTTCCAGGAAAAGAATTTATGAAGGAAATTAAAAGATGTTTTAACATGATAAGATTTATTCATTTAAATTGCCACATTAAGAAAAATGTACTATATCTTCAGTATATATGGAAAATACTTTGGGTCAACTTAAACAATCTTTTATGATAGGAACTCCTAGAAAATTGCAATATAAAAATAAACTTTAACTTTGAAAGGTTATTATATACCTACAGAAATATCATGTTTATATTACTTATATCTAAAATGATATTAAAGTCCAAAACAGTATATTAAAGAAAAAGAAAAATAAAAATTGGAAAGATTTTTTGATACATTTATTAGCCATTTGAATCTCTTCTTTTGTGAAGTGTCTATTTGGTTCACTTGCCCATTTTTTATTGGATTATTTGTTTTGTTAGTGGTGAGTTTCTTGAGTTCTCTATATATTCTAGATATTAAGCCTCTATTGGAAGACTAATTGGTTAAAATTATCTCCATTCTGCAGTCTCTCTGTTAAGGTTCTTGATAGTATATTTTGCTGTATAAAAGCTCTTCAGTTTAATGCAATCCCATGTATTGGTCTTTCTTTTAATTTTTTGTGCCTTTGAGCTCTTGTTGAGAAAGATTTTACCTGTGCCTATGTGTTGAAGTGTTGGACCTATGCCTTCCTCAAGGAGCTGCAAGGTCTCTGGTCTGATTTCCAAGTCTTTGATCCATCTTGAATTGACTCGTGAGAAAGTGATGTTTATTTTCATTTTTCTTCATATGGATAACGAGTTTTTTCAACACTTCACAAAAGAAGAAATTCAAATGACCAATAAATGTATGAAAAAATGTTCAACATCATTTACAATCAGAAAGATGCAAATCAAAACTGTCATGATACTTAACCTAACTTCAATTATAATGGAAATCATTCAAATAACAAACAACAACAAATGCTGGAGACGATGTGGAGAAGGGGTAACTCTAATACATTGATGGTGGAATGTAAATTAGTGCAACCACTTTGGAAAACAAAGGATAGAAGATCCTCAGAAGAATGAGAACAAATCTACCATATGATCCAGCAATACCACTTCTGGGTATCTATCCAAAAGAATGGAAACCAAACTACCAAACTAATGCATGTGTATCTATGTTCAGGGCCACACATTTCACAATTGCCAAACTATGAAACCAGATGAATTCTATCAACATTCTATCAATCATTCTATCAAAAGATGAATGGATTACAAAACTTCAGGATATGTACACAGTGTATTTTACTCAGCCATAAAGAATAAAATTATGTCATTTATAGGGAAGTGGACAGAATTGGAGAATATTATGCTGTAGATTAGTCAAAAAAGTAAAAAAAAAAAAAAGGATGCTCTCCCTAATATGTAAAAGCTAGAGATAAAGTGGGTCATAGGAGGAACTCAGGATGCAGAAACCATAGATGAGCAAATAAGGTTACCTAACTAAGGGGGATGGAAGGAGGGAAAGAGGAAAATTTTCTAATGTATATTCACAAGCATAATCAAAGTCAATCAGTAAGCCAAACATGAGAAGGAGGGAGGGGAGGGAATAGGATTGGATTGAGAAATAACTAAATAAGTTGTGTGCATGTATGCCTCTACCATCTTTTATCCCATTAAGATGTATGACTATAAAGCATAAATAAATAATAAGCTGAATTTGCATTTGGCAAAGCAATTTTAAAAATGAGGATTGAAAAGAAAGCTTTATAAAAAATACTTCTCAAATTATTATTGTCTTCAGAAGATACAACCCAAGAGATTTTGTACATAAACTCTGTTAATGAAAGTGTTTACCAAAATTTTGATACAACAAAATAAAAAAATAATTTTATTTCTAATATTCTAATCTTAAACAGCTACAACATAAAATTTTTGAAGTAGAAATTTTACTAAAGAAGAAAACTCTAAAGTAAATAGAAGTATAAAATTGTTTTCTCCTGCTAGAAGTACAATTTGGTGATAAAGTGCTTACCTGGAACATGCAAGGTACTGTACTGAATTAGAACCCCAGCACTTGGAAGGAAGGCTAGGAAGGAAGAAAGGAAAGAAGGAAAAAAGGAAGGAAGAAAGGAAAGAAGGAAAAAAGGAAAGAAGGAAGGAAGGAAGGAAGGAATTTTTAAAGAACTCTTTGGTAGTTTCTTATAAAGTTATATATTTACCATTATAACTTCGAAATTCAAATCCATTTTTTGCCTCAGAGAAAGAAATAAAATACATGTCCACAAAGAAAATTGCATAATTATCTTACAATATTTGTTCATAATAGACAAAACAAAAAACAACTCAAATATCTCTCCGTAGAAAAATGTACAAATGTATTGTGTTATCAAACACTATAATAGTACATCACAATAAAAGCAAATAAAATGCTGCTTATGCAAGAGAGGAACTTCCAAAATATCATATTGACCCAAAGGAGCCAAACACAAAATAGTACATGCTGTGTTGTTTATTGTATGTAAAGTCTAAGAGTAGACAAAACCAACAAATCAGGAGTGTCAGGGAATATGGAGGCAAGGAAAACACTGACTGGCAGAAAGGAACAGGTTTTATTTAGCAGTAAAACCTGGAAGGAGTCTTCTGACCAGGGAGAGGGCACACAAGAGTCAGGAGCCTGCTTCCTTACAGGCTGGGGACGTTTTATGGTGCAAGGAAATGGGGTGGTACAGGAGTAGTGATGGAAGCCACTGGTTGGTGTGCTAGTAGCCAGGTCATCTTGGAGCAGCGCAGTGGTGAGAGGGCATTGGGCATTTCTTTTTCTTTTTTCTTTGTTCTCTGTCCTCCTCCAGCATGACCTCATGGCCATACCAGATAGTCAGATTTCACGGGGCCCACAAGGAAAGCATTTATTTTGGTGATCATGGAAAAACTGACCAAAAAGGGTCCTGAGAAAAATTAAAGTAGTCCAAAAGATCCACATCTTGTTTGGGGCATATGAAGATTTATGCAGCTATCAAAACTTCTCAAAATAAATGACTAAAATTCATGCATTTTATTTTATTATTAGTATTATTCATGAAACAAAACTTCACCAAGACAGCAGGAAAAGAAATATAAGTGCCGAAGAGTAATTTTTTCAGAGATCTTCAAGAGTGTTGAAATATTTTATTGCATGTTATTGAAAAATACTAATGGAAATATAAACCATATTTACAGAGGAGTTCTAATCTCATAAATGTAATAATTTTCATTAAATAAATTTACATACTCTATTCAGTTGCAGTCAAAATCACAACACATGTGTGTGTGTTGTATGTGTTTTGTGTGTGTGTGTGTGTGTGTGTGTGTGTGTGTGTGTGTGTGTGTCTACCTTGATAATTGTTTTATGTAGAAGAACATAGAGCCTGGACTAGCCATGGTAAGTAACCTTAGATTATAAACACAGTCAAGAGGATGAGTAGAAAAATGATTCAGGGCAGAATAATTCAGTTTATCAGAAAGCAAGACTCATTATGTACATATAGTAATTAAAATATTATAAAATGAAGCAAATAAAACAAACAGGGTAATGTGATAGGAAAAAAAAATCCTCCCCAAAGTCACAAGTATGTAAACTCAATACTTGGGAGGTTGAGACAGGAGGATCACAGGTTTGAAGAAAGCAACTTAGCAAAGTTCTAAGCAACTTATTAAGACTCTGTTTCAAAAAATAAATAAATAAATAAATAAATAAATAAATAAATAAATAAATAAATAAAAAAAGCTGGTCATATAGTGCAGAGGCAGAATGTCCCTGCGTTCAATCTCTAGTACCACAAAAAGAAACAACAAACAAACAAACAAAATATACAACTCTATCTTTTCCTGCATAATCAGATCACACTTTCCCTTATTCTAAAAAAAATATTATTATTTTAGCTTGTTAATCCAGATGACTACCAGCACATTTCTATACTTTCACTTGTGGCAGAACTCCCTGAAAAAGAGTTATCTGGAATGAGCATCTCCAATTTTTTTCTTCTTACTCTCTTCCAAGCTCATTTTAATCAATTATTCACTCATACCACTACACTGAAAAGTCCCACCAAAGTAAAGTACAACCTTCATACTGATTATTTCAGTGGAGAACTGTCTTTCTTAGCACTACCTGCATTTTTTATATAATTGATTATTTCCTTCTTCTTTGTAAGCTTTCTTGGCTTCCAAGTCAAAACACTCTCTTTGTTTACTTTCTCTCCTACTGATCATTCCTTCTCAGTATCTTTTTTAAATTTTCTTGCTCTTCGTTTTGATCTCTTAATTTTTATGTGGCCAAAGACATAATTCTTATTTTAATTTTCAGCTTATACTTAAATTCTTAGGGATGATATCTAATCCTACAGCTTCAGATGTCATTTATATGCCCATGACTCTCAAGTATAAATCTCTAGCCCAGACCTTTCTCCAGACTTGTTACATTTCTAATTGACCCCTCAAAAGCTTTACTCAGGTGTCTAATAGGTTTTCAAATGCAAAATTTCAAACAAACAAATAAATAAAAGAAATCCTGACCTTCCCTCCAAATTGCTATGTATATATAGAATTCCTCAATTTCAGTTGGCAATTTCATTGAAGTAAAAGCACATGAGGTCATCCTAGACACTACTCTTTCTTTTACGTCCCAGATCCCAAACCAAAATGTTCTACATTCTTACCACCTGCTTTGCTAGGACATTTTTGGGAGACTATTCTTTCTGAGTTTCTGGTCGTAGCCTTCTAAAGATTATATTGATCAAATAAGTAAACTGTTACAAAAATCCCCTAATAAAATAGCTTAATGCAATAAAAGTTAATGTTTTTATTATGCAAAGTTCAAAGCAAATATCCTTGGACTGGCAATCTCTCAGGATACTCCTTCAGAATGCATCGTAGGAACCCCGAGCTGGTCTAGCTGACAGCTACAAATCCTGTGGCTCAGAGATGTTGCAGAAAGTGACATAATCACTTGTGCTCACAGTGCATTGGTTAGAGTTCAGTCATATGGTTAAGTTAGCAGAAAAGGATCCTGAAAAATATAGAGAAACATACCATCCAATATGTCTGTTACACGGTCTCCCCACTTCTACTCTTGCTGCTACACATTTATTCTCAACACAGTAGCCCAAAAGATTTTCTGACAATGTAAGTTAAATCATATCACTTCTGTGCTTAAAACTCTATAGGATAGCCCACTTTACTCAGATGGGGAGCCATCATTTCTAACAGTTGTCTAGAAGCTGCAGTATCAGAAACCTTCATTATATTTCTCTCATTACTTCTCTTCCGTACTCCCACTCTGCTCCACCCACACTGTATTAATGCTGTTCCTCAGGTACGTCAGACATGCTTCCAGTAAGGACTTGGATCTATCTGGTTCTTCTGCCAGAAGGCTTCTCCCCAGATATCCTCATGGATAGACATTATTGTCTCTTTCAAGTCTTTGCTCATATGTCTCCATATAATGAAGTTCACACTACATACACAACTACAGCTCCAGCATGCCACCTTCCCTCCTGAACTCTCAGTCCTTCTTCCTTCTTTGGCATTCCCATTTCCTATCTCCCTTACTGGCAGGCACCCCTTGCCTGCTGTTATCTTACTGTACTAGAAGGTAAGACACCAAGGCAAGGGTTCTTTATTTTTGGTTTTCAGATGACACCTACAATGGTAGCTGGAATATAACAGAAGCTCAATCAGTACCTGTTGAAAAATTAGTCGATTCTCATGAGCACTTTGTTTTATAGGTACAATTATTATCACTCCATTTTACAGATAAAGCAACTGGGGCAGAAAGAGATTTAGCAGTATGTCAAGACTGACTTCCTAGCAGACATCCAGGAAGTAGTAGACCTGCATTCAAAACTCTGGTAGTCTGGCTCCAGGGCCCCTGTTCACAATCACTAAACTAATCTGCTTCTTCATTCAATACATTTGGCATGCTTATACAATATTACAACCTCATGAGCTGAGTATTTTAAGTATATATCTCTATATGACAGATGAGGAAACTGAGTCATGCAGACTAACTTGTCCAGGTAATACAGTTAATATGCACTGGAGTCACACTTCATTAAAATATTTCGTTCCTAGGACTTCTGCACATATCTTCTATGTATATGTCTCCTTTCTTAGAATTCTATTCTATAAAAAATAATAAATCTTGTCTTCATTTTTGTAAAAACAATTATAAGTATTATTCCTTTAGGGAATTTTTAAATGCTGCAAGTATTATTTTACTGAGCAATGTCCAACCACATTGGATTGCACTTCCCACCCGCAACTATTTAATTACTCAGAGCTCATAAAGTCAGGACTGCTGACCCAAATCCTGTGGTCTTTTCTCTCCATGTGGTAAGCTCTTAATCAATTGGATATTCAATTTTGTTTAATTCAGTGTTTTTACTGACTTGGATCACTTCCTGTTTGAACTCACCAAAATACCACTGAGAATCACCATCTGACCAGGTCCACACAGATTTCAGCCTATATTGAAATCAGTCTAGGCTCCATGTGTGTGGCCTTTACAGTGAAATAATTTGGTAACTGATAGTGTGGGAATGAGGACTTAGGGCACAGATTGTAGTCAGGAATCAGTGTATGGAGTCCGGGTGTGCTTACTAACAGTGGAGCAAAAGGACCTGTCAGGAAGAATAAAACTGATTGTGCTCCTTAATGCTAGTTTTCAAAGGGAGGTTCTTGCTAGTATTACCTCTCCTCAGTTGCTATTTAAGTCATTTAATCATCAAAACATGAATGAACCCATTTATACCTCCTGCAGACTCTTGGCTGTATAGACCAGAGTCTAAATTTGCCCATAGGTGAATGGTGGGTCTTGTGTTATTATTTACTTGTTTTGAATAGAGAAACATCTAGAGAATCACATTCTTTAAAGGAAAAAACTATGTCAATTGGTCTTTTGGGTGGTGTGTAGGCCAAGCATGATGATCATTGACTAAAGTCCCAAGGTTGTAATAGCAATGGTAAAAGTGGAAATATAACCAAGTTAACATTAATTGAATACCTAATCATACCAGAAATTTTCCTAGCCAGTCTATAAATCCATTAGTTATTTAGAATATGTTCAGGAGATATTTATCCACTCATTCAATACATATTTACTGAATGCCTACTCTGTGGCAAGCCCAAATCCTGTGAGCTGAGCTTCCGGAAGAAAACAAGACAGAAAATTTTCGTTTTCTTTGAGGGTTACTTTTTATTGAGAGTATAATTTTTATTTTCTGGGAGACTAAGGTATTAAAAGTAAAATATCCTGTCAAAGATTATATAGATTAAGCTGATTGTGATGGCACACGCTCCCAGGACTTAGGAGGCTGAGACAGGAGAAATGCAAGTTCAAAGACAGCCTCATTTTTCAGCCAAAGAGAACCAAGAGTTTCCTGCTACTGGTTTTACATGTTTCTGTCTCCTATAAGAGACAAAGTTTCAAAGTTAGTGGCAAGTCTGAGTGCTTGCTGTGCCCCAGTGCCTGAACACACATTGGAACTGCACAAAAACTACTTGACTGATAAGTACAGGATTTTGATATAATAAGGGACCTTCCTTGATCTTGTGAAAACTTTTCATGAATCAAGGCACATTATCTGAGCTGTATGACTTCAAATATTTCACACCATCTTAGAAATCATCACATATTGGAATAATGATCTTCAGTCAATATGGGGAGTTTACCATAAGCCAAGGTAAGCCTATGTCTGAATGGAATGTTTTATATATTCAGAGGAGAAAGCTGTGTAGTAAAGGCCAAAGGAAGGCAATCTTTTCTGTTTTGCTGTTGAAATTAGGTTTGGGCCCAATGACAAAAAATTTGGTCAGAAAGTAAACTTCAAGATGCAAAATTTTTCTTAGCACATGGAAGAGTGCACTGCAGAGAAATATAACTGAGCTACATTTGTCTGCAATAATGCAAGCCATATCCTGATATTATAAAGGCATTATCGAATCCTTGGCAATTACAGGAATCCACTGCTAACAGTTGCAGCTAAGCCACTTTAAAAGTTGGCATGAAACAGAGAAATGATGAACTCAAACTCCATCCATTTTCTTTTCCACTAATGAATACTTCTTTGTTCCAAAGTCTCCCAAGTGACTTTCTCTGACAATACAGGTAATTAATGAACCATTCTTCTTGATCCAGATATTGTTGAAAATGCAAGGGACTAGATAATTGAATCTACATCCAAACTTTCCCATTATCTAAATGACTAATAAGTGTACATTAAATTAATATTCTTTTTCTAGGGAGTTTTTTTACAGCTTATTGATAATGGTCTTTTGACAACAGAGAAAATGTTAGGAGAGAAGATTTGCCAAATAAGACTGGAGCAAAAATTTTCTTGGTTCCTTATGGGATAAGATTTGCAGTTGAAGTTCACTAACATGAGAAAGGTTCAGGGTCCATAATAAGGTGCTTAAAATGTCAGTTTTAAGTAATATGAGTTGGGTCAGAAGATTGCTTAAATTTTTAAAGGACTTAAACCTAAGGTTTTCTTAAAATTTGGGGATTAAGGATTTAAGATGGTGTAACTTTCAAAGTCAATAAGTGGTACTTAAAATTCCTGATATTATTTTTTAAATCTTAAAAACCAATCATCTCTCTAATATAGTCCAACAATAAGATTAAAATCTATTTGAGTCTGGTTGTTTTGAGTAAATAGCACAACAGAAGATTCTATAAATCACAAATACAGAAATATACTTTTGCTGGAACTGGTCTTAGTCAATGTTAGATCAATTTTTCCCTTCCTCTCCAAATGCACAGGAAGAATAAGAGTTAATTTAGAAAATGCTCTAGTTTAATAATTCTGAAAATAATTTTTCCATACTGAGAAATTTAGTGACTTTTTTCATTTAAGCAATGTGCAACTTACAGAGAAATAATAGATTTGACAATTGTTCTCAAGTAAAACATGCCAAGCATTGTGTTAGTTATTTGAGGAGACACAAGATGAACAATAAGTCATTGTTCGTAATAAAAATGTTGGTTGTCACTTCATGTTTTCTCATCATAGTGTGGAAAATGCATGTTGCAAACAAAGAAGTAGCTGAGAAAAATCCTTTTGAAGTTGTTTTAAGAGGAATCATAGAGGAGGTCTACTTCCCAGGAGAAAGGAGAGAGAACTAACTGAAGAAACAAGAAGGAAAAAGATGGTTTACTGGGGGAACAGCTCAAAATTTAGCTCAATATGCAAGGGTATGGAGATTGTGGCACAATGGTAAGTGTGGTGCAGTGGCTTTTCTTAAGCATCTGTGTCTCCCAAGATATTAATTAAAGCCAGGCATGGTAGGGCATGCCTGTAATCCTTATACTTCAGAGGCTCAGACAGGAGGGTCACAGGTTTGTTTGAGACCAGCCTCAGCAAAATCATAGTCTCTCAGAAACCAAGCAAGACCCTGTATCAAAACAGGTATGGTGGGTATGGTGGTGCACACTTGTAATCCCCGCACTTGGGAGGCAGAGACAGGAGGATCGGGCAGGTTCGAAACCAGCAGCACATGCTGGCTTAGGAGACCCTGTTTCCAAATAAAAATGTGAAAAGTAGGTCTGGGAGTGTAGCCTGGAGGTAGAAGAGCTTCCAAGAACCCCAGTACCACCAAAAAAAAAAAAAAAAAAAAAGGTATGGGGTGTAGCTTGGAGGTAGAATGCCTCTGGGTTCACTTCTCAGTCACACACACACACACACACACACACACACACATGATAATGAATTGAAATTTCTCAGAAACATTCATTTCTGTAGCTAAAGAAACTTGCAAGACTGTGAGTGCTAATCCACTGTCTTGGAGATTCAAAATATACCCTAGAGGCTAAAAATCTGGTAAAACTTGAGAAAAATTAATCTATTAAAGTTCAACCTAATATCTTCTAGCTCATTTTCTCATGGAATAGATCTGTCATACACACAATTTTTTTCTTTCTTTCCACTTTTATTCCTTTAGTTATTTTTTATATCCATTAACATTTGCTATTATTCACAATTGTGAATGACTGCAGGATTTTGCTAAGGAGAATGATCATCAGATTTGCATCTGACCCAAAGTGGATTGCAGTGAGCTGAAAATAGAGGCAGAAAGACTAAATCAGAAGCAACCACATTATTTGTGATTAGAATTGATAAGTAAGTTGGATGATGGCATTGAGTGATCCATATGAAGAGGACAAGAGTAACCACTGCTTCTACCACGTATTACTAGTGGTGACTAAGGCAAAAGTATAAAAAGTTCAGGCTCAAAGGAAAAGATTCATCATTTAGTTTAGAATTGTTTAGTTTTTATGGCATATATCTTGGAGATATTGAGAAAGCCATTCAACATGTGCTGGAAGGATTCTGAAGAGCATCTGGTGTTAAGCAACAATGATATTTCATCTACTTGTGAACCAATGCAAATGTTAAACTCATGGATTAACATACCATTCATTATGGACCTCAATCTACGGCAAATCACAGCTTGCAGAGTGCACCAACCTGAAAAAGAATGAGAATTCTAAGTAGTATATAAAGCAGATATGCAAGAAGAATCGAGTTGTACTTTAATTCCACCAGGAATTCAAGATTTCCAAAGGGGATATAAGTAAATTATTGACTTCCCTGATGGCTCTGTCTAAAACATGCCGAGGCCCTCAGCTGATCAGTGAAGCATTTAGTCAACTGAATCCTGGGCATCATTAAAATAAGAACTAAAAGGGATATGAGGAATCTTAACTTGTTAAATTTCTACACCAAATCAACTTTTTATTAGAAGTCATGAAATTTGTCTAGACATCCCATCCACCTGAAATTTCCCACAACTCATTTGTCTGTCAAATAAAAACAAATCATCTTTAAGTCCAAGCTGGAGGCCCATCCCTCCACGAAGGTCTTTCCATACCACTTTACCAACACTGAAGGTAAAACAACCCACTTAATTTTCAAAGCTATAATACTCCACTGCTACCTCTGTTAGCACATGTCATACATCACCCTATGACTAATTGGGCTCACATCTTTTCTCCAATTAAATTGTGTGTTTTTTCTAGTTAGAGGTCCTGTCTTATTTATCTCTGATCCTGATACTTTACCCTCTTTGGTGGCTAAGTGCCATTCTATTCCTGTCTAATAAATAAATGAATTCATATCTTATAAAACACATAAACACAGGAATGAAATAAAAAATTGTATATATTAATGAGCAAATTAATGAATAAATGCACTAACCAACTATACCAGAACATCCCATTTGGTGCATTTGGTTCAGTACAATTTTTTCTTTGGAAAAACTGGGCAGTCAATGGTTTGGAACCTTGGCATTTTAGGGAATCAGGATAATCAGTGACCCCTGGGATGCAGGAAGGCCCCATTTATTTCATTATCCAAACACAGACACCACCGTTGAGTTTCTGATTAGAAAACTGAGAAGCAAGTCATCTTGTGCAGATTTTAGATGAAAAAAATGGAGAAAAGTTTGTTTACATGGTAATAGCTTTTTCTCAGAGTATCACAATGAATGTGGAAAGGCCAAAACCAGGGGAAAATCTCAGACACTGGCAAAGAAATTATAAAGACTAATTATATAAACTTTGAAGGGAAAAGGCTGTAGTCCACAGCTCGAATTCAAATTTCCTGTTTAAATATTGTTATTTTGAATGTTAATCCAGGTTCCATGTTTGATTGCTGGATTCAGGACTGCAAATATTGATTACCATAAGATGAAGTTTGAGATTCATTTCTGAGAAAGAAGTTAAGGTGCACATTGATGTGAAACAAATTAATATTAATTAATATTACCTTAGGATTCTGACTCATTTGCAAACTAAAGTGTATTTATTTTCTCTTTAACTCTGCTTCTTCAGCCTCTTTTCACTTGAACAAATGTACATCTCATCTCTGGGCACATGTACAAAACTGAAACAAACAGCCCAGATAGTCAAATACCATAGCAACAGAATCAAATCTGAAACTACTAACTCACAAGAAAAAAAATATCTCCACAGATTTTAGAATCACCACCAGATCCCATCATGAAATTCCACTTTTCAAATGAGCCATAGGGAATCACAGCTTTTTTCTCTGCCTCTTAATAGTTGCCAAATCTAACCCATGATAGATAGCAAAGGAGAATGTTCACAACAGAGAATTCCAGCTGAGAAAAGCCTGCTACTCCAAACCTGGCTTACTTTTGTGAACAATCAAAAAGATCAAGTTATAGTTGGGAGGTACAATCTTGCAGAAAATTAATAAGCTATTGATGTGAGAAAATTAATAAGCTCATGATGTGAGAAAGAGGCAACCATGATATGACTTTTCCTTCAACAAATCTCTAGTACACTGAGTGCATAGATTTTCTACATATATGATCTGTGTCAATATTATTTATGCATAGTATTTTTCATATGTGATTGAGACCCTCAACATGAAGATGTGAAAAATCTGAGTCAAAACTGCCAAAGACCAATAGACAAATAATTCCACATAAACAACAAATAAAATTCAGACCAGTCGTACCACTAAATTTTTCCTTGAAACATTCAGTTTTCTGAAACTCTCTGCTTTGCCTTGTCTATAGGCAGAGTCCAAATGTTGCTAATACACAACAGAAATACATTAAGGAGCTCAGTATTATCCACATAAGTGGATCCCAAATGTTAGTGGATAGACAGGTACAATCATGACAAAATCTCCACTCCCCAAGGAAAAATACAAGCAAATAAAGATGTTAAAATATGGTCTTCAAAAACTAAATGACTCCTCTTAAATCTAAAGATTTGTCTTCTATATTTCATTGTGGTAAAAATGTCCTCTCTTCTGTGCCATGACATTAAGAGCAAAAATACCATCAGTTTTATTTGTTTTTTTTTTGTTGTTGTTGTTGTTTGCTTTACTTGGCAAAATAAAAAAGCAACTCTATAACAAATCGCATAATTAAAACATGTTTTATTTTATAAAATGAAGATGTAGAAATCTATGGAGACTCTTATAATAAACAGTCATTAAAAACATTCATATTTCTCAAACTCTTAATTTGTAATTCTCAACAATGTCTCATCTAGTATAGTCTGTGTGTTTTTACATAATTAAGCAGCTCATATAACAAACAGAGCACTTTTTTACCTATGATCCCAGTGGCCTATGACTCTAAGTAGTGGGAGTAGTACTAGATTTCTGACCTTCACTATTCAAAGGCACTGTTTATAATAGAAATAGCTCTTAGAACAAGTAGTAAATGATATTACAAAGAAATATTCCATACATAAAATGTTCTGAGTGAATGCAAAATGCTTAAACAAGATATAACAATAAGAAACCAAATCAAGTAGCTAAATCTTATTTTGTGGTCTCTGTCTCACCAGGGTCTTGTAGTTCCAGAGTCTACTTGAGCAAGTAAATCTCATGAGCCAATTTTTACATTTTTACTAGCATGCCCTTCAGGAAACATCAATTTCGACAATTCTCCACAGAGGAAAATACATTTGTGGGAGCCCGGGAGTCTAACAGAGACGTTCCAGTATACTATTAAAGCAAAAGATTTTAAAAAAGATGTATTTATAAAGATAAGAATAATTTTATTTTACCTATGTCATCCCCCCTCGCAAAGTGGCACAGCTCTGTGCAAACAGAGATCCACTGAGCCCACAAGTTCACACACAGAAGGTACCTAGATGATAGTTCCTGAGTACCCAGCTCCCTCAGACATTGAGACAAAGCCAAAGTAGTTTCACTTCTTTATTTCCCACTATGATGGTTGACCTGACTCAATTTATGTATTTTTTATTTATTTATTTATTTGGTGGTACCGGGGTTCCTGGAAGCCCTTTGACCTCCGGGCTACACTCCCAGACCTATTTTTACATTTTTATTTTGGAAACAGGGTCTCCTAAGCCAGCGCACGCGGCTAGCTTCGAACCTGCATGATCCTCCTGTCTCTGCCTCCCAAGCGCGGGGATTACAAGCGTGCACCACCACGCCCGGCGACCTGACTCAATTTAACCTGACTCAGAGTAACCTAGAAAGTTGATAAGGAGAAATGAGATCATTGTTGCGACTATCACTGAGATGATATAAAGAACCCTTTTGAAAATGGTTTGGGGAAGAAGTGAGGATTCAGAGTTTGGACTGCCAAAGCTCTTACTAACCCAAAACTTGACACAGTATGCCCTGGATTTAATCTTTAAAATGGTATTTAATGTTTTCCCTGATGGATTTCCATTTTGTTTTTGTCCATTTCCTCTTTGGAGTGTTCCTGTTCCCCTCTTTCAAAATAGGAATGTTTGCCTGTGTACAGAAAGCATGAAGTTTTACTTCTGATTTTTATAGGGTTCACAGCTGAGTGCCTTGAGTATCAGTAGCAGCCTTGGGGACTCTTTAAAGAAAGTAAACCAAATTCAGTTTTCATTGTGAGATGGATGTGAGCCTTTGGGGATCAGGGGAAGAATGCTATAGTTTTGATGTGGAATGTCACCCAAAGACTCGTGTATTAAAGGACTGGTTTCCAGTGAGTGTGTGATGGAATCTTTAAGCAGTAGGGCCTAGTGAAAGGTCTTAGGTCATCAAGGATATATTCTCTAAGAGAACGATAGAGCTCTGGTCTCTTTTTATTTCTCTCCTTTGCTTCCTAGCCGGCATGATGTGAGTAGTTTGCTCTACCATTCTTCCCAGATGTATTGCTTTGTGACATGTCCAAAGAAAGAGGGCTAATCAGTCATTGACTAAAATTTCTGAATCCAAGAACCCAAATAAACCTTTTATATCTATAAGTTGATCTCTGGTATTTTGTTGCAGTAACGGAAAGTTTATTAACACACCCATCCATAATGTTGAAGTAACTGGCATGACTGAGCAATTGAGAGATGCTGGGAGAAGGGAAGATAAGCAGCAAATCCCACAAAACACTCATCAGACTCCATCAGGATGCTTCGTACCACCCACTTGGGGCATCTCTTCTTTTGGTCCATGAAGAGCTATGCTCCCAACTGATCCATGGGCATCTCAAATGTTTTATTCTCCTCAACACTACATAGGCCAGTTTTTTTTAACCCCACATCCATGAATGGTGAGTGCAAGTATGTCATGTAGATCATCAGTCTTATTTTGTAGGATTTGGATAAGACAGGCTGTTTAGCATTTTAGAACAGCATCATAGAGTGAAAAGCAGGCCTCTGTCAGTGCATGCCTGTCTTATAAGAATAGAGAGAAGACACACAATCTTGAGAAATCCCCCTAAATTATAAAAGAGGTGTGTATAGCAAGTGACACCATAAAAAGGCCTAAGAAAACCTCAGAATCCTTGATTGTGCTGTTTTGTGAAAATAATTCTCTACTGAGCCAATCTCTAAAAACTGGAAATTATAGATCTGTAAAAACTGGGGGAAGAAATCCAACAGCCCAGATGCCCAGCAAGAACCTGTAGCAGCAGTGCCATACATCCCACTTATTTCTCCAGAGACTCAGAGCAGCACTGACTGTAAGTTAATTATGTGCCTCAGTGAGAGGTCCCCAGCGCAGCCACAGGGACTCACTTGGCAAGTGATAGACTTGCAGGAACTGAGCAAGATCTTTGCAATCCAGCCATGTGAAGGAAGAGTTGGAGGCTGCTGCTTAACACAGCAAAGACACAGGAGAGACCCATAGTGCCCAGGACACAGCTTCCACACAAGGCCTCTGAAGATTGCCCTGTGATTACCCTAGACACTCATCACCAGTTTAGTCAGAGAGAGAAAGATGCAGGTCCAGGACCTGTGAAAAGCACAGAGTTCTACACTTAACACAGCAGGCATTCCCAGTGACACCACCGTCTGCACAGACCCAAGCTTGCAGCGGGAGAGGTACCAGCAGCAACTGGCGCTTGCACTGACAGAGAAGGATGCCAACTTGGGTCCTAATTATAGCAGGAGACCCAAAAGTGAGGTTGCAAACTAACATCACTAGTATAGGTTACTATGCAAATGAGAATGCTTGGAACATGCTCAAAATCCTACCACAGCGCATAGCCATTAAATGGCTCAAAGGATTCATCTAGGCCTAGGAGGACGTCAGAGGTCAAGTCTGCTTTGTGTTTGTATATTTATGGGTTGTTTGTTTGGTTAGTTGTTTTGTTATTTTTTATGTTTTTTGTTTGCTTTCTTCCCCATTCATTTTACTAGTTTTACACAACTTGCCCTTGCATAAGCCAGCTGATACCTCTACATCACTATTGTTGAGATTGGACCATAGAGGTGAACCACTGGAAAGGATTGCCAGACATTAAGGTAGATAGAAGGAAATGCCCAATAGCCTACACTTTGAGGTTTAAGAAGGTATAGGTCACAAACTGTCCTGCTCACACCTCTGAGCCTACTCCTTCTAATGGAAGTGACATACAGTACTCCAGGCCTTAACATCTGAAACCCATCAACACCATTATTGCAGTGGGCAGAAGGAACCATAGAGTAACTGCAACCAGTATTGACAATGTATTGGCAATGCACCTGTAGAACAATAGTGGGGTGACAGTGGACACAGTTTTCAAGGTTAGTATCAAAGGATAAAAAATACACAACAGAGAACATAGAGTAACCATACAGTAGAGACTTGTAAGGAATACCTGGTGGTAAATAGCTACCTAGGTAATAAAACATTATTAAGAAAGAGAAAATAGATATAAGAAACCTGCAGACTTAAAGAAAGCTATCAAAGAAACAAAGATATAAACATAAGAAACTGAAAATCTTGAGAAGGAAGAATAGCAAGGAACAATGAGCTCCAACAACCCCACAATAACAAAACCCACCAACATAGAATTGTCGAGATTGCCAGAAGGACAATTCAGAATTTTAATAGTAGAAATGATACAAGACTTCTGAAAAGAATTCAGAGACTGAGCCTGAAAGAAATGAAGGAACAAATAAACAATGAATCTGACACCCTGAACAGGAATCAAAAAGAAGCCTTGAAGAAATTAAAAGATTTAATCATTGAAGTGAAGGTATCAATACAAACCATAAACAGTAGGCAAGATCACATGAAAAACAAAATTTCACTCTTGAAAGATGACCACTCCAAATATGAATGCATAATATATAATTTAGAAGAGACAATTTGACAGCATGAATTGGACATTAAAGAGATCTAGGCTGATTTTTAAAAGAGCTAACCTAAGAATAATAGGCATAAAAGAAAGAATAAAGCTGAAATAAAAGAAATAAAAATATTTTTGTCAAAATATCTCTTTATTAGGCTATGGTTAATGGCTTAAGAAGATTTTTTTTATTTTTATGTGGATCATATTCAAAATGGAATACATTCAGAAGTGCCTGGTGCCCTCTCCCCCACCCTTCTTCCCCTTCTTCCCTCCCAACAATGAGTGTCCAGGTTAACCATGCTACATTCATAATTTTACACATATTTGAATGTAGCTCCTCCATTAATTAACCTTAGCCTTCTTAGTCTCCTACCCTTCCCTTTAAGATTTGCTGAGGTTTCTCCTCCATTATCTGGAGTCCCTCTGGTATTCCTAATAGTCCCTAGTTTGGTATATTAGAGAAAACATAAGTCCCTTCTATTTCTGTGCTTGGCTGATCTCACTTAACATAATGTTCTTCAGGTCTTTCCATTTTCTTGCAAATGATGTGATTTTGTTCTTCTTTATAGCTGAGTAGAATTCTATTGTGTATATTTCCCAAATTTTGTAATTCATTCATCTGTTGATGGAGACCTAGGTTGATTCCAAGAAATGGGCAACTGAATTGACTGGACACTTCACAAAAGAAGAGATACAAATGGACAATAGATTCATGAAAAGATGTTCAACATCATTAGCCATTAGGGAGATGCAAATCAAAACTATGCTGAGATTCCATCTAACCCAAATCAGAGTGACAAGCATAAAGAATTCAAATAACAACAAATGCTGACAAGGATGTGGGAAAGAGGAACTCTTTTACACTGTTGATGGGAATGTAAACTAGTTCAACTGCTATGCAGATCAGTGTGGAGATTTTTTAGAAAACTGGGAAAGATACCACGCCTGGGTATCTTTCCAAAGGAGTTGAAATCAGAGAACTACACTAACATATGCATACCTATGTTTATAGCAGTACAATTTGTAATAATAAAAAATCTTTTTAAAAGAAATAATATCAGAAAATTGTCCAAACATAGAAAAAGAAGTTGACACATTTATGCAAAAATCATATAGAATCCTCTTTAGACAAGATCAGAGAAAATTTTCACCATGCCACATAATAGTCTAATGTAGAAGCCAAGGAGAGTATTTTAAAGGAAGTAATAGTAAAAGACCAAGTAACATTCAGAGGCAAACCAATTAAAATCACTCCAATTTTCCAAACAAAATTATGAAAGCCAAGAGGGTCTGGAGCAACATATTCTGAAAGAAAACAACTTTCAGCCCAAAATTTTCTACCCAGCAAAAATGTCTAATATGACAGGGAAATAAAAATCTTCCACAACAAAAACAAGCTGAAAACTATGCTTCTTTCCAATCAACACTAGATAAAATACTCAGAGATTAATTACAAAGAAGAATTCATTAAGAAATACCAAAATCAAAAAACAATAATTTTATCAAACAAACAAGCAAAGAAATGCTACCTCAAAAGAAGTTAAAACTCAAAATATTAGGAATTAAAAATCATCTCTTAATAATAACACTGAATACAAATGGCCTCAACTCCCGAGTAAAATGACATAAGGTGGCAAAATGTATTAAAAATTCAAATATATATGCTGTCTGCAAAAAATAAACCTTACAAGTAAAGACACTCACAAACTAAAGGTGAAGAGCTGGAACAAAGTAATCCATGCCAATGGAACTCAAAAACAAGCAGGAGTAGCAGTTATAATATCAAACAGATTAGACTTTAAGTTTAAGCATATCAGAAGAGACAGAGAAGATTTTTTTTTTTTTTTTACTGGTAAAAGAAACAGTTCAACCACAGGAAGTAAAGATAGTCAACATTTATGCCCCATACATAGCTGCAGCCAATTTCATAAAACAAACTCTTTATTACATTAAGTCACACCTAGATCCCAATATAATAATATTGGGATATTTCAACACTTCTTTCACACCAGGAAACTTATCTAGACAAAAAGTCAGATGTAAAGTATACCATAAATCAAATGAACCCATTAGACACATACAGACTATCCCACCCAACTACAGCAGAGTTCACATTTTTCTCAGCTGTTAATAAAGCTTTCTCCAAAATATACCACATCCTAGGCCACAAAGTGAACATTAGGAAATTCAAAAAATACAACATAACTCCGTGGATCATTTTAGATCACAATGGAATGAAACTAGAAATAAAATATAAGATGATTTAGAGTAACCACATAAAAAAATGGAAATTGATCACCACACTGCTGAACAAGAAATGATCATTGAAGAAGAGTGATATTAGAAATTTCTACAAACAACCAAAAATAAAGACACAACATATCAAAACCTCTGAGACATGAAGGCAGTGTTAAGAGAAAAATTCATAGCACTGAGTGCTTCCATAAAAACAGAAAATCACCAAATAACCTAATGACATACCTTACATCCCTTGAAAATCAAGAACAGTCTAACCCCAAAGCCACTGGAAAACAGAAAATTATTAAAATCAGAGCAAAAATCTGTGAAGTAGAGAATAAAAATATGTAAAATTAACAAAACCAGAAGATTAAAAAAAATAAACAGGATAGATAAACCACTAGCCAATCAAACCAAAAAAGAGAGAATCAATCGAGATTACTTAAATAAAAGATGAAAAATAAAATATTACCACCAACAGCATGGAAATCCAGAGGATTATCAGAAACTACTTTGAAAACCTATACTCCAAAAAATGGAAAATCTAGAAAAAATTGGCCAAATTTCTAGATATATAAAACCTTCCTAAGTTGAGTCAAGAAGATATAGAAAACTTAAACTGACCAATAGCAATCAAAGCAATTGAAACAACAATAAAAAGTCAATCAACAAACAAGAACCAGATGGTTTCCTAAATGAATTTTATAAAACCTAGGACCAGATGGTTTCCTAAGTGAATTTTATAAGAACTTTATATAAAAGCTAATTCCAATACTCCTCAATCTACTCCTCGATCTATTTCATAAAATAGGAACAGAACTCTCCCGAATATATTCTATGAGGCCAACATCACATTAATACCAAAATGAAACAAAAAGAGTTCAAGAAAAGAAAACTCTAGGCCTATATCACTGATTAACTTAGATTCAAAACTGCTAAACAAAATACTAGCAATATGCATTCAAAACCACATCAAGAACGTTATACACCATGACCATATCAGGTTCATCCCACAGTAGCAAGGCTGGTTCATATGAAAAACAATCCTTGTAATTCACCACATAAACAGAAATTATATGATTATTTTAATTTATGCTAAAGAGTCTTCTATAAAATCCAATACCCATTCATGCTAATGGCACTGCAGAGAATTGGAATAGAAGGAACATACCTCAACATAATAAAAGCAATATACAATACGCTCACAACCAACATCATATTAAATGAGGAAAAACTGCAAGAATTGTCCCTAAACACAAGAGAAAGACAAGGATGTCCATTATCACCACTTCTTTTCAAAACAGTACTTGAGACTCTAGCCAGAGTTTTAAGGCAAGAGAAGAAAATCACAGAAATGATGATTATTTACTTAAAGAGAATATGATACTATACTTAGGAGACCCAACCAGCTAGTAGAACTGATCAACAAATTCAACAAAGTGTCTGGAGACAAAATTAATCTTAAAAAATTAGCTTTCTTGTACGCCAACCATAAAACCACTGAAAAAGAAATACAGAAAACACTTCCTTTCCTTTCATGATATCACACACACACACACACACACACACACACACACACACACACACACTACTAGAAATAAACCTAACAAAGAAGATAAAGGGCCTCTACAAGAAAAATCATAAAACACTGAAAAAAATTAAAGATGACCTTAGAATATGAAAAGATCTTCTATGTTCTTTGATAGGGAGAATAAATAACATCAAAATGGCTATTCTTCCAAAAGTGAGCTACAGATTCAATGCAATACCCATTAAATTATCAAGGTTATTTCTGAAATAAAAAAATATCAATCCTTAAATTCACTTGGAACAACAAAAAGTCCAGAATAGCCAAAGTAGTTGTCAGCAACAAGAACTGTGTAGAAAGCATCACAATACCTGTCTTTAAACTATACTACAAAGCCATAGCAATAAAAACATCAAGTTATTGGCATAAAACAGACACATAGACCAATGGAACAGAACAGATGACTCATAAATAGATTTTCACACATACAACCAATTGATTTTTGACAACGAGGCCAAAAAAATACACTGGAAAAAAAGATAGCCTGTTCAACAAATGGTGTTGGCAAAACTGGTTAACTATATGCAGAAAAATGGAAATAAACCCCACTTTCTCACCCTGCACAAGAGTCAATTCAAGATGGAGCAAAGACTTGAAAATCAGATCAGAGACCTTGCAGCATCTTAAAGAGGGTATGGAACCAACACTTAAACACATAGGCAAAAACTTTCTGAACAAGAACCCAAAGTCACAAGAAGTTAAAAGGAAGACCAATACATAGGATGAAATTAAACAGAAGATTTTCTGTACAGAAAAAAAAATTATCAAGAAACTCAGAGTGATGACAGAATGGGAGAAAATTTTTGCCAATTCCTCATCCAATAGAGTACTAATATCTAGAATATACAGAAAACTCAAGAAACTCACCACTAAGAAAACAGATAACCAAATCAAAATATAGGAAAGTGAACTAAATAGATACTTCTCCAAAGAAGAAATTTAAATGGCCAATATATGTATGAGAAAATGTTCAACATCATTTTAATCAGAGAGATGCAAATCAAAATTATCCTGAAATTTTACCTAACTCCAATTAGAGTGGCAATCATTTAAAGCACAAATAACAGTAAATGCTGGGGAGGGTGTGGAGAACTGAGAACTCTAGTAGATTCTTGCTGAAATTGCCAAATAATGCAACTACTTTAGAAAACAGTATAGAGAATCCTCAGAAGAATGAGAATGAACCTACCATTTGATCCAGCAATACCACTTCTGGGTATCTACTCAAAAGAATGGAAATCAAAATATGAATCTAATACATGTGTACCTATGGTCATAGCAGCACAATTCACAATTGCCAAATTATAGAACCAGCCAAAATGTTCATCAACAGATGAACAGATTGGAAAACTATGGGATATGTACACACAAAAAAATTTACTCAGCCATAAAGAACAAAACTATGTTATTTTCAGGGAAATGGATGGAACTGGAGAACATTGTGGTAAGTGAAATTAGTTAGTAACAAAAGTAAAAATTGGATGTACTTCTTAATATGCCGAAGCTGGGGATGAAAAAGGGTCATAGGAGGAACTCTATATGATGAAGAAGAAACTGCAGATGAGCAAATAAGGTGACCTAAAAGAAGACTGGAAAAAAGGAAGAGGAAATTTCTTAATGAACATTCACAAAAATATCACAGTCAATCACTAAGTCCAACATGAGAAGGAGGGATGGGGAGGGAATGTGGTGGAAAGTGAGAAAGGGATAAATGAGTGATGTGTGCATGTGTGCCTCCACCATCTTGTACACTGTTAAGATGTATTACTACAATGCACCAATAAAAAGTAAAGGTTAAAAAATAGAAAAAGAGCTGAGCATGGTGGCACTTGCTTGTAATCTTAGTACTTGGGAGACTGAAACAAGAGGATCCCAGGTTCACAGCCAGCCTCAGCTACTTAGTGAGGCCTCTGCAACTTAGTGAGACCCTGTTTCAAAATAAAAAAAATAAAAATAAAATAAGACTGTGGGTGTATCTCAGAGTTAGAATGACCCCTGTGTTCAATCCCTGGTACCACACAAAAGAGAGAAAAAAATCATATTTGAGAAATTTAATTTGTGAAATGTCTCTACTTGGACTGATGCAGAGGTGGCTTCTCTCTGTTATCTACAAATCCTATTTTTTTTTGTTTTCTCAGAATCAGAAGAATAATGTTTTTCAATAGAAGCAAGTAGTAATATTTTACAGATATAATAAAAAATATGAGCATGTCAGAGTGAAGACCAAGTGTTCGCCTCATAGATACGATACTTCTTTGTAAGAGCCCTTAGAAGACAAGCCTTGCTTCTCCAAGACTTTGTTTCTTTCCACCAAATTTCCATAGTTCTCTTGATACACTACATGTGCATCTAAACCTTGTAACCCCCAAGAAATACCAAGTCACTGCTGGTATCTCATCTATTGAAGAAAGTACTACTTGAGGAAAGTTTACCTGGTTGTGGAAAGTGAAGTGAACCTTTCAGAAAGCAAAATTTCAAAGTGTTAGTCATTAATTTCTGCAATTTTCCATCTGTTGGCTGCAGAAATGAAAGGTAGTGGCAAAAGAGAAACATCCAGGCCACTCTGCCCATGGTAAAATATTTCTCCAGTGTAGACCTTTCGCTGGTTTCACTTGAAGGTTTGAAGTTTAAGTTACAACAGTTTTCAACTCAGCCATGTTTATGAAAACAGCACCTTAGAGCTTGAGGACAATTTGACACTAGAAATGGTTTGAACTTTAGAGGCTGAAAAGTACTTCTCTAGCTGATGGAAAGGTCACTCTTCCTGTTTTCAAGTTTATGAGCCATAGTGTTTGGAGTGGCTCGGTTTCAACTCTTGTGTTTTGTTCTGTTTTGTTTTTTCCCCTGTAATGTATTTATTTCTGTATAAATGTCACTTTCTTTGCATAGCCTGCTGGAAGAGTGATTAAAAAGAGCTTGTATGTAGATATCTAAGGTTCTCTTCATCTGACAAGGTTCTCTTCATCTGACAAGGTTTAGAAGACATATTTTACTTCTTTTTTTTAATTGATCTTACTCATATAGTGTGGTCTGCAAAGGGATCTGCAATAAAAAAAGATTCTCTAACATAGACAAAAATAAACCAATAAATATAAACAGCATAGAAACCCCACACTACCCATCTGGAATTTCAGTGATAATAATCAACAATATGTTTTTCTTCTTTTATTTGGGATTCAATGGCAGAGGATAATGCACTGCTTTGGCCAAGAAAAATGGTGAGATCAGTGTGGCTTAAATTCACAGACACTAAAGAGAATTGGGTAGTAGGATTGCATCTTGACTCTTATGCAGGAATAAACCAGCTACCAAGGTAGATTATATATATATATATATATATATATATTTTTTTTTTTGTGGGTCTGACTTGACCTCCGAGCTATAATCCCTGCCCTAGTTTTTTTATTCTTTAATTTGAAACTGGTACTCACTAAGTTGTGGAGGGCCTCACTAAGTAGCTGAGGCTGTCTGCGAAACGCAATCCTCCGGTCTCAGCCTCCCGAATGCTGGGATTACAAGTGTGTGCCACTACACCGGGCTTAATTTAATAATTTTGTAGAAAAGATAGAGAAGAAGAGAAAGACAAGAGAGAAGAGAGGAAGAAAGAGAAAAATAGAAAGAAGAGAGAGAGAGAGGAGAGAGAAGAGAGAGAGGGAGAGACAGAGAGAGAGAGAAGCACTAGAAAACTCTGGTTGGGAAATTTGAAACTGTGATATTAAATCATTTATTTACTCTCAGTCTTATTTTTTTCATTTATAAATGAAAATGCTCTGAGAATTAAATGAAATAATTCATATAATATCATTTGCATAATACTAGAGACATCATGAGTATTTCACAAAGTGTATCTTCTTTTATCAAGAATAGTAACTTTTTTCCACTTTTAACCCACAAATTATTAGGACTCAAGAGTTTCTTGCTGTCAAGGCCCTATAGAATATATCAAATATCCCAATCTATGACTGCTTCAAAGGAATTCTCTTGACATCATTTAGTCATACAACATTTAAAGGGTACTTTATTCCTACTAAGCACAGTACCAGGCACAAAGAAGAGCTGGGATTTGGGAGATATTTTCCATAATAAAAACCAAATTACCAAACGTATGGATGTATATCTATGTCCATAGTTGTACAATTCAAAATTACCAAACTATGGAATCAGCCAAGATATCCATCAACAGATTAGTAGATTCTAAAACTATCGGATTTGTACACAATGGAATTTTACTCAGCCATAAAGAAAAACACAATTATGTCATTTACAGGGAAATGGATGGAACTGGAGAACATTATGCTAAGAATAAGAAATCAGATACTCTTCCTAATATGCAGAAGCTATGGAGAAAATGGGTCATGGGAGGAATGCTAGAAGGAGATACTATAGATGAGGAAATAAGGTGACCTAACTGAGGAAGATGGGATAGGAGAAGAGGGAAATTCCCTAATGCATATGATGTACATTCACAAACATATCAAATCAATCACTAAGCTTGAGAAGGAGGGAGGGTGAAGGAATGGGGCAGGAATTGGGTAAGGTCTATTGAGTGATGTGTACATGTATGCCTCTACCATCTTGTACGCCACTAAGATATATGACTACATTGTGCCAATAAAAAAGTTAAAAACAAATAGTGGCTGTAATGCAGAGGTGAAAGGTGGGTTAGGAAGATGGTAATTTCTCAATATTTTTGCTCAGTCATTTATGGGAAAGTATTGAGTTCCAAAGAACCAATGAGCAAATGAAACTTGAATGCCATGGGGTAGCCTATGTTCCCAGAATATGTCAACACTAATAAAATATACATTTAATGTGAATTGCAAACTAGTATAGTAGTTTAATTCTTTTTATTCATCTTATAATAGAAATTTCAAAATATCTTAATTACGAGAGCAGTTTCTAAGCCTTTCTGAGTCCATTCAGATCAGTGTGTGTGTGTGTGTGAGTGTGTGTGTGTGTGTGTGTGTGTGTGTGTGTGTGTGTGTGTGACTTAGGATTTAACCCAAGGGCTCTCTGCCTCTGTATTATACCCC
Source organism: Muscardinus avellanarius (assembly GCF_963383645.1). NCBI lineage: Eukaryota > Metazoa > Chordata > Mammalia > Rodentia > Gliridae > Muscardinus > Muscardinus avellanarius. Next base: position 125,748,925 of record NC_137791.1, read on the forward strand.
CAGCTCTATTTTCTTTTATTGTTTTTAAATTTTGAAATAGGGTCTCACTAAGTCATGGAAAGCCTAAGTTTCTGAGGTTGGCTACAAACCTGTAATCCTTCTATCTCAGCCTCCCAAGTACTGAGATTACAGGTATGCATCAACCTGTCTGGCTTTTCAGGTAATTCTCCTTCATAAATTCAGTAAGCCAGAGAAACATAGTATAAAATAACCTAAGCTACCTGTGAATTATTAATGGCTGAGCAGTAGCACAATCTTGCAGATGTAGACAGAATATGAAAATTTTTCTACTCAAAAAAATAATTACACTCTGCAAAGATCACACTTAAGTACATTTTTATTTTTATTTATTTTTTCCACATATGGTCAAGTTATTTTTGGCAAGGTTTTTAACATTTGTCTCCTTCTTTATAGTCATGTATATTCTTTCTATCATGGCAAATTTAAATAAATTAAATTTCAGTCTCTATTACCTTTTACACAATTAAAAGACTAGAAGTGATAAAGAAATATTGTGATTCCAGTAATTTTGAGAATAACAATTAACAATGATAGAATGTATGGTTCATCCATATATATATCTTTTTTTAACTCCTCCAAAATCATAGTTCACAAATGTACAGCTATCTGTCAAGAGAACATGTTCAGTAGTGAACTCAAGATACTAGACTGTGATAGGGGCTCCTTAAGAAGCTGAGGAGTTAAATGGTAACTTAGCCACAAACTGGGTTTCTGGAAAGATCATAATTTTATATACCTATTTACTCATTTACTACAGAAACACTTGTTTAGTACCAGTGGTGTTCCATGTGCTTGACAAACAGATGTCACCAAAACTCAAGATCTCTTTCAATCTAGTAGTTGGCATATCTTTGGCTCTACACATGAATTGAATTTTAGAATTACTCAAAACAGAAGAACTAGTCCCTTTTATTGTGTATAAAAATCACTCAATCCACATGTAGACATCATTAACTCAGTTCCCCAGCACTGCTCAAAAATACATAGACAAAAGCAGCACTTCCTGACATTCATTAAATGTTTGCTTTCAGCCAACCATTAGTATTAGTGCTTATATTTTCATACTTTTAATCCCCCCATCAATCACATGAAGTAGGTACCATTCTTATCTCCATTTCTCAGAAGAGGAAACTGTGACCCAGAAAAGGTTCAGTAATTTGCCAAATCCACTCTTCTAGTAAGAAAAAGACAAAGGACTGAACACCATGATACACCCACTTTCTAACAAAGGATGCTTTCTCAGCATGCCAGTGTATTCCTCTTTTAATAACCCTGATAGATGTATTGGAGTGCTTCATATAATTATTGACTACTGTAATTGTTATGTCTAGTATTCCATAAATTGAGAAGTGCTCAAAGGCCAAATGGAGATCATTGCTTAATGGTACACATGAGTCTTTTAATCCTGATGTGAACTGCAGTTCCTTATACAAATGACTGGTGGAGAACAGGAAATAAACTTTAGGCCAGCCTTTCTTGTTCAAACTCCATTGGCTTAAGAAAACACTATTTCTATCCTACTCATGAGAAGCAAACTTTCTCCACTCAGGTATTATTGTATGTTAAGGCAAAAATAAGATACACAACGTGGTTTTTAATGCCTTTGTTTCAAGAAAATGTATCCAAAGAAATGGTACAAGCTGGCATGGTGGCACATGCCTGAAATCCAATAACTTGGGAGCTGACACAGGAGAAATGCAAGTTTGAAGCCATACTCAGGAAATTAGTGAGACTCTGAGGAACATAGTGAGACACTGTTTCAAATTTTTAAAAAAATAGGTCTGGGTGTATAACTCAAAGTTAGAACACATACACACAAAGATAAAACAAAACTTAAAAGAAGAGAACAAAAATATAAAAAAAGTCATGGCTATGAAATTTTTTTAGTTTAGAGCTGGATCATCTATTATCAATGTTTAAGGCAACATGGAAATATTTTGACCCCAGAGTCAGAAAAACTGGGTAAAATATTTAGTAACACAACTTCAGAATTTTCTGGCCTTAGGAAAACAAGTCATTAAATTATTATAATCCTCAGTTTTTCCATAAATTGTAGAGTCTCTACACTACAAAGCACATGGAAGGATTGTGAAAACAGTAAAGTGACTTGACAAATGTGAAAGTAGTTTATGAACTCTGCATAGATTCAGTTTAATTCAATTCACAAGCACTGGTTGGGTCTCTTCATGTGATAAAGACTCTGGTAAGCCCTTATGTTACAAGATCAATGAGGTCTAGTCCAAAACTTAGAAGGATTATTATTCTAGCATATTAGTTGTAAGTCATATTTATGGCAAAATATGGCTGTGTTTTATATGTAATATACACAATTTATAGCATATTTGGACCCCTTGTTTCATAAATATTCACTCTAAAGTATGTGCTCATTTTCTAGGACAGAAGGCATAATTTTTAACTTTAAATCATTTTTGTGGCTTTATGTTTGTATGACATGCTAATCATCATTTCTGTGATTTATTTGTTGACAAATCCTAGGTTGAAAACCTAAGTGTCAGCTACAATATTGTTTCCATAAGAAACACACTCCACTTCATAACATGTGTTTTTAGGGACTCATTACACTCCAATTTGAATATATTTTAAATTCATTTTTCAGATTGAGGTACTAGAACTGAACAAGTGTTTCCTCATGTAAACCTAAGTGTCATATCTTATAAAAATAAGAAATATTGACTTTTCTTAAATTACATAGGTCATGGTTCTGAAATTGTGTTCAGTCTGATGAAATATGCATTTTGTCTTTTTTTTTTTATCTTTGAGGGAGAAACCAACTCATTCGTCATTCACCTATTTATAATTCATTTAAGGAGGGGGCACTTATATCGGCCACTGTGTTCAGTGCACTGTTCTCTATGCCCTGAGGGGTATGAACAGTTATGAAAGTACTGAATTTATTAATGAAAGAGTCCCCTAAAGCACTCCAAAAACTAAACACTTCCTGGACAAGAATGCAATGTTAAGGAGGTCTTATCAGAAGAGTAGAAAGAACCTGGTCTCTAGTAGATCCTCCATCCCAGCCCAGAAATGTTAACCTCCAGAAAACACATTTCAATAGAAAGATTAAGTTCCTAATTAGTTTTAGAGTATTTTTGGAAGGTTCATGTTAACACATAGTTAAATGTAACTAATAACATAGAGATCTCTGATTCATATAGAACCCAAAATAGGGAATCCACTCAATCCCATGCAAAAGTAAATGTGCAGAAAGATGCTAAGGGTTGAAATATGATAAGAATCTGGGACATGGTACAGAGAGTTCCTCAAAAAATTATTAATAAAAGTATCATGTAATTCAGAAATGCCAGTGCATATATTTAAAAATTGAAATCAGTACATAAAAGAGTTATCTTTGTACATATATATATATATATATATATATATATATATATATATATATATGTGGTACTGGGGTTCCTGGAAACCCTTCTACCTCCAGGCTACACTCCCAGACCTATTTTATATATTTTTATTGGGAAACAGGGTCTCTTAAACCAGCGAAGCTGGCTTTGAACCTGCGCGATCCTCCTGTCTCCACCTCCCAATCGTGGGGATTACAAGTGTGCACCACCACGTCCAGCTGTTCCCATATTTATTGCTGCTTTATTTACAATAATCAAATATGAGTCAGTCCAATTGTCCACCAAAAATGAATGAAGAATGGTCAATGTATAAAAACTGGAATGCTATTCAGCCTTAAAAAAAGGAAACCTATCATTTTCAGCAATGTGAAAGAACCTAGAGGATATTATGATTAGTAAAATAAGCCAAACACAGTAGGAGAGATATTGCATGCCCTCACTTACATGTGGAATTTGCAAAAGCTGAACTCATGAAAGCAGAGAGTAGAAGGGTGGCTCCCAGAATTTAGGAAAGAGCAGGAGGGGAGAATGTTGGTCAAAAAAAAAAAAAAAACCCACAAAGTTAGATGACAAGAATAAATTCAATAGATATATTGTGTACAATGGGGACCAAGGTTAATAATGATGTAATGTATTATTGAAAACTGATGATTAAAAGAATAAATTTTAAGAGTCCTTGCCACATGAAAACAGCTTACATAGCTGTGTGGTGGCACATGCTTATAATCCCAGCACTTGGGAGGCTGAAATAGGAGGACAACAGATTCAAAGCCATCTTGGCAACTTAGTTTCTAAGTAGCCTAGTGAGACCCAGGTTCCAAATCATAAATAAAATCTGGATGGTGGTGTAGCTTGGGGTAGAATGCCTCTGAGTTTAATTTAAAATGACACACATGTGAGGCAATTGGTATATTAATTAGTCTGATTTAAGCACTGAAGCAGTTATGCATATTTTACAACACCATTTGTAGACCATAAATATATACAATTTTTATTTGTCAGAGGAAGAGGGAATGAGACAGAGAAGAAATGAATGAGCAGGGGAAGGCTTCCCAGAACACTGGAAAAGTTTAAGACACAAGTTATAAGGATGCATAGGATCTGTCCAGAAGTAAAGTAAGGACAGCAACATGACATGCCAAAGACCAGGTGCAGAAGTATGAAATTTAAGCGCCACGGCTGTCCCCGATGCAGCTGGGATTAGGAAACTACCAGAGAAATGGCAGCAAGTGAGGCTTTTGCTAAGTTCCTGGAAGCCTAGAATGTCATGCCAAGTTGCTGAGACTTTAAGCCTGAGGAAGCAAGGAGAGATGCCAAGTTTCGCCACAGTGGGAAAAGGCCTGGGTAGGGCTATGGCTCCTGGGTGCTCACTATAGACTCCATGTGTCCCACAAAAAATAAATAAATAAAATAAAATAAAATGCAGCACCTCTCCTAAGAGTACCTGCTATCAGCCTTTTAGTGGCATCCACCCAACATAACAAACTCAGTTCAGGCCAAGTGTTGTGGCATACACGTGTAATCCCACTACTGGGGAGGCAGAAATAGGAGGGTTGCAGATTCAAGGACAGCCTCAGCAACTTAGTAAGACTGTCTTGTCACCCAACAGAGAATAAAGCTGCTATTTGTTCTCTTGATGGCAACTCTTTGCTTTCTTCTCTCTGGGGATCTAACCACTGAAAACTTCCCTGCACCCTCAGCTGACCCCTACACTTGGTACAGTCAGCAAGATTAAGTAAATACCCCCAGCACACCTCTTGAGCAGCAGCCCCAGGAAGAGCAATCCGTGGTGGATGAGCTATGGTCCCAGGCCTCCCTGTGTTTCCAGTAACAGCCTATCTGACAGTGAGCACCTCACCAAAAGATTGGGATGGTGTGCATGTGTCGTCCCCACCCACGTTCCAGAAAATGTCCAGAAGCTTTAGAAGTGCTGTAATTGCACATCCCATGGCACATAAGCAGCTCTGTGGGCCGGAAAGAACATAGAACACGACAGGGCTCACACCCTAGTTATAGGCAATGTGACCTCCACCCCTGTCCTAGTGTGGCATGCCCCTCCTCCCACCACCTCCCCAAAGGGGACCAGCACAGACCAGAGCAGCAAGCATGCATCACAGGATTTCATCCTGGCTGTAGCAGGAGAGTTGAAAACTGGAGGCACAAAAGCCAGCTTGGTCCAGAAGATAGGAGGGGGAGAACTAGAACAGCAGCCCCAGGTCCATTTCTGGGAGAAAGAGACACTTCCAACCAGCTTCCATTCTGGGAGACCCAGCCCCTTTTCTGCTGGACAGTGTAAAGGGACCTGCACGGCAACCCCAGGCCATGCAAATCTGATCACAGTGGGCTCAGTTGGCCACATGGGCCCTGGCAGTGGCGTGGAGCAAATGGAGATGCTACCAGTGTATGGTACACTTTGCAAACTGCTGTAGTGGCAGCAGCAGGCAGGCAGCTGGAATAGAGACTCAACCAGGGTACCTGGTTAGTAGGGGAATCAAGAATTTTCCACATATAAAATGGATTATGTATTGGTTCCTTCATAATGTGTGATATGTCCTGGAACTAATTAATGGTTTGATGTGTGCCCCAGTGAATTTGGAAATTGGGCATTTGCCTTCTAAGCACTATGGCATATATCTATATCCCCCATAGCTGAGTATATCCTGTGTATGCACACGTTACAGGGAATAACCAAGCAGACAACTATTAGAAAATTCCATCTATGGGTGCATGTAAATACATGGCAGTACAAGTTATCAGGAGGGCATGAGGAAATTGGACAAATTATACCAAAACTAGAAGAGGTAAGTGTAATTCACCTTCCTTAAAGTGCCTAGGTGGCCAGTGGGAAAACCTGATGGTTCCTGGTGTATGACAGTAGACTACTAGGAGTTAAATAAAGTGAGACTGCTTTTGAATACTGCAGTACCAACATTTCAAAACTTAGGGGTCATCTTTCACATGATCTGGGACAGTTCCATTATGTTGTAGACTTGGCCGATGCCTTTTTTTTTCCATTGACATTACACTGAAAAGCCAAGAATGATTTGCTTTTACCTGGGAAGGGTGCCAGTGGGTGTTTTTGGTATTGTCCCAGGGATATTTACATAGTTCTACCATGTGTCATGGCCTGGTGGTACAGGATTTGGCCTCTTGGCAGAAACCTGAGACTACAGTTGTTTCATTAAAGTGATGACATTTTGCTAACCTCTGATTCTCTTGCAGTTTGAAGCAGCTGCATACAATTTCCGAGCAGCTCTCCAGGAATGGGCTGTCAATGAAGAAAAGGTCCAGGGACCTGGATGTACTGTCAAATTATTGAGAGTTGTTTGGTCAGGTAAGACAAAGTTTATATATAAAAAAGTAACATATATAGTAGAAGTGTATCCTCAACTGGAAATAGTCAGACTGTTACAAATGAGTCTTTTGGGGTTTTGGAAAACATTTATACCCCAACTTAGCTATCTATGCAACCCTTATACTGCCTTGTCCATAACTTGAGGTTGGACATTTGAAATAAAAATATTTTTTTATAGCCACCAAGAATGTGGTGTCACAGACATAAACTCTAAGAGTAGTAGACTCTGTCCTTCTTTTCCTGCTAAAAGTCAAATGGACAATACAAATTTTGGGTGGGAGTTATGGCAGAAACAAGGCACTCTGAATTTGCCCAATTGGATTTTGGTCACAATTATAGAAAGGGGCAAAGGCGTGCTACAACCTTAATGAAAAACTGATAGTGGCGGTATATGCTACCCTCTTGGGAGCCCATCGCAGATACCGAGTCAGTGATGGTGCAGACCACCTACCTATTGAAGGTTCATTATGATCTTGGAGCCATACCTCCTTAGAAAGGGGTCGCAAAAATGCCCACTCTGGCCAGGCATGGTGGCACACTCTTGTAATCCCAGTGCTTGGGAGGCTGAGACACAGGGATACCACAGGTTCAAAGCCAGCCTCAGCTACTTAGGATCTCAGCAACTTAGTGAGATCCTGTTTCAAAATAAAATGTAAAATAGGTCGGGATCATAGCCTGGAGATAAAGGTCCCTGGGTTCATCCCCAGGACCACAAAAAAATACCCACTCTGATCATCTGGGGCACATATTTAAAGCAACAGACACAGTTTTCTAGTAGCCCTTTATCTGAGAAGTTACATACTCTATTGAGGCTACTACAGTTCCAAGAACCCACAAAAGTGGGAAGCAACCTAAGTCCTTATGGGGAAGGGAAAGCCCCACAAAAGTGGGAGATAACCCAAGTCCCTATGAGGGAGAAAAACCCCCTATGCAGATGGCTCCTGTCATGGGCAATAACTCACATGGGCAGCTATAGTCTTATAATCCACCAAAGAAATCTTCTTGGATGAAACTGGTGTCAGACACTCCAGCCAATGGGCCAAGCTTCACATAGTCTGGCTAGGTCTCAAAAAGGAACCTGGGCCACTGCATGTCTGTATAGACAGCTGGGAAGTCTACTGGGACCTAACTTGCAACCCCTTCAATGGGTAGCACAAGAATGGTTGGTTGACCTGTGGAAATGAGGCCTCCAGATAAAAGTTATTATATATCATGTTTCAGGGCATATGCCTTAATAGGCCCCCAGTAACGATGCTGCCAACACTTTAGCACAAGTTTGGCCCTCCAACTACTCCCAAAGACTTGGTTGGTAGCACCATGGTTACATAAAGAACTGTGTTGCACTTACTATTGCTGTTGTGATCTTTGAGCTCAATGGAATACTCTCTGAATCAAATTGAGCACCACCAGCCTGTAAGGGGTGGAGTGTGTAGCACCCAGAGGAAATACAAGCTGGTAATGAACACATGGCCCAACCCCCTCAGCTTGAGCAGCCCTAGATGTGCACTTAGCTTGTGTAGCCAGAGATGGGTACCCAGCCCTGACTCATCCTGCACAGCCTCAGATATGTAGATAGTTAAGGAAGCATGACCTGACAGCGTAAGACATACCTATGCACACCATGCTGGTGTGGAAGTGTGCTGTATCTTACAGAGTTCTATATAAGCACCTGGTTGGTAGTATAAGACTGCTGCTTGTTCTTTTTTTGACTCTGACTCTGTGTGCTTTTTTGTTTCTGAGGATCTCACTACCAAAACTTTCCCTGCACCCCAACCTGGCTCCTAAACAGGCCGCCAACACAATGCTGGTATCCTTGTCTAAAACTATGTTTTTATTTGCCTCTATCTTTACTGTTTCCCTTCCTTCATAGATTATACTCATTTGTGTGTGACCATAACTGTTTACATGCAATTTCAATAAATATTCTAATAAAATCTCCAGGGAAAACTGATAAAGGAATTCTGACATTTATTGAAAACTGTAAATTGATAATGATGGCAATAAAAAATTAATAAGAAAGAAATATGCCTTGTTACACATCGAACAAAATTAGAAAGCTGTAATCATTAAGAGTAATAAATAATGAGCCCGATATAATTGCTAGTCAATGTATTATTTAATATATTATAAAAGAGTTAAACACAGTCAAAAGGTAAGCGGGGAATTGTCAATAAATATTATTAAAATGTGTTTTATACAAAAAGGAGGCTTTTGACTACACACTATAAAATAGAACAAAGCCAAGATTAGTTTATATGCTTAAATGCAAAAAGTAAATAAACTAGGAGATAGTATTTCAAGAATCTTAAGGCTTACGTGATAGAGTAAAGCTTCCTAAGTTTAAATGTTATAAATTAAAGTAACGTCTCCATCTCAAACATAATAGTATTAAGCTTTAAATAAAATTACTTACCAGAAAAATTTTAAGAAATATGCTGGCAAGAGCAAAATTTCTTAATATATACATAATGCTTATAAATCAATTAAAAATCACTCACATCCTAAAACAAAAATAGGGAAAGGACATTAGTAAATAATTCACATAAGTAAAATAACAAATTTGGATGTATACAAAATACGATCAATCTCCCTAGGCAAATGCAAATTTAATGAGCTAATATTTTTCAAGTATTAAAGTGGCAAATATTTTCAAAGATAATCCTAAGGTAGGCAAGAACACATTAAATACAGGAACTTGCATATTAAATACATAATGTTAAACTGTCAGGACTTGATTGAAATGTGATTTTGCCATGGGAACTGAGAGTCTAGAAAGTTTGCATCTGTGAAATCAGTAGTCTCCCAGAAATATGTCCTGAATGTGAATGCAGATTTTGTGTAAGGTTACTCAGTACAATATTTATTATAGAGCTAACTATGGTGGCATTTCTCAACCAGAGATGCTTTAATCCACCTCCCCACCCCAAGACATTAGACAGATTATGGAACCATTGTTCATGTCACAAATGGAGTTGGATTTAGTGATATCTATGCAGCGATGATTCTAAGGATCTACAATGCACGGGACAGTTTCTCACAATTAATTTTCCCCAAAAGTCTATTATGCTGACCTTAGGGCACCTTGACCTAAAAGGATGATCTCAGGAAAGATGCATGGCTAAATTATGAGCCTCAGTTGCTGTGTTTCTAAATCAATGGTGATATTTGGCTCAGATGTTGGTGAAGACTAGAAGCATTGTATGTATGTATGTATAGTAAGAAGGCTAGTGTGCATTTACATGTGCCCTACTAAATCCAAATTTTATCTACATTTAAGCAATGTGTCTCTGGGTTTCTCTCTGTTTCAGTTACCCTGAAAATCACTGTCTCCATGCAATCATGCTACAAACCTCAAAACCCAGCCAACATTGAACAATTTGTCGATCAACAGGTTTACCCTTTCTATATTAAAGTTTATGTTGCAAACTAATAACAAAAAGGTAAAATGTGAACATATTACTCTAGGGTCCAGGAGTACATTTTGATGTAGGATAGAAGAATATAGGCATAAAGGATACAGATATAAAGGTAAATGAAAATATAACTTTAATATAAGAATCTGACACTAAATTTCCTCAACCTTTATTCCCCAAACCAGTTCTCTTTCTCAGGAATGTTTTTCTCAAACGCTTGGGTAATCTGTAGATCCTAGAGCTAACAACAACAAAAAAGTACCTTAATTGTCCTGTGCACTTTTAACATGTTTCTTGAGAAACATATAATTTAGGGGACTCTTCAGCTTATTTATTTATCAGATAATAGAGACCTTTCTAATAATTACCAGACCAAAACCTTGCCTGCCTCAAGACTACCAGACTGAGGAATTCCTCACATACCTTTACGTGCCCATCCTTCTCCATGTTTTCTGTAAAGAAGAGCCATGGACCTCCAAAAGGTGTCTTTCCCTTGAGATGGCCCTTATTCTCCCTTGAATGTATATTTACTAATTTCCTAAATAAAACTCTGTCTATGTCTCTGGCTGACATGTACTGGAATTTTTTGCATCACATAAGCCAAGAAACTTCCTAGTTCTGAGGTGAGTTGCCCTTTGGGGAATTTCTTGGTCCCTTCATGTAATTGATTGGCTCCCTGAAACAATTTTACTGATAAGTGTATTGATTGAGGAAGGCACAGTGGCAAGCATTTGTAATTCTAGTACCTGGGAGGCTAAGACAGGAAGATAACAGGTTCAAGGCCTGCCTCAACAACTTAGGGAGAACCTAATTCAAAACAAAATTAAATATGGCTGAGGGTATCTCAGAAGTAGAATGAGCTGGGCATGGTGTCGCACGCTTGTAATCCCAGAACTCAGGAGGCTGAGACCAGAGGACCACGGTTCTCAGACAGCCTCAGCTACTTAGTAAGGCCCTCTGCAACTTAGTGATACCCTATTTCAAAATAAAGAATAAAAAAAATTAGGGCAGGGGTATGGCTCAGAGGTCTAATGCCCATGGGTTCCATCCCCAGATCTGAAAAAAAAAAAAAAAGTAGATTGACCCTAGGTTTAATCCCCAGTATCACCCTCAAAAAAGAAAGAAAGATGAAGAAAGAAAGAAAGAAAGAAAGAAAGAAAGAAAGAAAGAAAGAAAGAAGAAATAAAGAAATTTGTATTGATTGTAAGGCCAGAATTATGTGTTTGTATGTACTCATAATTTCTTCTTTCTACTTTATAGATTTATTTACAAAGATATCTATTCCAGAGTAGTTTATGATAGAGGAAAAATAGTAACAACTTAAACATCTAAAGAATGGTTTAAACAAATGATGGTGGTATGTCTATTCGAAAAAGTTCATTTTATCACATAGAAAGATAAAAAGCAGAATATAATTTACTATGTGAAGCACTAATCTTTATCATAAAATGCCATTACATCAAAAAACCTAGTAAAATAGATGTCAAGATAGGAACTTTAATTCTCACAGAATGATGGAATTACATTTGGCTTTGTAAATGTACTTTATATTTCACATTTTCTAAAATCAACTCTTCATTAATTCATACAATATAAGAGCAACTAAAATTATATAATTTGAGAGTTAAAGATATACCTTAATCAGGTTAAAAAAATAAATGCATTTTTAAAATTTAAAATAAATCAAGGAAAATCCTAAATCATAAGTCCAAATTTTCTGAGAACCAAAAGCAGAAAATTACTAAAGTAAGGAGATGCTTCTTCTCCATGAGGAGTTGCCAAATTCATTACTTGCAACTAGAGAATGAGTAGAAATATTATAGCTTTCAGAAAGGAAGCCAACTTCTCTTCCAAATGTAACAAGGTTTCTAGCTGGGTTTTTTTCTTTCCACTTTATAGTGTCAAATGGCCATTTGCCCTATCTCAATTGAGAAACCTTCCAGTTTGAATTTTCCATGTAGTTGTGTCCAACTGGTCTTAATATCTACATAGAAGTCTTCTGTGCCTTTCTCTGGCTTTCTTCAGTTCTGTGTGAGGAAGTAGCTTTCCATAATATTTTTAAGTGTACCCGTATATGAGAATTAAAGAACGAAAACTGTGAAGTGTTCCAAGAGCTTTCAGGAAATGCTTTTAAACTGTAAGTACTTCAATGTGGAGCTTATGTAAATTGGGGAAAAGAGCAGTTTTGCAATGGATCCAACCAGCAAAAACATTTGCTGTTCTTCTCCCACAGCTAGGCAGCTTCCACACCATATATGTTTCAAAGCAGAATTCCTAAATCCTCCTAAAAATTTCCCATGCCACATTTTCTTGTAATTCAGTCTGTATCTACCACAGCATCATGTGGTACAGACCAGTAGCATCAGCAGCCCAGGACCACCTCATATGACAGTTCTTAAAGGCTCTCACCACTCTGCCTTGGTTCCTTGGCATCTGGAACATTCCTCTGATACTTAGGTCCTCACCTTTGGATTTCATTTATCCTTAACTCTGTATTTGCCCAAAGGTCATACCAATAGATCTGGCTTCTTTAATAGTGATCACCAGAACTCTGTTGACAGGGTTTAATAGCTGCTTGCTGAAGCCTCTCCTCCCAGTACCCTATGTGGCCATCTTACTTGATGCCATCTGCCTGGCATGGACTCACAAGGGAAATACACCTATCAGGCAGGCCCTGCCTCCTCTAACAGAAGTATAGGGCATCTAGGTGTTTAAGAGGCACCTTTGAAGCCTTAGAATACAGATGTTGAGGAATTTGGATGCTATAATTAGTAATGCCAAACCAACTATAAAGGTACATGAATAAATAATTCCATTAATAGCTAGCAGTTTGGTTACTCAAAAACCAGTTACCTGCAAGTGGTAATCCTTACAATATTGTTTACATTTTTGGTGCTGGAAGACTAGGTTCCAACTGTCATGATAACTGACTGTGTAATCTATAGCAAGTGAGAAAACCCTTCTTTGCTCTAGATTTCTCATCAGTAAAATTAAAAAATAGATAAAAGCAGAAAAACATAAAGGTCTCTGATACAAAGACAAGAGAATAGACTGAAGTCAAATAAGATTAATTAAAATAGTAACTATAACTGTATCCCTACATACCTGTTTGAAACTGAAAAATTTATACAACTTCTTTGAGCTTTTCTCCTTTCTCTCCTGCTGTTTTATAGAATGGTTGAAAGACTTGTAAAAGTACCAAACAGATGGCTCCCACCTGAGAATCACTACCATCACCAGTATAACTCTAAAATCAAGTCTTACTCTATACCATACATATATCAGATACAAACTATCCCATAATTTATGAATGCCAGGCATCAGTGAGTCCAGAGCCTTAGAACAAGAAGGGCTTAATCCTGAGTGGCAAATTTATTGAAATTAAGAAATATAACTGTAAGTATAAATGTCTGCATTCCTGCTATATAAAGACAGTGGTTATTTTCAGATCACAATGGAATGAAAGCAGAAATCAAAAACAGGAAGATCAAAAGAAACTATATATACATGGAAATTGAATAATACACATTGAAATATGAGTGGATAAGATCTTAAATAAAAAGAAATAAAATTTCTGAAATTAAACAAAAGTAGAGCCACAACATACAAAAATCTATGAACACTTTGAAGGCTGTGCAAAAAGGAAAGTTTATAGCACTAAGTGCAAACATAAGAAGAATAGGGAGTTGTCAAATAAACAACCTAATGGCACATCTCAAGGACCTACAGAAACAGCAATAGTCAAATCCAAAAGCCAGCAGAAGGGAGGAAACAATTAAAAGCAGAACAGAAATAAATGAAATAGAGAAAAAATACAAAGGATCAATAAAACAAAAAACTGGTTCTTTGAAAAGATTTACAAACCCCTGGCCAACCTAACCAAAAGAGAGAATCAAATCATTAAAATCAGATATGAAAAAGGAGACATCACCACAGACAGTGGGGAAATTAAAAGGATTATCAGAAACTATTTTGAAAATTTATAATCCAATAGACTAGAAAACATGGAAGAAATTGATAGACTTCTAAGCACATATAACCTAACTAAATTGAATCAAGAGAACATAGGAAGACTAAACCAACCAATAGCAAGTAAAGTAATAAAACAAGAATTAAAAAATCTGCCATCAAAGAAGAGCATAGGCCTACATGAGTTTTCAGCTGAATTCTACAAAACGTTCAGAAAATCAATCCCAATATTTCACAACTTGTTGTGGAAAAGTGAAAGAGATGGAATTTTTCCAAACTTCTTCTATAAGGTAAGTATCATATTAATGCCAACACCAAATAAAAATACCTAAAAAAAACTATAGCCCAATTGCTTTGATGAAATTAGATGCAAAAATTCTAAACAAAGTACTAGCTGTGCACATTCAAAACTTCATCAAGAGAATAGTACACCATGACAAAGTTGGTTTCATTCCATAAAAGCAAGGCTGGTTCAACATATGCAAGTCAATATATCTTATTCACCATATAAATAAAATTGAGAACAAAATGATCATATCAACAGATGCTGATAAAGCATTTGACAAAATCCAACCCTCATTCATGTTAAAACCACTACATAAACGTGGAATAGAAGAAATTTATCTCAACATCATTAAGGCAATATACAATAAACCCAAATCCAACATCATATTGAATGGGGAAAAACTACAAGAAGTCCCCCTAAAATCAGGAACAAGACAAGGATGACCACTATCACCACTCCTCTTCAATGTAGTCCCACAGACTCTTGCCACATCAATAAAACAAGAGAAGGATATCAAAGGAATTCAAATAGGAAAAGAGGAATTAAAATTATCTTTTGTGCAGACAACAAGATCCTATATCTAAAAAAAAAAAAAACCAAAGAACTCAACCAAAAGACTATTGGAGCTAATTAACCAATTTAACAAAGTGTCAGAATAAAAAATCAACCTAAAGAAATCATTTGCTTTTCTATATGCCAACAATGAATCCATGAAGAAAGAAATAAAGAAAACAATTCCATTTTCAATAACCCCCAAACCAATAAATACCTAGGAATGAATCTAACCAAAAATATAAAAGACTTCTATAATGAAAACTATAAAACATTAAAAGAAAAAAATTGAAGAAGACTTTAGAATATGGAAAGAGCTCCCTTGCACATGGATAGGCAGAATAAATATCATCAAAATGACCATTCTGCCAAAAATGATTTACAGATTCAATGTAATTTCTTTACAAATACCAATGCCATTCTTTATAGACCTAGAAAACTCAGTCATAATGCTGGGCATGGTGGTGCACACTTGTAATCCCCACGCTTGGGAGGCAGAGACAGGAGGATCACGCAGGTTTGAAGCCAGCCGCGCTGGCTTAAGAGACCCTGTATCAAAATAAAATTTATATATATACATATTAGGTCTGGGAGTGTAGCCCTAAGGTAGAAGGGCTTCCAGGAACCCCAGTATCACCAAAAAAAAAAAAAAATAGAAAACTTAGTCATGAATATCATATGGAGAAACAAAACACCCAAAATAGTCAAGGAAATTCTTAGCAATAAGAACTATGCAGGAGGCATCACAATTCCTGGCTTCAAATTACACTACAGAGCAAGAATAGTTAAAACAGTATGATATTGGCACAATAAGAGGCACACAGACTAATGGGACAGATAATATCTAAACAAACCCATGCACTTATTGTTAATTGATCTTTTACAAAGGGTCCAAATTTCTATGCTGGAGAACAGCAGCCTTTCCAACAAATGGTGCTGAGAGAATTGACTATTCATTTGTAGAAAGATGGAATTAAATCCTTACCACTCACCTGTACAGAAATCAACTCAAGATGGAAAAGACCTAGAAATTAGACTGTGAAGCTATTAGAGGATGGCATAGGCTCAACATTCCAATATATAGGTGCATGTAGTAACTTCTTCAACAAGACCTCCAAAGTGCAGGAAATTAAAACAAAAATTAACAAGTGGGATGGCATCAAACTAAAGTTTCTGCTCATCAAGAACCCAAGGAGAAAGCCTACAGAATGGGAGAAGATCTTTACCCGCTACCCTCCTGACAGAGGGCTAATATTCAGAATATACAAAGAGATCAAAAGACTCTACTCTAGCAAAACGAATAACCCAATCAAGAAATGGGCAACTGAACTGACTAGATATTTCACCAAAGAAGAGATACAAATGGCCAATAGATATATGAAAAAATGTTCAACTAATGTTGAACATAAGCAATCAGAGAGATGTAAATCAAAACTACCTCCAATCATAGTGGCAAGCATAAAGAAGTCAAATAACATCAAATTCTGGTGAAGATGTGGGGAAATAGGAGATCTTTACAACTGTTGGATGGTAGTACAAACTAGTTCAGCTGCTATAAAGATCAGTATGGAGATTCCTTAGAAAACTGGGAATGGATTCACCATATGATTCAGCTATACCACCCCTGGGTATCTTTCCAAAGGATTTGAAGTCAAAGACCTACAATTAACATATGCATACTCATGTTCATAGCATCACAATTTGCAATAGCCAAAATATGGAACGAACCTGGGTCCATCAACAGATAAATGGATCACAAAACTATGAATGATATACACAATGGAATTCTATTCAGCAATAAAGAGGAACTAAATCATGTCATTTGTAAAAAGGTGGAAGACCTGTAGAACATTATATTGAGATTAACCAAGCACAGAAAGAGAAGGGACACATGTTTTCTCTAATATCCTCGAGCTAGGAAGTATTATGGATACCAGAGGGACTCTAGAAAGTGGAAGGGAAACCTCAGCGAAGGTAGAAAAAAAGGGTAGGGGAGGTAGAAGGCTGAGGATTATTCATGGAAAAGCTACATTCGACTATATGTATATATGTGAATATAGCATTGCTAATCTGGATGTCCAGTATTGGAAGGGAGGGAAAGGGGGAAGCAGCGAGGGGTAGAGCACCAAGTACTGTGTGAATATACACCCTTGTGAACATGATCCACATCATGATGTGAGACGACGATAGTGCATCATTAAAAAAATAAGCTCAAAATCACAATCATTAGGGCACTACTAATCAAATACACAATAAGATATCACTTCATACATGTTTAGATGGATAATATCAAAAGGACAAAAATAATAAGTGTTGATAAAGATATAAAAATTAGAATCCTTGTGCATTGCTGGTATGAAAATAAAATGATACAGCTGCTGTATAAAACAATATAGAGATTCATCCAAATAGAACTGTTGTATGTAACAACATTTCCACTTTGGGGTATATAGTCAGAAAAATTTAAATCAGAGACTATAACAAATATTTATACATTTGTGTTCATAGAAGCATTGTTCACTGTAGCCAAAAAGTAGACACATTCCAAATGTAGGAATGGATAAAAAATCTGGTATGTACATATAATGGATATTATTAATCCTTTAAAAGGAATGAATCTCTGCTACAATAAAAATGAATTTTAAAGATATTATACTAAGAGAAATAAGTCCGACACAACAGAATAAATATAATATTTCATTTATATAATTCAGTAAAATAGACAAATTCCTAGAGACAGATAGTACAATAGTTGCTACCAAGGGCTAGGAGAAAGGGTAATGTAGAGTTATTGTTTAATGTGCACAGAGTTAGTTGAGGATAATAAAATGTTCTGGACTACATATGTGTGTATATATAACAAAGATATACATATATAATACTTATATGCACATATATGATACATGTATATATACATGTAACATCATATACATATATACACATATGTAAAACATATATACACATATATAATACATTTATATATGTATATATATAGATATAGATATAGATATATACATACACACGTGTGTGTTTATAACTAAGCAGCATTGTTTTAGCTGCATGTTAAATTAAGGACTGAAGTTTTCCCTCCAACTTTCACCAGATTCATATATCACAATCTTAACCCACAAAGTGATGATAGGTGGAAATGAAGTTTTGGGTGGCAGAGTTAAACTAGGTCATGAGGGTAGGGTCTTATGTAGCATTATAAAAAGAAGAAGCTCTGTCTCCTTCCTCCTCTCACCCTCACTCCTCCCCCATCTATCACCATCACAAGTGCACACCAGGAAGAAAACCCTCACCAAGAGCAGATACACTATCACTTGGATCTTGGTCTGGGGCTTTTCAGCCTACAAAAATTTGACAAGTTATCCTGTGTTGCTCAAGCTGCAGAGTCCATAATATTGTGGCATGGCAATTCAAGAAATATAATACACTGCATTCTCACAATTTTTATATTTTTACTTTATTTTAACTAAAATATTTTAAATTTCCCCTGTGATTTCTTATTTGGCCCACACATCATTTAAAATCATTTGTTTCATTTAAAAATAGTGAGGATTCTTCAGTTATTTTCTGTTGCTGATTTCTGAGTAAATTCCACTGTGCCAGATGACATAGTCTGCATGAGTTCAGATATTTCAAATATATTGGGATTTGTTTTAGAAAAAATATGGTTTATACATGTAACGAATGTGCATCCCAAAGTTCATTTGTAGAGAGATCTATAAAATATTATTGACTACAGTTGATTATTTTATAGCCCTATCCTTTGATTTTCTATTATTATTATCTCTCAGTGAAAAAGGAGTGTTGAAATATATTTTTCTTTTTCGTCTGGTGTGTGTGTGTGTGTGTGTGTGTGTGTGTGTGTGTGTGTGTGTTACTGGGGATTGAACCCATGGACATTCTTTGTCTGAACTATAGTCCCAGGCATATTTTACTTTTTTTTTCTTTTCAATTTTTTTATTGGTGCATTATATTCATACATCATATTGGGGTAAAAAACTTGTGTGTACAAACATGTACTCATCACTGATTTAACCCCTACCCAATTCCCACCCCATTCCTTCCCAGTCCCTCCCTTCCTTGCTTGGATATTTTACTTTTTATTTAAAATAGTCTAAATTAGTGAGGGCCTTGCTAAATTACTGAGACTAGCCTTGAACCTGTGAACCTCCTGTCTCAGCCTCCCAAGTACTGGGATTACAAGCATGCACCATCCTGACTTAGTGTGCCATCATGCCTGGCATCAATCCATCTTTTTATCATCATAAAAGGTTTTTCCTTATCTCCAGAAATAGTGCTGAGAGTCTATTAACGTATTCACTTCAACTTAATGTTATCATGCAATATCTTATTATATCCTTTAATAATTATTTTAATTTGAATTTATTTTTGGAACAGCTTTAAATTTACAGAAAAAATTAGATTCTGGAGTTTCAGTTATAGAATATATACATTAGAGAGCTTGATATTGTTTGCGTTTACTAAATTTTTCTCTGTTTTCATTTTACATAAGATTAATACTACGTTTCAAGTTCACTAATCTTTTCTTCTGAAATGTCTAATCTGTTGTGTGTTCACTAAAGTTATTTTAGAGGTTATTTCTGATATATTTGTTTTTTAAACATCTCTCCCATTTCCACTCTTTAGGCTCAAGTTTCTTTAAACTCTTGAGAATATATATAAATACTCTTTTAAACGATACTTATTTTATCCCCCTTACATCTCTTTTATTTATGGATTTTCTTTCTTGATTTCTAATGACACTTTTGTATTCCTCCAGATGTCTAGCACTTTTGTTTGGATGCCAGACATTGTGAATTTTATAAATTAAGCACTAAATTTTGGTGTGCTCTTTAAGAAAGTTCTTGGCTTTTTTATAGCAAGCAACTGGTTTGTTAAACAATTTTTCCTTTTACACTTTGTTTTTAAGCTATTTTAGGTTTAGTCTATGGCACATTTACCTTATAGGTCAAATTTAGTTCCACCACAAAGACAATACTCTTCTAGGGTTTCTAATGACCATCTCATGTATTAGATAAGTCCTTCCCATTCTGGGAATAAAAAGTCAAATGACTCCCAGTCATGTGTGATTCTAGAAATTATTCAGCTTATAAATCTTACAACTTTTACACCATTTTTCTTTCTTCTGTAACCATTTTATGTCCACATTTGTAAAATTTCTTCCAATACATAAAATAAAAAACTCAATAAGACTCTTATGCAGATTTTTAGAACTCTTTCTTTGCTAAGCCCACTTCTCTCTAGGATTTTGCTCTGAAAATGCTATTCACACAGGTTTTCCCAAACTCCAGACCTCTGTGTTCTCAGCAATACCACTGTGCTTTGTTTGAGTTCCCCTGACTATGTTATGTCCTGAACACTCCCTCTGGGAAGACAGAGCATGGTGGAGTTCATCTTGTATGTTTCTTTTTTCTCAGGGAGGTAGATGCTATGTTGCCTGTTAATCAGTGTCTGAAAACAGCTCTCCTTTTGTCCAGTTTGCCTAGTGCAAGTATAGACCCTGTTACTCTTTTACAGCTGAACAGAGGAGCAGAAAGAGACAAGGAGAGATAGAGATATGGAGAGAGAAAGACTGGCAGACATACAAAGAGAGAAAGAGAGATTTTACTCTCATACAAAGAGAGAAAGAGATTTTACTCTGAAAATGGCTGGTCAGCGGGGAGAAGTATCAAAGCAGCAAAGATCCTGTGACAAGAAGCCAAATGTAGCCGGGCTTGGTGGTGCACACTTGTAATCCCAGCATTGGAGACCAGAGGATTGCTCTTCACAACTCAGTGAGACCCTATTTCAAAATAAAGAATAAAAAATTAGGCAGGGGGTATAGCTCGGAGGTCAAATGCCTCTGGGTTCCTTTGCATCCCTAGACCCGCAAAAAAAAAAAAAAAAAAAAAAAAGCCAAATGTACTTTGGCCATTTCAAGGAATTTAACTATAGGATGGAGAGGTAACTGAGACACGGGAAGGCCAAGAACAAACAAGATAGCACACCTTGCCAGATGCCAGCTCTAGATCAAAGCCAGCCTTCTGCCTAGACTCATTCAGTTCCATGATCTTAAAACAGCCTCTGTTTCATATACCAATAAAAGAAAAGAAGAGGAGAAAAGAGTGTCTAAAATATAGAGAAAGGCTTCCCATGACTGAGAACATGTTGAATAGTTTAAAAAAAAATCAAGGTTTCTGACACTAGACAAAAGAAATTTGATTCACTTGCAAAAATGGAAACTCCATTTCTTCTTCCAATAGAAGCTTCCTTAGGTGTACTTTGTAGCACCACTCACAGTTACCCACTTTCCTCTGTACACACTGTTCTGGGAGTACCTTAGGTATGCTCTTTTTCTATTCTCAAGGACTGAACATTTCTCAGAAACAATGTTTAGTTTCTCTTTATGTTCTTTTTAAATTCCCCACAACCTATAAATACAGGGCTGAGACCATAAGAGATTTTCAGTGGGTATGTGTGGGCTTGTCAGTAAGTGACCTGCCTGCCTTTATATTAATTAATTTATTTACTTTTTAGTATTATTAACTGATCCCAGGGATTCTCTATCACTGAACTACAACCCCAGTTCCATTTTTTTAAAATTTTATTTTGAAACAGGTTCTCATTAAGTTTCCCAGGCTGACCTCAAATTTGTGACCCTCCTGCCTCAGCTTCCACAGTTGCTGGGATATGATCTGCAGCCCTGCTCTATGTCTTTATAATTCTTTCACAAAGTTGCTTCAGAATTTATGGGTGTATACTGTTTCTTCTCCAGTCAGAGAAGAACAACTCTACTCAGTATTTTCCTGGACAAGTCTTATTGCAAACACTGTCTTTCTTTGTCACAAAAATATGACAATTTCTCCCAATATATTGTCCATAAAAAATATGTTGTAGTTTAAGTCATTATGAGAATAAGAACCTTTCAGGTTTTAGATTTTTTTTAAGTTTATAGCTTTAAATGCAAATACTCCATAAATTCCTTTCTAGAAAAGCACTAGATTATTTTTCAAGTGAAAAGTAAAAAAAGGCATTTAAATTTTTTTATTTCCTTTTTCTAAAGAATTTTGAAAGCAAAAATATATCAATTATGTAATACAGCATTGATACTTCACAAAATATTCTGATTTTTTAGACAAAGACAGGGCCAGCCTTTGGGAGAATATTATTTAATTTTGAAGATGTCATTATATTTTATTGATATTAATTATATACATAAACCATGCCAATAGGGCTCCTCCTGGAGAAAACAGAGTGGGAATAAACATCTATTGGCAGGGAAGCTAAGTGTTGAGAAAAGAAGATAACTTAAAACTGTTTAATTTAAATTGGCAACAATCAGCAAAGGTTGCATAATTTATTAGACTTTAAAAAATATTAGCTGCTGATCATTGATAAGTGGACTTTACTATTAAATAAAACTTGAAAAAGCATCCATTTATTTCTAGCTTGCAGATACATGGTCAAAGGAGAGGCTAAGCCATCCTTCAGAGTCAATGGTTGCCATAGAAACATTTATAAGTTGATCTTTCTATGCTGAGAGGTGCTTTACATACAGGCCATCTAAGGTGAGGCAAATCCCCAAGAGACAGACTCAGGCAATGCCAATTAATTAGAACAGTGCAGAAGAATCACAAAAAAAGGGCAGGGAGAGTAGAAAAACAGCTACTGAATTATGGATAAGTTACTTTCAGATATATACAAAAGGCATTTTCCTAACCATAATAAGAACTTGTATCAGCTTTCATTGTATAAAATGTTATTTTGCAAATTTTAGAAATCTACAGGTCATTTGCTAGATATTTGCCTTGGACAATAGGTATAGTTTCTTTGAACTTATTTTTCTCATCTGTAAAATGGAGATATTTATGCCAACTCTTCCAAGTATTATAAGACTTAAAAGAAAAAACATATGTAAAATGCCTAGCATAATTCACATAGTATTGCTGATGCTTAGGAGATTTTAGTTCTTTTCCATATACCACTAATATCCTCTAAGACTTTGCTTATTCCAGAGGGAAAAAAATGTGTGATCATTCTCCATACTCTATTTTTACTCTTGCTGCTCTACTATTCATAAAATATTAAAATGTATTTGGTTTCTCCAAGGCCTTCTTAACTACTGAAATTACTTAAATCAGTATAAAGAGATTCTGATGGTTAAGAAATAGAGTGTCATATTTAATAAGATAGTCTCATATAGAGAGAAACAACTGTCTAAATAATTTTACATGACCAACATATCAAACACTAAAACACAGGTTGAGTATCATTGAATCTCTGCAATGATTCAGAGGTAGCTTTGCCTTTTATAGAGCTCAAATTCAGAAAACTCCATTTCAATTAATCAGAGTGTCAGTTAACCAGACTGATTTGATGAGGAAGGTGGGAGAAGTGGACTTTTAAACAAATTTTGAGAACTTGTGCTCCATAGATGTGCTAGTTTCTCCTGTATCATTTAATGTGTACAATATGTGCAGAGGAAAACAAGTTGGGATAGTCCTGATGTGGGATAAATTCATTAGATTAGATGAGGAAAACACAAAATGTTGACAATTCAATTGTAGAGAGAAGCACTGAGACAAACATGTGCAAAAGGGGACATGTTAACCTAACCCTTAGTGACATCAGAAAAAGCCAGATTAATCTGCCCAAGGCACAGATTACATTGTTTACAAATAAACCTGATGAAAATCCTGCTGAATACCTTTCAGTGAATTCTCACAATATTAGAATAAATATGATGTTCTTTATCCCCACAGATAAAACTTGCCCCTTTAAGATTAAGATACCAATTACTCTTCCAACCTTCTTTCCTTTGACTCTTATAAAGGAGCTCACCATAAAGGCTTTCCAAGCATGCCTATGTTTGAGAAAGCATCCAGCTCTGTGGCATCCACATTTTTTATAGCACTAGCTTCCACCTTTCCTAAGTGCATAAATATGATGGGGCTTAGAGAGACACAATAGCTGATCAGAGGGAGGAATAGATAGTGGAACCGGTACACTTGCTACATCAAGTGTCTCATTATTTTGAAAAGTGGAGACAGATTCTCATCTTTTTTACTCTTCAGTGGAGAAGGATACACTATGATCTAAGTTATGACTTAACCTTGGCATTAAGACTCCCCAGCTCATTCTCTATGTCATAATACTTTACTTCTGACAATATGATTCCCAAACAGATGTTCCTTGGAAATAATATGAAGAGATTATATGTTCAACACATATTCTACTTCTCATGACATAAGGAGTTTACATTTTTAAAACCTTAGCAGTTAGACTGAGGTGATATAAATGTGTTCTGGCCAATAGGATGACCCAGAGGTGATTAAAGTCAGTCCCAGTTTACAAATTTGGAAATTCCTGAAATATTTTAACCCTCTTTGTACTACATTTACAAACCTGAAGACAATGTCTTCCAGATGACATAGATATAAGATGTAAGAAGGATAACAAACTTATATTAGTCCAAGTATGAATAAAAATAAACATGTTCAAGCCACCATGTCAGTGTGAAATACCCTAACAAACATAAGTCAATGTATCTGTTTCCCCAAAATCCATTTAAAATTTTCTACTTCTGCTTCCTAGTGTGTTAAACCATCCTTGTTCTTCAAGAATTAGTTCAAATATTTTTCCAATTTTCTAAGCCTTCTGGACTTTAGCTTTCATTTGCTGGCATTTACTATATGTGAAACTCATGCACGATTGTTATTATTTACAGAGAAATAAGGTATTGTGTCACAAGCTGTTGTACACCATGAAACATATAGTAAACAAAAATATTTTGGCACAATAGATTAAATTAACAAGACTGGTTTTGAATAATAATAACCACCCAGAAAACTTTGGCCACCCCAAAGATCTGCTTAGCTGCTTAGCAGATCAGCACATCTATCATCCATTTAAACCATACCATGGAACAGTGTCTGTCAAATCTTGAAAGAGAAGACACTCACCCAAGCAGATTCCTACTGAGTAGAATTATCTAAGGGCTGTTACCATGTATCAAAAGAAAGAGGAATTTGCCAGGCATGGTGGCTCATGCTTGAAATCCCAGTATTCAAGAGGCTGATAACAAGAAGACCATAGTTATCAGCTAGCCTCAACTACTTAGTGAGGTCCTTTTCAGTAAGACCTTTTTTTCAAAATAAAACTAGTCCTACTGATATCTGAATGTCTGATCGCTGTGGTAGCTTCTGGGGTATTTTCCAATAACTCTTATCTGCTCTGTACCCTATTATCAGCTTCTGAACCCACTCTTTGAATGTTTGGATCCCTCTCTTGCCTCTGACAGCTTTGTGTTTAGGTGTCAGGCCCTGGTTTTTTTCCTTTTGTTTTTGTTTTGTTTGATTTTTGTTTTACTTTATTGTCTCACATGGTCAATAGTTCTTTTTATTTTATTTTTTATCCCTTCTTTCTCATCTTACTCTTTTTTTCTTTTGTTTTTTTTGTCTTTGATATATAATTGTTAGCTTTTGTATCTTTTTTGTTACTTTATTCATGTTTGTTAGCTATTTTCTGCCACTCCTTTTACAAACTTCTTCACTCTAGCCTATCTACTCTCTTCTCTCATTTTTTCCTTTACTGTATCTCCTTGTTTAATACTCAAAGTATTTCATATCTCCATACTTAAATATTCTACTAACTATAAGAGCCTTAGTATCTAAACTTCTCCCATTCTCATCCAGATACAAACTTATTATACTTAAATTCTTCTTCAACCTAATAATATCCTCTACCTAACCCAATTCCTGCACCAATCACCCCAACTCCCCTACCATCACCCAACCCTCATGGGAAAAAGTACTGCTTACCTGCTGACATTTCTAAATTCCTACCACTAAAACTGGATTAGACATAATAACCACAAAACATGCCAAAACATCAGAAAAACAGGCATGAAAACTTGAAAATATGAGAATTAGGAATAGTGAAGAAACAACAGAAATAACAAATACTGACCAACAAGAAATGCAAGAAGAATTCTGAATCTTGATCTACAATATGATGAAAGGCTTCAAAGCATGCATACAGAAAATGAAAGAAGAAATGGAGAAACTAAGAAATAATCAGAAAGAGTTCTGGAATAAAATGAAAGAGTCAATAAGTGAAATAAAGACAGCAAATAGAAATTCTTGAAGTAAAATGGAATAGAAGATCATTGTTAGAACACAGCTCATTCAAAACTGAAAGCACAGTCAAGAGCATATAGAAGTCATTACAACAACAAAACCTAAACATCCAACAACTATGAGACAAATTGAAATGTCTAACTTACAAAAAAAAAAAAAGGCATTGAAGAAGGGATAGAGGTACAAACCAAGGGCATTCATAATTGCTTCAGATAAATAATTTCAGAGAATTTTCCAAACATGGAATGAAACTTGGACTTACAGGTTCAGGAGACATACAGAACACCATTAAAACAAGATCAAAGAAGGATCTCTCGACACCATGTAATAATCAAAATGACTAACAGAGAGGCCAAGGAAAGAATCTTAAAAGCAATTGAAACAAAAGAATGGGTGACATTTAGGAGCAAAACAATAAAAATTACCTCAGACTATACAATCCAAGTCATGAATGCCAGGAGAGACTGGTATGATGTGAACCAGACCTTTTGAAGAAAACAATTTCCAACCAGTAGTTTATTGTTTCAGCTACTGAGATGTGCTGCTACCTGCAGTGCCATTTTGAATCTCCCACTTTAACTTTCTTGTCATGCATTTCACCATTTTTTTTCTGATAAAGCACAGTGATTTTCTCTTTGAGGATCATTCTATTTGGAAAAAAACTCACTGTTATGGTTGGATCTGGAATGTC
The DNA here is from genome assembly GCF_963383645.1 of Muscardinus avellanarius. NCBI lineage: Eukaryota > Metazoa > Chordata > Mammalia > Rodentia > Gliridae > Muscardinus > Muscardinus avellanarius. Next base: position 125,775,739 of record NC_137791.1, read on the forward strand.
CCCCAAATGCTCATGTGTTGAAGGCTTGATCCTCAATGCCATAGTTCTCAGAAGTGAGACTTTGAGGAAGTAACTAGATTATACATATATTAATCCACTGATGACTTTGTAATCTTAATGAGCTATTGTGAATATGGAAACTGTAGTAAAGAGTGCTTATTGTAAGGAATGAAGTCTTTGGGAGCATAAACTCGGGACTATAGCTTGTGCCTAATGACCCCATAACCAACACCTTCACCCCATAGCTGCCAGGAACTGAACAGATTTTTTTCTGCCATATTCTTATACCATGATGTTTCTGCCTTAGGGCCATCAAAAGAATTATAAGAAACTACTTTGAAAAACTACATTCCAAAAAAATGGAAAATCTGGAAGAAATTAACAAATTTATAGATATATACAACCTTTCTACACTGACTCAAGAAGATATAGAAAATTTATACTAAGCAATAGCAATCAAAGTGATTGAAGCAGCAATAAAAATGCCTACCATCAAACAAAAGCCCAGGACCAGATGGTTTCCCAAATGAATTTTACAAAACATTTATGTAAAAGCTAATGCCAATACTCTTCAATCTATTCCATAAAATAGATAAATTGAGACTTTTGAACATATATACTATAAAGCCAACATTACACTAACCCAAAACCAAACAAAGAAAGCTCAAGTAAAAATAACTACAGGTCTATATTATTGATGAACTTAGATACAAAACTGTTAAACAAAATACTAGCAACACACATTCAAAACCACATCAAGAAAATCATACACCATGACCAAGTAGAGTTAATCCCAGGATACAAGGCTGGTTCAACATATGAAAATCAATCCATATAGTTTATCACATAAAAAGAACCAAAGAAAAAAAATCACAATATAATTTCAATAGATGCTGAAAAAGCATTTGACAAAACCCAACATTCATTTATGCTAAAAGCACTGCAGAGAATCAGAATATAAAGAACATACCTCAACATCATAAAGGAAATCTACAATAGGCCCACAAAAATCATATTAAATTAGGAAAAAGTAAGGTAGTTTTTCTCTAAAAACAAAAACAAGATAAGGATGTCTACTATCACCACATCTTTCCAATACAGTACTTGAGACTCTAGTTGGAACAATAAAGGACAAGAAGAAAAGCTTTGAAATTCTGGGCCAAAATGAATAATTTTTCTTTATTTTTCTTAAGTATTTATCACAACTAAAAGCAAGCACACTCACCCTCTGGTTTAAAAATGGGACATATAACATCCAACTAGAGAAGTTTAACACATTCTTTTCCTCCTGACTTAAGAGATAGATTCAAAGCTGGACAAATAATCCAAGAATAGTTAAAAGTTATGTCATGGGTTTTTTTTATGAAATTGAGAGGCAGGCACTTCCTTCTGTTGTTATGTTAGACTGAAAAGAGATAAGTCTAGAATTGACAATGAATATTTTGATAGCATAAGAGCAAAGCCTGTTTGAGAATAGATTAGACAAAACAATGAATAAAAATGAGCTAAATAGATTTAACATGAAACTTAAGCATCTACTTGCAGTTATGCTTCATGACAATAACCTTGGATTTCAGTTATATCAGCAATGAAACAATTCTCTCATTTTCTCAAGAAAACTTGAACAAAGATATTTACATGCTGAATTAAATCAATCTCAAGTCTATTGACCAAGACCACCTCCAATTTCCATTCAGCTTTACAAAATCTTAGACATGTTTCTTCCTGACTCTTGCTTGTACACTTATTTTATACAAATCATAATTGTAAATTCTTTCTCTGTCCTTTTGAGATATAAATCTATGCCATTGTCAGTTTGATAATGCATGATAGTTTTTCTTTAAGACCTAAAAGCAGACAGGTGTGGTGGTGCATGCTTGTAAGTCCCGCACTTGGGAGGTGGAGACAGGAGGACCGCACTGGTTTGGAGCCAGTCTCGCTGGCTTAAGAGACCCTGTTTCCAAATAAAAATATAAAAAATAGGTCTGGGAGTGTAGCCTGGAGGTAGAAGGGCTTCCAGAAACCCCCATACCACAAAAATTAATTAATTAATTAATTAAAAAATAAGACCTAAAAGCCATTCCTTTGAACTGTAATCATTATGAAATATTATTTCCAAGTCACTATGGAAGGATAGGAACCCCACTTTGGAAGGATAAGAACACCACTTTGATAAGTGACAATTAGTATCCTCAGATGACCTAATAACACTGAGTAATCTCCCCCCTAACACTCCCCAGTACTTTTCCAGGATCTCAACCCAGAGCTAAAAATCTCTCCAACTTTTTGTTTCAGCAGAGTTGAGTTTAATCTTTCCTCCTCTTTAATCATTTTTAAAAATTCTTCCTTCCCTATTTTACTTTGTTCCATGCACCTTTTCTTTGATACTTGCTTAGGTTGGGACTTCTGTTTGTATATTAAAAAGTTTCTCTTTATTGTAGCCAGTTGAATCACATTATTCTGCTACAACAAAAATATTTTAAATGATATAGAAAATATAATCATTGCTTTTATCAGTAAATCTTGGCAGTTTTGAAGTTCTACCTTCTATGTAACTCTTATTAGACTTCTGTACCTATCCTGTTTTCTGTTTCATACCTTAGTCAGAGTGTCTTCCTTTCATAGCTGTTTTATTGTTATCTTGTTTATTTCCCTTGTTTCCCCATATGTCATGTACTTAACCTAGTAATTACAATACCAACTTTTGCTATTGCCTCTAACTCCTTGAGCTTCTTTTGTTGCCTCTTTACCCTCAAAACAGGAAGAGGAGAAGAACAAAGTAGCAGATTCACAGAAGAAGAAAGATGAAAAAGAAAAGGAAAAAGATAGCAAAGAAGAAGACAGAAAGGGAACAGGAGAGAGAAAGAGATAAGGAGAAGGAGAAAGGAGAAGGAGAGAGAAGGAAGAAGAAAAGATAGAGTAAAAGGAGGATTGGTGGATAAAGAAAAGAAATGTAGAAAAAAGAAATGTAGACAAGAATTTAGAGAAAAGGAAGGAGAAGTGGTGAAGGCAAAGAGGAAAGGACAGGAAGAGAGGAAATGTTAACATGCAGCCTGTCAATATAGCAGCAGTATGAACTTCATGACTATCTTCTTTTAATCAGTGCTCAGAGGCTGGAAAGAGTAGCCTTCCACTTAGAAATTAGTAATAGCCTTATGTACGGTAAGGGCAAATATGAGCACCGTTGCCACGCTGGTTGTATGTAGTGCACCTAGTGAAGCAAAAGCCAGACGTTTTGAGAGGTGCTGTTGTAACTGAGTACCAACACCTAAGAACACTACTCAACCACACTAATATCTGAGATAAAGATGAACCCGAGCTCCAGGTCTCTGGCTCCTCCTCTCACCTTTCCTTCACCTCTTCACCAATGTAACTATTTACATGTGCCCCTATGAACTTTGACCTCCCTCCATCTTTACCAAGTAACTGATGTTTGCTCCTGTACTGACTTGACATTTGTCATGTGAAAAGCGTTCACTTTCTACTCTCTGCTCACCTGCTGGCATTGGCCTCTCTCTTTTTTCTCAAAGTAACTCAAAAAAGCACTGTCCTACAGACACTTCTAAAAAGAGAAATATCTATTTATGGCTGTCATATTTTCTATTGATTTTTATAATAAAAACATTTCTCTATTTATTAGAAATCTATCATTATTAAAGACATTAAAATTGTAAACATATACCTCCACATCGATATCTCATTCAAAATAAACCACTTTGCTAATAATACTTAACAGAAAGTAACTTTTGACAAAATGGAATCTACCTCTGGATTAGGGTCCATCTCCTGCCAGCACTTTCAGTGTCATACATTACTAATGTGGTAGTTAGGAGGGTCACAGTAGACATTTTTAATGATGTGATCATTATCCGGAGTGCATGTGTACGTGTGTGTGTATGTGTGTGTGTGAGTGTGTGTAGGTGTGTGTGTGTGTGTGTGTGTGTGTGTGTGTGTGTGTGTGTGTGTTTTACAGGGAATTATATGCAGGGGTATTCTATTTCTAAAGTACACCTCTAGCACTTTTTAAATTTTTTTTGTTTTGAAACAGGGTCTCACTAGGTTGCTGAGAATCTCTATAATGTACTGAGTCCAGCTTTGAACTTGACATCTTTCTACCTCCATATCCCAAGTACTGGGATAATAGGCATATGCCATCACCCTAGTCTATTTGAAGTATTTTGAGAGGAAAGTGGAGTAATGTGTTCACACTTCTATTGCACCCTGACCTGAGTGTGTGGATAGCAAGGTGAAGGTGGGGAAGGAAAGAGAAGAGATGTGAATTGTAACTCTGGGGATAAAAAGGCCAAGAAACACAGTAGATATTTTATGATTCGACTTTGATCTAAAACTGTACAGTAACAGAAAGAGAGAGACTCAGATGTCAAGTTAGTTTTTTTCACCCAATGAGGATCATATTTGTTGATGGCTTCTATGTGCAAAGCAACCACTAGCAAAGTCACACTACTATGAAGAATTTGGGTAAGTATGCCAAGTCAGATTCACAAATTATTTCTAAAAGCATTTACTGAATCCTATTAGTCACCTGCCTATTAGTCACCAAGGTTATAAAATCATTCATGGTGTCTACTCTGGACCTCATCAAATTTCAATGAAAATGATTTCTATCCATGATTCACAAAGGACTTTCATATGCATTATATTTGATTTTTAGCAATAGTTCCCCAAAAGACTCAGAATATTTATTAAAATCTCTGCTTTATAGACAAACTGAAGTCTAGAGAAATTAAATGACTCATCCAGACTAAAAAGTAGCAGAGTTAATTTACTGAATCAAGTCTTATGACTTAGAATCCAGTCATCATTTTTAGATTTTATATGACGTCGCTTTTCATGAACCATCTACCACCATATTACTGCCTCCAAAACAATAGCTTACAACCCACAATTGTAACATTACAGTATTCCAAATGTGGTGCTGATGTTATTTGTTTATGAAGTACAAAGGCCAAGATTGACCTTACTCAAAGGCTTTTCCCACCTTTACGATAGAAGTAGCATTGTTCTAATACTTCTAGAAAAACATTTATTTTCAAAACACTTATAAGCATCAATATTTGATTATACATATTTATGTGGGAAGCTTGGGATAAATTATTATCCCTAATATAGATGAAGAAACTAAGACACAAAGACTCTGCCTGAGACCCTTCATTTGACTGGTTGGCAGTATATATGTATCTCTAAGGTCTATATAATTTCCAGTCTACTTCTTTGTTAGCTAAAACTCTCTACTAAAAGGAAGAAGGATAGTCAATATGGGAGTGGGTGTCCTAGAGATTCAGTTCTCTAAGGGTTATTTTTTTTACCCAATGAGGATTATATTTATTGATTGCTTCTACGTGCAAGGTACCCACTAGCAAATTCACACTACTATGAAGAATTTGGATAAATACAACAAGCCTTACCACTCACTGTCCATTCCCTTCAGGATTTTAACAATGAAGAATACACACAATGGTCAAAATTGGCCTGTGATAAAGTCCACCAGAATTGGATAATGAGTCCTGGAGACTCATCGTATGCTTGTGATAAGCCAAGTGGAATCCTCCCAACATTCAAATGTTGAAATCCTAACCATCAGTACTTCATAATACGACTATATGTACAGAACCAAAGAAATGGGGGTCCTTAAAACATGTAATTAAATACAGTTAATTATATAGGCATGCCCCAATACAATATGGCCTGTGTCCTTATAAAATACATATTAGGAAACAGACACTCAGAAGAACTATGTGAAGACGCCACATGAAACTAGCCACCTACAAGTCAAGGAGAGACAGCTCAGGAAAAAAACATACTTGCTGACATCTTGATTTCTAATTGCTAACCTCTACATCTGTGAGCAAACTGTTTCCTATTAAGTCCCTTAGCCTGTATTGTTATGGCAGCCCTAGAAATCAGGACTCTAGTGTGCCTAATTGGGTGTGCAGAAATCCCCTCACTCATCCATCATTTCATTTATGTGCAGGCAACTGCAATCTGAAAATATTAAATGGAAATTTTTTAAAATAAACAATTCTTAGATATTAAATTGCAGGCTATTCTGAGCAGCAGATGAAATCTTGTGCCATCTCACTCTGTTGCTCCTGGGGTATGAATCATCCCTTTGCCCAGCATTTCCGTGCTGTACCCTCTACCAACATTTTAGTCACTTGGTTGCCATCTTGATTACCAGAGTCACTGTTATGGTATCACAGTGCTTGGACTCAAGTAACTCTATTTCACACACACACAAAAATGTTTCCATAAAGCAGAGTAATGCAACAATTTCATCACAGCACATTGTTGTCCTTTTTCTATGTTATCATTAGTAATTGTTGTCTGTATTTTTTCTGCATCTAATTTATTAATTAATCTTTATGAACTATCTCCTAATCATCCCTTTTCTCACCTATAACTCTGTTTCCATATAGAAGCTGGACCTGGAGACCTTTCAATAATATAGCTCAGATTATGTCACTCACTTGCTTAAAAATCTACTGGTGGCTTTTTAAAATGTTCCAAATTCCTTATCTTAATATGCAAAGTCCAACAGGATGTAGTCCCTTTCTTCCCTTACAGAGATGATTTTTCATTGTTTTAAGTCTGTAATTTGAGAAGGTATTTTCTCTCAAAGCATAACCTTACCTTTACTGACTGGTATAACACTTATTAGTGCTTAAATTTTATAATTTATTTCTTTATATTCATGGTATTTTTTCTTCTTTTAATAGAATATAAGCTCCTTGAGGAGATCTGTCTACTTAGTGTATTTAGTATGCAGTTTGTCACCTCGTAGGCAATCAAATATTTGTTGACTCTCTCGTTTACTAAGTGGTATTTAAAAGTGTGGCTTTCTCTTAGACCAAAAGTGAGACTTCCTCCTTTCTACCCTAAATCTCAAACTTTCAGAGCAGGATCTGTATTTAGTTGTCATCATACAGAAAAAATACAGGCATGCCTTTTATACTGCACCATGTTTAGAAAAGATAAAGTCATTTAGAAGGCCAGGTACAGGCACTGGCAGTATTCATTGGACTGAACAGGATAGGAATAAGTCAGAAATAAATCTGCTACACTTGGAAGGAGGAACTGAAGGAGCAGACAAGAAGGACAGCATACCTCAGTCGTGAAAATTGAAGAGAAGTATGCCCTTGGCTCTGGGTTCAGAGATACATCAATGGCACTAGCTAGAATACAATCCCAACAGAGATATGGTTATGACTGAATAAGTTAGCTGTTCCTCTTTGAGGGGGAAAAAATAAGTCAGAAGCATCCTGTCCACTTCTCCTCTCTGGGAAGGAAGCAGCATTATTGTCATGGGCCGAGGCTCAAAGGCACAGATTGGAGGAGAGCAAGTCCACCACAGTGTTGAGTCAAGCTGGGCTTTCTCACTTCCTTTTCCTTAACTTACAGACTACCATCCTTGCACCTGTATTGTAGTGAGTGTAAATAGGGTACAGACAAGAAAACAAAGGGCAGGCCCAAGATGAAAACACAGCTTCATGAGTAAGTTTGTGTTGAATATTTTTAGACTGGCTTGTGGATATTTCCATCTGCTTTGGTTCATCAAAGAATTGAGATGAGAGGTATGATCAGGAAGCAAATGAAGGAGAGATTCTATTAAGATCCTATTTTAATTTGCCTTCCTTCTCTTTTTCAATAAAACATCTTTTGGACAAAGTCAAAATCAACATTTAAGACAAAACAAAGAGGCAGGCTTTTAAAATAGTACATTGCAGGTGAAAAAAAATTGAAATCCTCAAGATCATTCCACTCCCCCTTAAAGGTTGACATGTCATTTTTAGAGTAAGCCTGCTTTGTTTAAGCTAGAATTTGCATCTTAGTAGAAGCTCGAAAGCATGTAACCTGTGAGGAGATGGTTGCTATGACAACATTAATCAGCCTGTCCTATGACCAGAGATATCTTAAAGAAAATATGTTTGTGTTCCTACTTATTATCATATTGGTCTCCGCTTTCTGGACAGAAAAAGCTGAAAAAAATCACTCTAACAGAGGAACATATTTATTAATGGTCTCATAGTGAGCCATTTTAAACTTTAATTAAATAAGTAATAGGAGAATTTTTACAGCATTGCACAAAAACAGGTTTTCCTAAAAACCAATTTGATTAAAAAAAAAATGTCTGTTGTATATACAGGTCTTTTGCAATGAAACCAGGTGCTGTTTCCTAACAAATATCATGTCGAATTTACCATTAATCTAGTTTAGTTTGATATACGTCTTGTATAATCTTCTTCATCAAATGGTTACAAAGCCCGTTTGTTTGATAATTAAATTAGATGCCTCTTAAGCACTAAATGCTATCAATTACTATGTATTTAACATATATTAGGTTCCTGTATGGCACAAGCTCTTTAAATATAGCATATAATTTTCTGTCTTAGCTGAAAATTTAGAAGAGTGAGGCTTAGAGTGTTGGAATGGGTTACTTTGGGGCCTAAGTTGTAAACTCCACCCAGGAGTAAAGGCAGTCTTTTTTTTTTTTTTTTTTTTTTTTTTTTTTTTTTTTTTGGTGGTACAGGGTTGTAACCCAGAGGCTTTCTACCTCCAGGCTATACTTCCAGACCTATTTTTTATTTTATTTGGAAACAGGATCTCACTAAGTTGTTGAGAGCTCCACTAAGTAGCTGAGGCTGGCTTCGAAACTGTGCTGTCCTCCTGTCTGAGCCTCCCAAGCGCTGGGATTACAAGTGTGCGCCACCACGCCTGGCTGGCAGTCATTTTTTAATTGTTATAATTTTTCCCACCAGCATTACTCCCCATTCCTGCCAAGGTTTACAGAACCATGTGAGTTCCCTAAAGGTGTTTATTACAGAAAGAACAAGAAAAAGTCCTTATCCTCAAGAAACTTTAATCCAGTCAGATCAAATTTATCATTTATTTCTTTAAATGTAAGTGAATTATGAGTCTTGAGAATAGGATCCATGACCCATATCAGACACTACCTTGCTAAAGATCTTTATCAGTAATATGTATTATTGCTATGCTTTCGATGCCAGAAACCACCACCTAGAAAGATGTGACTAGTAAGACTAAAGTGTTCTGAAAATGGGCTGCTCAAAAGAGGAGCAAGTGTCATGTCAGAAAAAGGACTGAAGCTGAATGACCACATAACAGATTATTCTATACTCAAAACTAGATTGAAGCAAAGTAGGGTATTAATTTATATTGTTTTTAAAAATCAACAACTTAGAAAAATGTATTATACTCGCAACTTTGTATTTCTCTATTCTCTCAGTTCTAAAATTTTTTGCTTCCTATATTTTAAAGCTATATTACTGGTGTATACTGATTTGTAATGCTGATATATTATTGAATATACTATAGTCCAGTTTTATTTTAAAATACTCTTATCTCTAATAGTGATTCCTGCCTATGGTTTACTTTAATATTTTTTATAACATTATAGCTTTGTTTTAGTTAGTGCTTGCATGTTATATAATTTTCTGTAATTTTATTTTCAATATTTATGTGTTTGTAAAGTATATTTTAACTTTTCTGATAAAAATCTCTCTCTCTCTCTTTCTCTCTCTCTCTCCCCCATCAGACCACCCCTCATATCTATGAGCTCTACATCAGTCAATCCATTCATGGATAAAAAATATTTGAAGTACTAGGGAAGCAGAGGAAAAAATATGGCAAATGTGAGGCCAGCCTCAGCAACATAACAAGAATCTCAGCAACCTAGAGAGAACTGTTTCAAAACAAACAAACAAGAAACAAACAAAAGGGGCTGACACTGTAGCTCAAAAGTAGAATGCCCCTGCTTTTAATCTTCAGTACTTATAATAATAATAATAATAATAATAATAATAATAATAATAAACAAATTTGAAAAACAATTATAAAGTATTTCTGTACACATGTAAAATTTTTTCTTACTATTCCATAAACAACACAGCACAACTATTTACACAGAATCTGCACTATATTCAGTATTATAAGTAATCTAGAGAAAATCTGAAGTAAATGGGGGAATGAGTGTTGGTTTTATGCAAACACTACACCCTTGTGTCTAAAGGACATAAACACCTACAGATTTTGGTATCTGAAGAGGGTCCTGGAACGAATCCCTCCTGTATTCCAAGGAACAACTGTGTATTTGTGTCTACCTGACTCTCTAGTTGTAAGATGCTATGAAAGAAATAATTCTACTCTTTAGAGATATTGCCCTTCCTCACCAGACAGCTCCTAAGAGGGTATTTGGGTAAGATACTGCATAAGTAGTACAGTGTTGTGGAGATTTTTATTCTGCCTTTACAATATTTCCCTATTTCTCCAGCTGCCCATGTAGCCCAACAACTAAGTGGACACCCAAGGTCAAAATTTACCACTTCTAGCCTACCTGAACCAAATGCCTGAACAGTTTCTCATTTCCTTATCTCTCCATTCTCTCATTCTCTCTCTCTCTCTCTCTCTCTCTCTCTCTCTCTCTCTCTCTCTCTCTCTCCCTCCCTCCCTCCCTCCCTCCCTCCCTCCCTCCCTCTCTCTCTCTCTCTCTCTCTCTCTCTCTCTCTCTTTCTTTCCCTCCCTCCCTCTCTCCCTCTCTCTCTCTCTCTGATCTGCCTATCCAAGCCTAGTCCTCCTTACACATCCAGAATTGAAAAATACTCAAAGGAAAAAATATGTCATCTCATAATCTCCCTCTTAAATGTGCTTTATTTTTTCTATTTTTCCTGTGTTGTCTAAAGTCACAAATGTTGTTTGTTTCCTTTTGGGGTGTGTGTGTGTGTGTGTGTGTGTGTGTATGTGTGAAAAGAGAGATATATACATTTTATTTACTTTTTAACATTACAAACAATTTATTGTAAATTTATTGCAACTAGTACATGTGCATTTTTAAGCAAGCGGTATAAAAATATGTACATTATGCTCATTGTGTTATTGTATATCTAACAATATTTTAAAACAGTTATTGGCAAATTATAATTATACATAATAAGAGATTTATTGTGATATATTAATACCTGATGCCTAATTTGTACAATTTTACTCCCTAGCTTATCCACTTATCCTACTCTTGTTTCTCTCCCTTATCCTCCTCTACTTTACTGATTTCACTTTTATTCTTATACATTTTTTCCTTTGTTTAATTTTTCCCATATATTTTTATTGGTGCATTGTAATCATGCATCTTGATGAGGTTCAGTGTGGTAGAGGCACACATACATTGAGCCCCCAGTTTCCACTCCACTCTCTCTCCCTCCCCACCTTGCCATGCTCCATACAGTGATTGGCTTTGATAAGCACATGTATGTACATCATGTACATTGAAGTGTTTTCCTCCTCAAGTCTTTCTCCCACTCCCATGTTTTTCAGTTAGGTCCCCCTTCTTTACTCCACATATGAGGAAGAACATCCAACCTTTCACTTTTTGTGACTGATAAATCTCACTTAGAATAATTTCATTTCCATCCATTTTTCTGCAAATGACACAAATTTGTTCTTCTTGATGGCAGAGTAGAATTCTATTGTGTGTATATACCACAAATCTGTAATCTATTCATCTATTTATGGACATCTCGGCTGGTTCCATAGTTTGGCAATTATGAATCATGCAGCTACAAACATAGAAATGCATACATTGAAGAAGAGAAGATGGATAGATCTCCCATACTCTTCTATAGGAAGAATAAATATTATGAAAATGACCATCCTACCAAAAGTGATCTACAGGTTTAATGCAATCCATATTAAAATACTATGATCATTCTTTACAGATATTAAAAATCAGTCCTTATTCATATGGAACAACAAAAGACCAAGAATATCCAAAATAGTTCTCAGCAATAAAAAACAAAAAAGCCATCAAAATGTCTGATTTCAAACTATAATACAGAGCCACAGGAATAAAACCAGTATAGTACTGACACAAATGCAGATGCATAAACTATATAGCAGAATAGAAGATTGAGAAACAAGTTTACACATTTCAGCCAATTGATTTTTGACAAATGTGCCAAAACATAGCCTGGAAAAAAGATAGAGTTTTCAACAAATGGTGTTGGCAAAACTGGTTATCCATATGCAGAAAGACAGAAATAAATCTCACCTTCTCACCCTGCACAAGAGTCAGTTCAAGATGGATCAAAGACCTGGAAATTATATCAGACTTTGCAGTTACTTGGAGAGGACATAGGACTACTCCAACATGTAGACATGGGTAAAACTGCCTCAATAAGACCCCCAAAACACAGGAAATTAAAACAATACATGAGATTGTATTAAACTGAAGAGCTTCTGTGCAACAAAGAAAACTATCAAGACCTTAAGAGAGAGATGACAGAATGGGAGAACTTTGCCAGCTATTTCTACAACAGAGAACTAATATCTAGAGTACTAATATCTAGACTATACAAAGAACTAAAAAATTCACAAATAATCCAATCTAAACTGAGCAAGTGAACTAAGTAACACTTCGCAAAAGAAGAAATACAAATGGCCAATAAATATATGAAAAAATGTTGAACATCATCAGCAATCAGAGAGATGAAAATCAAAACTACCCTGAGGCCGGGCATGGTGGTGCTTGGGAGGCAGAGACAGGAGGATCTCACAGGTTCAAAGCCAGCCACGCTGGCTTAAGAGACCCTGTTTCCAAATTTTAAAAAAAAGTATATTAAAAAATAGGTCTGGGAGTGTTGCCCAAAGGCAGAAGGGCTTCCAGGAACCACCACCAAAAAAAAAAAAAAAATACCCTGAGATTTCACGTAACCCCAATTAGAATGCCAATCATTAAAAACACAAACAATAATAAGTGTTGGCAAGGATGTGAAGTAGTAACTTTGATACATTTTTGGTGGAAGTGCAAATTAGTGCAACCACTTTGGAAAACAGTGTGGAAGGTCTTTAGAAGAATACGAACAAACCTATCATATGGCCCACTTTTATTTTTCTTGACTGGCTTCTCTCTAATGACTAATGATGTTAAACATTTTTTCATATATTAGCCATTTATACTTCTTTTGTTATGTGTCTGTTTAGTTCACTTGCTCATTTTTATTGGGTTATTTGAATTTTTATAGAGTTAATTTTTTTAAGTTTATAGTATATTTTAGATACTAGTCTTCTATAAGGACTCCAAACAAAGAAAGAATCCTTCCAGGGGAGTTATAGAGGAGGTCTAGGGAAGGGAGGCTTATGGGATAAGGGAGATTTGATAAAGGAAACATTCCAGTTAACATACTGTACATATACAAAATTACCAATGCCAATCTCAATACCATGTACAGAGAAAGGGAGGGAGTGAAGTGGGAACTGAGGGGAAATTCACCAAGTGTTGTATGCATAATGTCCCCATCACTCTGTACTTCATTATGATGTATGATTATGAAGCACCAATAAAAAATAAATTACATAATCTACTCAAGTACTTACATAAACTAATAAAATGTGTGTAAAAAGAGGCAAGTTAATAAAAAGTTGTCCATCAAAACAAAAGATTGGTGAGAAATTGCCAAAATCCAGAAAATGAGAAATTCAAATTGCTTTCATCAATATCTTTAGGTCCTTGGTGCACTTAAAAGAAATGAAATAGGAAATTCTAGACAATGCATGATTGCAGTTGCTGTCAAATCTAAAGCCACATTTGTTAGAAAAAGTCTGGACCTTGACCAAATATTTTGTGAATATATTTTACAATGCATTTTAAATTTGAGAAAAATATTTAAGGTGTTTTTTTTTATTCTATTCACACTGCAATAATAGTAAAATATAGACTGGGTGACTTATAAACAACAAAGACTTATTTTTCACAGTTCTGAAGCCTGGGGAGACCAAGGTCAAAGAGACAGAAGTTCTGGTGACTGGTGAGAGACCTCGTTTTATAGACTAACTGTCTTTTTACTGTAGCTTCAGTGACAGATTGGACAAAAGCTCCCTCTGGGGTCTTTTTTACAAGGTTACAGATCCCATGAAGTCTCTGCTCCCATGACCTAATCACCTTCCAAAGGTACCTCCAAATATTGTCACTTTGGGGGTTGGTATTTTAGCATGTATACTTGGGGCTGGGGGACACAAACATTCAGTCTTTAACAGTAGAGGGTTTATTTGTTAAGTAATTTTTGCTTTAACAAATGCAGTTGGCTGTCCAAATGTCACTTTATATGCGATGTCTTTCTTGGCTACCCTACACACATGGTAATTCCTTCTCCCTGGAACCCCTTATTCCCTTCAGCCTGTTTAACTTTAGTCCCTAAAATTTATTATTAATTTACAAATATACATACATTTTAGCACATTTATTTACACATGATGTTTTGCCTAGAATGTGTATATTTCCTGTGGCAGGCAGAATAGTGCTCCTCCAGAGGGCCCATGTCCTGATATCTGGAACATGTGAATATGTTGTCCCATTTACAAAAAGGGTGTTTGAGCCCGGTGTGGTGGCACACACTTGTAATCCCAGCATTTGGGAGGCTGAGACAGGAGGATCAGGGTTCGCAGGCAGCCTCAGAGACTTAGTGAGGCCCTTTGCAACTCAGTGAGACCCTGTTTCAAAATAAAGAATAAAAAATAGAGCTGGGAGTGTAGCTCAGAGATATAAAGCCCTTGGTTTCCATCCCCAGTACCACAAAAAATAAAAAGAAAGAAAAAGGTTTGCATTTGTGATTAAGATGAAGATATTATGGTGAGGAAATTATCTCAAATTATTCAGTAGGGTCCAACTTATTCGCATGAGTCCTTTAAACAATATTTTCAGTTGACACCATTCAAAAGGAGATGTGGAAATAGAACAATGATCAGAAAGATGTAACAAGGCTAGCTCTGGGAATGTAGGAAAGGGTCATGACCCAAAATACAGGAGCAGCTCTAGAAAGTGGACAAGAAAAGAAAAAAAGCTTTTCTTATAGGGCCACTCAAAAGGAACTTAGCCCTGCTGACACCTTGTTTTTAGACGAGTGAAGTCTGTATTGGACTTCTAACTTATGTAACTATATAGTGACAGATTACTGTTATTTGAAGCCACTATGTTGTATTAATTTGTACCCATTGCCACTGGAAATTAATACATGTTTTTTTTTTTCAACAGAGAAAATACTCAAAGAAGGCAAGAAAATTCTCATATTTTGTTTTATATCTAAAACTTAGCACAGTACAATCATTTCAGTATATGAAGTGTATTGGTTCCAGAAGCCTCAGGATACCAAAATCTCTAGATGTTCAAGTTCCTATATAAAATAATGTACTATTGATATTTACCAATGCAAATCCTCCTGTATAATTCCAGTCATCTCTATATTTGTTTAATACCTAATACAATGTAAATCCTATATAAATACCCGTTATACTGTGTTTTCCAGGAAATAATGACAGGACAGTAGTCTACATGTGTCCAGTGTAGACACAATTTTGTTTTCCTTAACTATTTTCAGTGTATGATTGATTGAATCTGCAGAGGTTTAATCCATAGATACAGAGACCCAACTGTACTTGGCACATTGAAAATATTCAATAAATAGATGTTGAGTGGATAAATAAATACACTGATTACTCAATAATCTACCCCTTATAGTCTGACATTATAACATAAGATACAGTGCTTCTGAAATAATGCCAACAGTGACCCCATCATTGATTCCTTTAGTCAGTCACTTAAGTATACTCATTTTCTCATTAATCCATTTCAACAAGTGTTAGTATATTATCTCTATTTCAACAGCAGCAGCCTGGGAGTCATAGGAGCTATCTACTAACTTGACCAGTTCTACTAAGCTAAACTGCTTAGTCTTCCTTTCAGAGAGTACTTATAAATAATCCAATTAATCTTTCTAATCTATGGTCAATAAAAATTAATGAAAAGATCCTCAAACCTCAACATATATAAAGGTGGTTTTAACATATAAGGAAGTATGTTTAAGCAGTATACAACAAAGGCATTCATATGCTGGGCCTCAGAATTTGCTTACCTGCATGAATAAGTAAAGTAACACAATACTCTGATGGTTTGAGTATTTCAGAGCATAGCAATTAAGCACCTTACATAATTGAGTTTCCCATTAGCACACCACATATAAATTAATGGACTGTGTGTGATTTTTATCTGGGATATCAACTAACAAGCACCATAAAAATAATATTTCAGAGGCATCTTTCAAAATCAATGACTATAAAATTTTCTCCCATAGCACTTTAGTAAACCCCATGGACAATCACCTCACTTGAACCTCACACACTCTATCACACCCCTTTCTTTGCTGAGGGTGTTCAGATACCCATAAGATACTTCTCTCCCTCCAACAAACTTCTCTGCATGACATCTCCACTCACCCTACATAAAGGTCCACCACAAATGTTACCACTGTCTAAAACGTCATCATCACTGCCTATTTGCAGCCCAAGACTTCCTGATCATTCCAAAGAAGTGACTACTCTGAAAGCAGCAACTTTTACATCCTTGCTGATTTTAAACACTTTATTATAAATTCATGTGAAGGAGATATTTTTATTTTCCTGAAGGTAGAATATATTAGGATAAAAGCTCAGGTGTCATGAGAAAAGCAGACACATTGGGAACCAAGGCTGGCTGGGAAATAATCCTGACCTTAAAAACAGACCCAGCCCAGGTATTGAAATAGTATTGTAAGTAGTATTAAAAAGGAGTTTATAATATAGAGAGTCAGATAAAAAACGATTTTTTGTTCAGCCACATGATGCGGTATAGCTGATACAATGTGTGGTTTGCAGTCGTATTTGGGTTTAGTGATCAGTTCAGCCATTTTCAAACTGTACGAAGGCTGGATAATCACTTAACTTCTCTATATTTCTCATTTGGCAAGTAAATATTGTAATAGCTACTGCACTAGATAAAACGAACAAACAGGAGAGGCTTACTTCCCTCAAATACTTCATAGACATAGCAATTATTTTGAAGAATTAAAGAAACTGCAAAATTTGGAAGCAACAAAAATGGGGAAATCAACTGAATAATTTCTGGGATATCTGGATTAAGTTAAGTTATACAACATTTAAGTTAGAAGAGGAAAAGAGCTAATTACAAGAGATGATCACTCTATATATGACTCAATTTTTAAAGCAGTTTAAAAAATGCTAGAGTTGACACATTCCTGTATTATTGAGCATGTATGAACTCATGTATGGTCAATATATTAGCTAAAATAACATCTAGCACCTAATAATCAAGAAAAAATTTGTTGACTGAATGGCTGATGAATGTATTTATAAATAGAGACCAAGAGAAAATGAGCATTTAAAATGTTAATTGTGGTGATCACTTGGCAATATAATTTTGCTAGTTTTCTTTTATTCTTATTCTCAGTTGCACTTTTCAGATACACTCACACATAATAAGTATTCTTTTTAAAAGAATTAAACAATATTTTGATTGCATTCAGAAGTAATTAAAATATACAAATGAATTAGAAAACTAGTACTTTAACTGAGAGCCAACAGAATGGAAGAAAAATCTTGCCAGCTACTCCTCTGATAAAGGAGCAGTAGCTAGCATATACAGAGAACTCAAGAAACTCAGCACTAAGAAAACAATAAAAAATGGGCAAGAGAACTAGATACTTCATGAAAGAAGAATGCAAATGGCCAATAAATGCATGAAAAATGCTTAACATCACTAGCAATCAGCGAGATGCAAATCAAAACTACTCTGAGATTTCACCTAACTCCAACTAGAATGGCAATCATTCAAAACACAAACAACAACAGATGCTGGCGAGAATGTGGAGAATTGAGAACTCTAATATATTGTTGGTGGAATTGCAAATTAGTGCAACCACTTTGAAAAACAGTATGGAGGAACCTCAGACAAATAAGAATGAAGTTACCATTTGATCCAGCAATACCACTTCTGGTTATCTACCCAAAAGAATGGAAACCAAACTACCAAACTAATGCATGTGTACCCATGTTCATAGCTGCACAATTCGCCACTGCCAAGATGTCCATCAACAGATGAATGGATTACAAAACTATAAAATATGTACATAATGGAATTTTACTCAGCCATAAAGAAAAACACAATTATGTCATTTACAGGGAAATGGGTGGAACTGGAGAACATTATAAGTGAGATTAGTTACTTAAAAAGTAAGAAATCAGATATTCTTCCTAATATGAAGAAGCTATGGAGAAAATGGGTCATAGGAGGAACTCCAGACAGAGAAGAAGATACTATAGATGAGCAAATAAGGTGACCTGAGGGGGAAAGAGAAATTCCCTAGTGTATATGATGTTTATTTGCAAATATATCAAAGTCAATCACTAAGCCAGACATGAGAAAGAGGGAGGGGGATGGAGTGGGGCAGGAATTGGGTGATATGTGCGTGTATGCCTATATTATCTGATACTCTATTAAAATGTATGACTACAATGTACCTATAAAAATTTAAAAAAAGAAAACTAGTACAACATTTTCAATAATACTAAGAGGAATTAACAAATTAAGAGGCACATGGACAAATATAGTCCTTAAATGTCTTTCAGAGACATGTTAGAGTGTTTGAAGTCTGACTCTCCAGTATTCACTCTTCAGTGACACCTTCTAGAACTTTCTCATTCTTAGAAAGTTGAACAAGGAGCGAGGTGTGGTGGCTCATGCCTGCAATTCCAGTACTTAATAGACAGAGACAAGAGTATCACACATTCCAGGCCAGGTTCAGCAACTTAGCGAGATCCTGTTCCAAAATAAAAAATAAAATAATACTATAAATATAGCTCAGAGGTAG
This sequence comes from Muscardinus avellanarius, assembly GCF_963383645.1. Classification (NCBI taxonomy): domain Eukaryota; kingdom Metazoa; phylum Chordata; class Mammalia; order Rodentia; family Gliridae; genus Muscardinus; species Muscardinus avellanarius. The sequence goes on from NC_137791.1 coordinate 125,794,464, forward strand.
AATGTACCTGGGTTCAATCCGGAAGGAAGGGAGGAAGGAAGAAAGGAAGGAAGGAAGGAAGGGAAGAAGGAAGGAAAGAAGTTAGTTGAGAAAGGGCTTAACATTGAAAGTGAAATAAGGAATTAAACCCAAGCTACTTTTCAATTTTTCTACTATTTCATCTCCAAAATTCAAGCAAATGTTCAAACAATTGTAAGAGAACATATTCACTCATTAGCTCACTCAAGTAATATGATTAAACCTTTGGTGTTTATCTGGTTACATTTTAGGTGTATGCCAAAAATTGCATCCCAACTTGAAAACAATGTTAATATGAGTATTTGTGAGGTTGAGACTAGAGGATCTTAGGTTTGAGGACAGCCTCAGCTACTTAGCAAGACACTCGGCAACCTAGCATGATCATTTCAAAACAAATTTAAAAAAAATCAAAAGGGTTGGGGGTGTAGCTCAGGGGTAAAAGATCTCTGGATTCAATCGACAGTACCAACCAACCACACACACACACACACACACACACACACGTTTTGAAGGAGAAAAAGAGGTTACCTATGTGGATATCTGGGGCAATCGCCATAGAGGCAGTGGAAATGTATATGGAATATTGCTATATTTGCTATACAAATATGCAAAGAAACAAAGTTCCCACAGAATCCGTTAAGCCTAAGTACATCACTTGGGGCATAAACCAAGAGCCTAGAGTATATTGATGATTTATACACATTACAATCTGATTTATTTCTTCCCACCAAATCCAATTATTATATTCTTTCTACATTTATCATATAAAGCTCATTCTGAGAAGCCTAAACCCATGTCTCTAAGGGGGAAAATGAGTATATTCAAATAAATAAGGTTTTGTTGGAGCCTGATACATCTGTCCAAGAATAAGAGAGACAGCTAGGATGCTTAGTTCAATTCCCTGGAAGTGCAGGGATAAGACAGATATTCATATTTTGATACTTCAACATGACTTAAACACTGACATCTACAATTGAAGCATCACTAAGCTCTGAGAAGCCTCACATCCCTTGTAAGTAATTACTCGCATTTTCTAACAGTTATCATGGACCCACCAAAATATGACCTATATTTTAGAGACAAATATCTCTATTTTAAACAGAAATCCTCAAATTTTCCTGGCAAAATAAAAAAAAATACATTTCAGTAGAGTTGCTAGTACTTGGAGCACTACTAAATTACCTAAAAATTTATCTCTTTTCTAGTTGAAAGATCATGTTAAGCAGAAGAAAAGACAGGAGAAAATACTCCCTGAGGGTCCTACAAGATTTGTTTGCCCCTAATTCCCACAATAAACCTATGATATAGTTCTCATTTGCCTTTTCCATTTTATAGGGAAGAAACTGAGGCCCACCAAGGTTACAGAATTGGCCCAAAGTCACCTAGATTTTAAAAAGTACCAAAACAAAACAAGAGTTCCAGAACCCTCCAACTTCAGAATCCCTGCTGTTTCTACTACCCTGTGTTACATTTTGTTGAAATTCCAAAAATACAACATACTTGACATCACAGCTGATGCGCTTGCCCTTCATAACCTTTATTTAGATCTACTCCCCAGGGAGATGCAGAGAGCATATTCTTTTGTCATTTAATTTATCATACAATATTGTAATTAATTATTTACTTGTCTTTCACCCCCAATAAATCATGAATTTCATATGGGTAAGAGCAATATTGCATTATTCATGTTTACAAATACAATTGCATACAATATGCCAAAAAATATTTGAGTTTTGAGTTAAAGGTCTATTCAACAAAGGATATATGGAGCAGATAAGAATAAATCCACAAGACTAAGAATGGTTTATAGGACTTAGGACCACATTTAGAAGTTATAAATTCAGTTTTATAAATCCTTAGCTCAATTGGAATTCATTCATTGACTCAACAAGAATGTCTTGAGCAATTACCATTTTTCCTATATGTAAGACAATGGGGATATGCTTTGAAACAGAGAAAGGCAACATCCATCCTCTCATTGGGTATCATCTACACAGCATTTAAGAAATAATAAACACAAAATAAATGTGGCTTGTCATGAAAATAAATAGGACAAAAGGACTCTTTTAGATAAATTGAGCAAAGCAGCCTCCCTAATGAGATGATAATTAAACTTGAGAATAAGGCAAGGCAAGTGCAAAAGACTGACAGCACAATCACGTGTTAGAGGATCTGTGATGAAACTATAAGGCTGATGCATATGGAAAAAAGAGAGAGGGTCTAAAATTATGTTAGAAAAATAAACACCCCTGTCTCCTAGACTTGAACCAGACTATGCCAGACTGTGGGAACCATGATAATGTTATGTATTTCATTATTATAACAACCATGTGTCTTCATATTAAAAAGGGATAACATGTTCATGGAGCAATCAGAAAAAAAAATTGATAAAATTGAGTTGTTAACACATGCCAGAAACAGGAGGAGGAGATATCAAAACAGAATTAAATGATTGCTGAAGTTTAAGTTTCAGTAGATGCTTACATAGACCATTTCTTCGTTGAGGTCCTGAGAAGTGAAAGGAATCCGCCTGCAGGAAGCTCTGAACCAGATAAATAATAAAAGAGAACATGACATTAATCAGCACGAAATGGTTTCAGGTCCAAACCACATCAGCAGACATGGCAAGCTTGTTAAAGAAAGAAAAAGGGTGGGGGTGGGGACATTTCAGTTACACAGTAAAAATAAAGATAGGTGTGTTGGAGAAGGAGATGGGGGAAAATATTTTAATTCACTTATTTGTAGATAAAATAAATGTAAAAATGAAACTTAACACTAAAAATTAACTCAACAAAATATGGGCAATTGAACTGAATAGATGCTTTTTAAAAGAAGAAATACAGCTGGCCATGGTGGCACATGCTCGTAATCCCAGTACTTGGGAGGCTGAGACAGGAGGATTGCATAGGTCCGAGCTACTTAGTGAGGCTCTCAGAAAATTAGTGAGACCCTGTTTCCAAATAAAATAAAATATAGGTCTGGGAGTGTATCCCAGAGATAGAAAGCCCTTGGGTTCCATGTCCAGTACAAAAAAAAAAAAAGAAAGAAAAGAAAAGAAAAGAAAAAAAAGAAGAAATACAAATGGCCAATAAATAAAGGAAAAATTTTCAACATCACTAGGAATCAGGTTAAAGCAAATTAGATTTCATCTAACTCTAGTTATATTTCATCTAGTTAGATTTTATCTAAAACTAGATTCCATCTGACTCTAGTTAGAATGGAAATCTTCAAGAATACAAAACATAATAAATGCTAGAGAGGATTAGAGAAATAGGAACTCTAATGTTTCAGGAATTGAAAATAGTATAGCTACTACGGAGATTAGTGTGGAGGTTCCTCAGAATATTGACAATGGGACCACCACATAATCCTGGGTAATCCTGGGTATCTTTTCAAAAAAATTTTAAGTCAAAATAGTATAGTAATTCATGCACACCCATACTTATAGCAGCATAATTCACAATAGCTAGGTGTCTATCTAGAGATGAGTATATTATGAAACTATGGTATTTACACACAATAGAATTTTATTAACCAAAAGGAACAAAGTTATGTTATTTACAATAAATGGATAGAACTAAAAATATTATGCTAAGCAAGATCAGCCAGCTTCAGAGAGTGAAGTGTCAAGTGTTTGCTCTTGTATGTGAAAGCTAGAAAGAAACCAGGATACAAAAAGAGACTTTAAATAAATAAAAAGACCATTTTAGAATACTAAAAGGGGATTTGGGAAGGGAGGTAAGGAAGGCGAAGAGAAACATGATAAAAACAAGTGGTTCAAATAATGCTATGTACATATATGAAGCTAGCAATACCACTCTCAATAATATGTACAGGGAGAGAAGAGGGAGGGAACAAGGCAGGGACCCAGAGGGAAACACGCCAAGTGCTGTGTACATGTATGTTTCTATCACTCTGAACCTAATGAAATACAATCGCCATGCACCTGTAAAAGTACATTTTGTGTTACTGATGATTAAACCCAGAAAGATTCTACCTCTGAGCTACACCTCCAAGTCCTATTTTTTATTCTTTATTTTTGAACTAGGGTCTCACTAAGTTGTGGAGAGCCACTAAGTAGCTGAGGCTGATCACAAACATGAAATCCCCATGTCTCATCCTCCCAAGTACTGGGACTACATGTGTGTACTACTATGGCCAGATAAAAGTGTACTTTTTAATATACCACTGGAGTAGACCAATGAGTCCTATCTAGAGTCGCATCTAGTATGCTAGCTACATACAGATTTAAATATAACCAAGGAGATAAAAAAACCTCTATAATTAAAATGATAGAACATCGAAGAAGATCTTAAAAGATGGAAGAAACTTCCATGCCTTTGGCTAGGCAGAATAAGTGTCATAAAAATGGCCATCCTACCAAAAGTGATCTATAGATTTAATGCAATCTCTATTAAAATACCATAGTCATTCTTCACAGATCTAGAAAAATCAGTCCTTAAATTTATAAGGAACAACAAAAGACCCATAAAGAAAAATAGTCTCAGCAATAAGAACCATGAAGAAGGCATCACAATATCTGACTTTAATCTATACTACAAAGCTATAGAAATAAAAATAGTACCATATTGGCACAAAAACAGACATATAGACCAATGAAGTAGCAAAAAAGTTTCAGAAACAAATTCAGCCACTTATAGCCAATTGAGTTTTGACAAAGGAGCCAGAAACATACACTGGAAAAAGGATAGCCTTTTAACAAATGGATACATAGGCAGAAAAATTGAAGTAAGTCCCACTTTCTTACCCTGCACAAAAGTCTATTCAAGGTGAATCAAAGACCTTGAAATTAGCCCAGAGACTTGGCAGTTACTTGAAAAAGAGCATAGGACCAACATTCCAAAATATGGGCATGGGCAAAATATTATTCAATAAAATCCCAAAGGCACACTAAATTAAACCAAGGATTCATATATGAGATTGTATTAAAATGATGAGCTCCTGTGCAGGAAAAAAATTCTATCAAGAACCTAAGAGAGAGCCAACCGAATGAGAGAAGAACTTGGCCACTACTCCTCTGATAGAGGACTAATACTTAGAATATACAGAGAACCTAAAGAAAATTAACTACAAAAACACAAGTAACCCAGTCAAAATATGGGCAAATAAAATACAAAGCCACTTCACAAAAGAAGAAATGATAATGGCCAATAAGTATATGTAAAAATGTTCAACACCATTAACAGTCAGAGGAATGTAAAACTACTCTGAGATTTCACCTAACCTCAATAGAATGTCAATCATTAAAAACACAACTAATTAAAAATGCTGGTGAGAATATGGAGAGGTAGGAACTCTGATACATTGTTGGAGTGATTGCATTAAATTATCACAACCATGTTGGAAAACAGTGTGGATGGTTTTGAGCCATGGGCATGGGCAAAAGTAAAATGAACCTACCTTATGACCCAGATATACCACTTCTGGTCATCTACCCAAAAGAATTAAAACCAGACTACTATAGTGATCCATCATACCTATGTTTAGTGCAGGGTTTAAGCCAGCCTCGCTGGCTTAAGAGACCCTGTTTCCAAATAAAAATATAAAAATGGGTCTGGGAGTGTAGCCCGTAGGTAGAAGGGTTTCTGGGAACCTCAGTACCACCAAAGATCCATTCAATTGTTAATTCATAAAACCACCATGGTCCTTCACATGCAGTAGATGCTCTAAATATAATTTTAAACTCTTGGGTTAAGTGAGATTCAGAACAAGTAAGAAAGATGAGGGGACTTATTTTTAGGAAGCAAATATTTGCCACTGAAACTTTACTAAATCTATTTATAATTGAGACATTCTTTCAGTGGATTTGGTAATGAACCTTTCTTCCTGAGTTCTCTGTTTATGGTTTTGTGGAATTTTCTTATTGTTCTTGTGTGTGACTGTTGTAACTTAGAACTTCTATTTCTTTGAAAACAAAGCCCGAACAAGAACAAGAAGACATGTTCAGCTACATGCCATTCTTTTTTTAATTTTTTCTCTTCTTTTTATTGATGCATTGTAGTCATACATCTTAATGGGATAAAGGATTTGTGGAGACAGACAGGCACACATCATCCAGTGAGCCCTTACCCCCACTCTATTCCCTCCCCATATGTTTCTTGGACAAAAATCCAATACATGTTTTTCTACAGAAAGCCCACCTAGATAACTGTCTTCTATATGAAATGAGGTAGGTCTCCGCCCAGCTTTACTTCCCCGTGGTACCTTACAAAGCTATCATAAAAAACAAATAAGGTAAGTATTTGAAAATTCTCTAAAGGCCAGAATAGTCATATTTTTAAATTATTCTTGCAATTTTTTCAGGAATAATCAACTTGCTTATAATTCAACTATGGGAAGCTGCCATGATTCAAAATATTAAAAAAAAACTTTTCCCAAGCTAATAATTAACTTATCTGTTCTGTGTTTCCTATCAAATTGAAACACCTGTCTTTTCCGTTAATATTTAAAATCATTTGAAAGACATCATTTATGTTTGTTTGGCTATAATGAAAACACTGGAGCCTGGGTTCATTTTACCTCATCCCTGTCATCAACTCCTGCCTCTTTCTGCCTCTGCTAGGATCTCAAATTAGGCTTGTCTTCATCCTACCATGTCTGTCTGAACAGTCGAAGTTTGAGTAAAGAGACGAACAAAGCCATCCACATATAAAAGAAAATGTCAGTAAGTAAAAGATTCATTTGACAAGAAACAACAGTTAAAAGAAAAAGGCGAGATGATCACCATCTTCATAATATTCAATCCTAATATTATTATACTGATGGCATTATTATCATTATTAGAGTGCCTACATTATTCTACTTAAATCCCACATTGACGTGTCAAATGTATTTATATTTAAATTTTATATTAACATTAGCTTTTTATTGTCAAAGCAATGTATACTTAATCAAGCCTTCTCACATTTGTTATCTCATCTAAATCTCTCAGATACCTCTTACATTTGGTCAGGCAAGTATTTCTACTTTTTCCCCCCAGTGCTCAGAGAAGTAAAGAAATATGCCTTAAGTCACAATCTTGTGGGAACCAGGACCCAAATGTCACTGATATTATCCAGGCCAGCTTTCAAATCACTCACTCTTTGGAAACCAATAGGCATGATATTTTATAGTCAGTTACCTGAACCTTTCAGTGGTATCTCTTGATCAAGTCTAAGTATTGTTTTCAGGAAGTATTAACTTCAAAAAGATTTTCTTTAATATTTTCTCTAAGTCACTTATTCTCCACGCTAACCATGGGTTGTAAAATAGCCCATAAATGCCAAGTAGGAAATTGCAAAGCTCCTTTCAGAACAGAGATTTTTAAAACAGTCTTCACAGATTGTAAAATCAAGCCCATCTCTAGTGGGAGAGTGTGTTTAAAATGCAGATTTCTTTCTATTCAGGCCACAAAGATCAAAATAATATAGAGAAGATAAATTATCAGGAAATAGATATAAGGTCACCAACAAGCACTGTACAGAAATGCCATGAGGTCCCTTGGCCACAGCCAAAAAACAGAATGGCTCCTAAGGCTGACTGTGAACACCTTCTATCAGTTTTTGTAGAAAACATCCTCTGGGCTACCACAAAAATAGCAGAAATAAGCTGGTGTGGGTAGAAGCCATGCTCTGACAAAATTCGGCTTGCCCTCAGTACCCCACAAAGATGGAATGCTGCAAGTAAGCAGAACACCTTCTCATCATGAGATTACAAGCCAAGACAGTGGGTCACGTAGTGTCCAGGGCATATGATTTCAAGTGTGAAGAATTATTTCTTAAAAACATTTAAAAAGCAAACTGTTAAAGTACTTGTCTACAATTATTTACAGATATACAAAGGAACACAGAAATAGTAAAATATCCAAAAGCTGAAAAAATGGATTTGAGGAATAGAATTAAAACTCCCTCCAAAAGTAAATCCTGACTCTCTTCTGCTATAATGCCTGTATTTTTATTATTAAAACTAGGATGAAATAGATTGTAATCTGAGGGATAAAACAGTCTACCTCAGCAGCTATCTGCAGAGTTTTTGGTCTTTGGTATCCCTCTAGGGGAAATTTATTTAGATATTTTTATTATATGTACATATGACTTTAAATAAGCAATAATTCCACTGATTTTTTTGGCATGACTTGGATATAATTCCAAGGTGTTCTCAAGCTGTTATTGAAGTTAAAAATTGCCACCTAACTAATATCTTGTTCATTGCAACAAGATATTTTAATATCATGATGTTCTAAAAAAATGTAGTGCTAGGTCTGATGAATAATCTTGAAATTAACTGCCTCTACACTATTTCACTTTTATACCCATATAGACTACTAAAAACAGACAAAAAGAGCAGACCCTTTGTCTGCAAGCCGACCTGCCCCCAAACTTGGAATGACTTCTAAGGATGTCACAGTGACACGACTGTGGTTGGAATTAAGCATGAAAAGTACAATGGTCTACTTTTCTCCTTTTGAAAATTGGGTTATTACCATATTCAAACCCATTCCCAGAATCTCTCCACTACTCCCACCTCATTCATTTCTGCTCCCTAATTTCCTATGCATTCATCTCCCCAATACAATTGTAAATTAACATTTATACAAGGAGAATAAGACTATATTTTATTCCTCGTTGCCTACGTATGTTTCAGTGATTAGCCCTATTCTTTGCAAATCGAATATGTGCTTAACATTTATGAAATAAATATGTGAGTGACCTTGTTAGGACCTTGGATAACTCATTTCTATCCCCATGCCTTGTTTTCCCCTTTTAGTTAAATAAATATATAAGAATTGAAGAGGTGGTATAGTATAAGGATTAAGAGTGTAAGACCTGGAACTAGGGACACAAGAATCAAATGCTTTATGAACAGTAAGACCCTGGACAGGTAACTTAACCCTTCCAAGCCTCAACATTTTTATCTGTAAAATAGGAGTAATAATTTCTGCCCAAGTTGTTGGAAGGATTAAGTACAACAACGTATGTTCAGTGTGTAGCACAAGCAGTTTTTCAGTAAATAGTTGTAGTAATATCATATGCTTGCCCTTGGCCCTCACATATCATAAAAGTCCATGTTTTTCATGAGAGGGATGCTCCATTAATCACTAAGAATATAACGAAACCAACAGAAAATGGCTGCCTTCTCCTCATTAAGCCTCTGTACTTTGTCATGTTCTGACATCAAGAAGGGAGATATGTGGAAAAGAATTTTATTGTGCTATCCTCTGGCTTAAACTAAATGGAGATGGTGAAAGGGGTCACTAGGGGCCAGAAGAGAGAAGCAATTACTGTTAATTAAATGCAGCAACTTTGAAAGGGAGAATACAATCATGGTCCCATTATAGTAGAACAATATTACTGTATGATTAGCATTAATATGCAAAAATCATCGATCCCATTGGCATTCCAATCAAAGTCATTATCTTATACAGTTAGAAATCCTGCCTCGGCATATCTAGGAGACATTTTTTTTTCTATAAGAGGACACACAGATATATATGTAACATATACAACCACCAATATGTGCATGTGGCTGGCTGGTCAAACAAATACCTCTAAAATAAGACATCTTTGAATAGGAATAAAGGCATTTTTATAACTAAGGCATGGAAAACAAAAACTTTGACGAATTTGATTAACCCTTTGACAGTGTGAAATATTTTCATTTTTTATCTTATTTTGGTACTAGGATTTTGACCCAGGAGTGTTCTGAGAAATGCCCTCAGTTCTATTTTATTTTGAAACAGATTTCACTAAGTTGCTGAGGGCTCCACTACGTTTCTGAGGTTGGCTTTGAGCCTGTGATCTTTCTATCTCAGTCTCTCAAGTACTCGGCTTACAGGTACGAGCTACCGTGCCCGATATGTGAGGTATTTTTACAACTGAACATATTGGCTGCTTTGGAAGCTGCTGACCTTGGGGCATCTGAATTTCCTCCTTGTGCATTTTTCACACTTGTGAGTACAGTCATTTTGTTTTATTTTTAAGCCACTAAATTTTAAACAAATAATTTTAAATACTTATGTGGCTGAAAATGCCTTTCCTATTTGTAACCGTGCTCCCACATTTTTCATTTTATTAACTCTGCATGCTCCATTGCTTCTGAGAAAACAGATACCTTTGTAGCTCATTCTTTATCTAAGAAATATTTATTAAGGGGTCGCTGTGATATTCTTTTGTACCTGTATACTGTGGTATGCTTTGTACTAGGAAGAAAACAGTCAGTAATTAGTAAAAAACTAATAAATAACTATGCAAATAAATGAATTATGTCAATATATAGTAATGAGCACTATAAAGAAACTGCATCAATTTTATTCTAAAAATTTATAGTTCCAGATTTTGCATTTAGGCTTTTGATGCATTTTAGTTATTTTTAGCATATGTCATTGGGGTTATTTTTATCACTGTTTATTTATTTGTTGTTTGTTTGTTTTACCTGTGGATATTCAATTGTTCCAGTACCAATTGTTGAAAGACTATCCTTCCTGCATTGAGCTGCTTTTGAAAAATAATAAAATAAATTTGATTTCTGTGTTTGTATGGCAGTTAATTTTTGGATATTTTCTTCTATTTTCTTACTTGGTGTGTCTATTCTTATGCCAACGTTGCATTGTCTTTATTACTGGAAGTTTATAAGTCTTTAAAGCAAGTGTTTTATATTTCCAACTTTGCTCTCCCTTTCAAAAGAAAAATATTCTACATTCTTTGCATTTCTTTGTGAATTTTTAAGTCAGCCTCTTGTGTTCTACAAAAAAAAGAACAGAAGAATTAAGGAATGAAAAATAAAAAGAGGAAAGAAAGAAAGTCTGTTGAGATTACATTGAGACTCTAGGTTGGTTTGGGGGAAATTGATGTCTTAATAATATTGAATATTTCTGCTGATGGACAAAGCATCTCTGTACTTACTGAGGTCTTCAATAGTGTGTGTGTGTGTGTGTGTGTGTGTGTGTGTGTGTGTGTGTGTGTGTCTGCATCTGTGTGTCTGTGTGTTTGTGTGTGTGTGTGTATTTTCCTGGAGATTGAAGTAGGGGTTTTCTAGACTTCCACCACTTGACCGTGACAACACAACCCAACCACTGTGCAGGGGTTGAGCTGAGTAGAGAGCTGGGATTTTGACCCTTGCTAGGTGTATAAACTCCCCACAATAGCATGAGCAGAGAGCCTGTACTAGAACTTGGGCCCACAGCAACAGGCATTCCTCCTTTTCCCTGCTGAGTTGATATCTTAGTCAACTGCAAAAAGTTTCACAAGAAGATGTCCATAAGGTCATGTAGGGAGGAGCTATAGGTCACTCCTACCCCTGCCAGCCAGGTCATCAATGTAGGTCCACTTGGGGAAACAACTCCACCCCACCCAATAGTAATGAGGAGCTCCCACCTCTGAGAGTATCAGCAGAGACCAAGCAAAAAATTTGGATTCCTACCATCATGTGATACTAATGAGGCCACTCTTGTGTCCCTGCCATATCAGTGTCAAATAAATCCAACTAAAACAGATGCTCAGAGAAGATCCAAAATCTCATAACATCCAAAATTTCAGGTTCCAATCCAAATTGTACATCATACTAAGAAGACCTCTAAACAAATGAAAAAGGACAATCAATAGATGTCAACACCATGATGACAGAGATGTTAGCCCTATATAACAAGTATTTTAGGACATCCACAGTTAGGTTACTAAAGTCCAATAAGTAGCTAGGAACATTCATGAACAAATTAAAATGTAGTCTCAGCAAAGGAAAAGAATATAAAAGAACCAGTGAAAATTTTAGAACTGAAAACTACAATAATCTATATAAAATTTTCAGTGTGTGGAATAAACAGCAGAATGGAGAGGGTGAGGAAATAGTACTGAACTTAAAGACAGGACGGTAGGACTTATCCTATTAGAACAATGGTACCAGAGGTGGGTGGGTCCAGGAGGACATTGAACAGAAACTCAAAGAAAATAGCAAAAGAGCCAAAATTTTGTCATTAGAGTTCTAAAAAGAAAAAGGAAAAATAGCAGAACTTAAAATACTTTTAAAAAAATACTTGAGCCAGCCATGGTGGCGCACAAAAATAATCCCAGTACTCGGGTGCTCCAAAACATTTTGAGATTCTCAGCAACCTATTCAGTTTCTGTTTCAAAACAAAAAATAAAAAAGGACTGAGGATGTATCTCAGAAGTAGAACACCCCTGGTTTCAATCCCCAATGCCACAAAATTTAAATTACATTTAAATTAAAGCTTAAAAATACTTAAATCTCTCCAAATTTGGAAAAAGAAACAAAACGATACAAAACTAAAAATTAAATGATCAGAGCAAGCCGGGCGTGGTGGCTCATGCTTGTAATCCCGCGCTTGGGAGGCTGAGACAGGAGGATCACACAGGTTCGAAGCCAGCCTCAGCTACTTAGTGAGGCTCTCAGCAACTTAGTGAGACCCTGTTTCCAAATAAGATATAAAATAGGTCTGGGAGTGTAGGCCAAAGGTTGAAAGTCCCTGGGCTTCACCAGTACCACCAAAATAAGAAGAAGAAGAAAAAGAAGAAGAAGAAGAAGAAGAAGAAGAAGAAGAAGAAGAAGAAGAAGAAGAAGAAGTAGTAGTAGTAGTAGTAAAGAATCAGAACAAATCCCAAACAGGACAAATTTTTAAAAAGTACCATGATAAATCATAGACAAAATCCAAGGACTAAGTATAAAAATTTTTTAAAAGAAACAAAACATAAATAATACCTTACCTATAAGGATTTTGAAGGGAGAAACTTACATTATTGATGAGAGACTTTTTCTCTTTTCTAATATATGTATTTAAAACCATACTCTTGCCGGGCGTGGTGGCGCACGCTTGTAATCCCCGCGCTTGGGAGGCAGAGACAGGAGGATCGCGCAGGTTCGAAGCCAGCCACGCTGGCGTAAAAGACCCTGTTTCAAAAATATAAAATAGGTCTGGGAGTGTAGCCCGGAGGTAGAAGGGCTTCCAGGAACCCCAGTACCACCAAAAAAAAAAAAAAAACAAAAAAACATACTCTTCCCTCTCAGCATGGGCTATATATCACAGATTTTGATGTTATATTTTATTTTCTATCCTATTCAATATAATTAATAGTTTTAGGCTTCCTTTGACCTTAGGATTAGTTAGAATTTATCATCCCCTAAGACTCCGACCCGCAGGGGCTTAGAGAACGACACAGACACCTCTTCAGCTGAAATATGAATTCTTCTTTAATGGATCTTTAATATGTCTCAGTAATATGTCTCTTCTTCCTTCTCAATGCGTACAGCAAGCACAATATATATCAGCATCATAATCCCTCCCTCTATTCCCTACCAACCCCAAGCTTTCCACAGCTAGGGCATGCACACTTCTGACTCTCTCATAGGCAGGCTGGTGATAGCATGAGGCTTTGCATCACTGATCATTCTGCAGGCACGTAGCATGGCACACTACGCATGCTCAAGGAGACGTCCATCTTGTGAGTCTCATGACTTGGCTGCAAGCCTAGGCGCCATGTTGAATCCACGCTGGCAACAAGCCTGGGTGCCATCTCGGTCCAGCCGAGTGGGCCTCGACAAGAATTGTGTTATTTTATCTCCAGTGTTCAGAAATTTTTCTTTCTTTTCTCCTTTTTTAATGCTGGTTTCTAATTTGATTCCACTGTGGTCAACATTTCATATGATTTAATTACTTTAAATTTGTTAAGGTTTAATTTATAACCCATAGTCTGGTGTTCTTAAAAAATGAATTAATGAACAGGTTGAAGAAGAAAATCACATAGCCATGTTAAAGCAGAAAATCCCTTTGGCACAACTTAATGCCCAGTCATTTCAAAACTCTCAATTAATTACAGTACTTGGGAGGCTGAAATAGGAGGACCACAGGTTTGAGACCAGTCTCAAAAACTTAGACTCTGTTTTCAAATAAATAAAAACAAAAAGTTTTAAGAGTAGAGCAGTAGAGCTGCTTATAGGTAGAATGCTTATGGATTCAATTCCCAGTGCCATAAAGGAGAGAGGGAGAGGGGGAGAGGGAGAGGGAGAGAAAGAGAGGGGCAAAGAGAAAGAGAGAGAGAGAGAGAGAGAGAGAGAATGAGAATATGAGCGAGTACTTTAGTATGGTTAAGAGCACCTTCAAACATTCTCAGCTAACATGTTAACATTAAGATTATTAATAAATGACTAAATCTTTTCTCTTTAAAATAAAGAACAAATCAAGGAAGTCCTCACCACCATTACTCAGTACAGTAATAGAAGTTCTAGCCAGGACAATAAGGCAAAAAAATTACTTTTTTGTTCATGGTACTAGATATTGAATCCAGGAGCATTCTACCTCTGAGGTACACCCCCAACCCTATTCTATTTTTTATTTTAAACGGAGTTTCATTAAGTTGATGATAGCTTCACTAAGTTGTTGAGGCTGGCTTTGAACTTGCAATCCACCTGTCTCAGCTTCTCAAGTACTAGGATTACAAAAATACAAGATATACAGAATACAGTAAGAACAAAACTATCCCCACTTACAGAAGACATGTGTATCTAAATATACAATAAAAGAAATCTACAAATAAAACCACCCAAAACTATTAAATGGGCTCATAGAATTTATAGGATACTAGATTAAAATACAAAAATCAATTGTGTTTCTATATACTACCAATAAAGACCAAAACTTAAAATGTGCAATACCTAAAATGATATATTTAGGTACAGAATTAGCAAATATATATAGTATTCCTTTTCTACAAACTACAAAGGTTTTTTTTTTTTTTTTTTGGTGGTACTGGGAGTGGAACCCAGGGGCTTTCTACCTCCAGGCTATACTCCCAGACCTATTTTGTATTTTATTTGGAAACAGGTTCTCACTAAGTTGCTGAGAGCCTCACTAAGTAGCTGAGGTTGGCTTTGAACCTGTGCGATCCTCCTGCTCGGCCTCCCAAGAGCAGGGATTACAAGCGTGCGCCACCACGCCCAGCAAAACTACAAAGTTTTGAGAAAGGAAATTTTTAAAAAAATACACATAAATGACGAGAAATTGTCTGTATGAAGAAAAAGTACTGTAAAGATGCCAGTTTTCATCCAATTGAAGTCTAAATTTAATGTAATTACTAAAATTCCAGCAAGATGTATATATGAGTGAATGTTATTCTAAAATATTTGCAGAAGGACAAAGATACTAGAATATCTAAAATTAATTTTGTAAAAGAGTAGAGTGGAAGAAATCAATGTACTACGTATAGAGCTTTAATCTTGCTATGCAGACTGTGCTATCACTGGAGGAACAGACACAAGGATCAATGAAACACAGGACCTAGAAATCAGCCAAACAGGCTTCATACAGGTGCAACACAATTCAGCAGAAGGAACATAATCTTTTCAACAAAGGGTGCTGGAGCAACTTTACATCTATAATCCAAGCAATGTGTGTCAACTTAAGTCTCATGTCTCATAAAAATATAATTAAAAATAGATTCTAGAATCAAACACCCTTATAATGCTGTACTCCCCAACCTTTATCCAACTGACACTTACTTAAGTACAATTGCATCAGAGGGATATTGACCAATGTATTTAAGCAAAACCTTCTCTGGATCCATTTTGATTTCTGCCATGACATCCTGTTGGATTTACTTAAAGCTGTTTTCTCCTTAGTATGAGAAATTAATAGCACAGTTTTGTTAATTTACTTGTTTATTCTTTGACTCACCAATCTCTTAAGTTCTATATATGCAAGAACTCTCTCTTTTATTTAGGAGTGTGCTCCCATAAACTAGTATTATTCTAGGAACAGAACAGACATTCAAATAAAATTTGTACAGAAAACAAATGAATCTGTCTTCTAAGGCTAAGGGGACCTTGTGAAATAAAGCTCTAGACATCTAATTGTGAGGAAAGAAGGCTACAGTTTGGATTATTTGGCTCCCCCACTTAATAATTCAGACAGCTGAAGTAAATCATTATATTATTTAAACTTCCTGAGCCTCCCAGGGTCGTGTAGGTAGTGAATAAAGCCATAAATGTAAAGTTTACACAGTATGCATTACATAAAATGCTGGTTCCCTTCTTGAGGAGGATTGACTTCTTTTCGACCCTTCAAACACAACAGAATAAATATCTAAGCAAAACTCTTTAAATTCCTGCATCCATTTGAAATTCATATAACAGTGTTCATTTGAGAACATCTGTGGTTATTTGCAAAGGAAAATTATTAGTCCCAAAACAGAACTAAAAGGAATGATTTCCTCTCACTTATCGGATATTTTATAGGCTTAAGAAAGATGAGAATTTTAAATGGCTCACTTCTCTTTAAATTATATACATTTCTGTCTTCAGCACAGTAGTTCTTAGCTTCTCATATCTATCTTGGGAAGAATGATGACCTAGGTCAGGGAAGGAAGATACTACCCAACAAAGCCTGATTCCACCTGCTCTCCACAAGAATAGTTTAATAAGAACAAAGTTTGTCTTTGAAGTGTCTTTATAGCCTTTATACAGTCAGTAACTTCTCATCAGAATTTCATTCCTTCTGGATGATTCTAGTCTAAAGAGAGTAATAGTGGTCTTTGAAACTGACTGAAAAAGAGTTGAACTATTCCTGATCTGTTCAACAGAAGGAAACTTTGTTCAGTGAACTTGTGGAAAGTATCATTTCTATTTGTCTAATGCCATATACTATACAAATACATAAACTCATATACAAATACACAAACACATATACAAACACACTATAGTATATTTATATATGTATGTTTATATATATACATATGTATACGTTTATATATGTAAATATTTAATATTGTATATAACATATACAAACATGTATATATAAATATAAATTTACAAATGTCAGCCATTTGGTTGGTGATTAACAAATATTTGTAGAATTAAAAATGAGCAAACATGCCAGGCACACACTTTACGACTTGGGAGATTGAGAGAGGAGGATCTCGGTTCTTAATCAGCCTCAGCTATTAGTGAGGCCCTTACAACTTAGTGAGACCCTGTCTCAAAATAAAGAATAAAAACTTGGACTGGGAGTGTAACTCTGAAGTAGAATGCCTCTGGCTTTAATCCCCAGCACCAAAAAAATATGAGCGAAGCAAAAAAAGAACATGAACTATATAAATAAATTTTCAACTCAATAGAGACCCAGAACATCATAATAGGAAGGGCCAAAGTGAAAGCCTATTTCAACTTTATTATTCAGCAGGTCACCTGATCTTCCATGAAGAATAGATCTGAAAAGAGGTCTGTATCCAAAAATTTCATATTGGACATAACTTCAGGTAGGTCATGTCATCTACATCTGAAATGAATCTAAACTCCTCATAGTCTAGTGGAGTAGCTTCTGGATAAAGACATTGGATTCACTCTCAGTGAACACAAGACGGTTAGTAGTAGGGCTCAGGGCAGTAGTGAGAAAGCCACTATCTACTGTTTTATGTTTCTCAGTTATACATTATCAATATGTTTAGTTCAATTGAGCACTGCTGGCTGTTCCTTGGGAATAATGACACTGGTTTGCATGACCACTGGCCTGCAAGTGTCATTTCCTTCACATTTTGCTGGATCTTCCAGCTCTCTTGTTTGTTCTTCAGCTGTTAACTCTGTGACTCAACACATTAAACATGTTCATTTAGTTTAATACTATTTTTTCAATCAAATACTTCCAGTTGTTTATTCATACCTACTTGACTTTATGTTTCTAATATTTTCATTTATCTTTGTAAGTACATAGAATATTTTTTTTGTGTGTACATAGGGTATTTTAATTTTATTTTATTATTTTTGTGTGGGTGGTACTGGGGATCAAATCCAGAAGCATTCTACCTTCAAGCTACATCCCTAGCTTGGTTTTATTCCTTATTTGGAAACAGGACTTCACTAGGTGGATGAGCGTTTCACTACTTTTTGAGGCTGTCCTTGAACCTGTAATCCTCCTGTCTTAGCTTCCCAAGTACCAGATTATAAGTGTCTGCCATCAAAGCCTTGTTCTTTGTGCTTCATTAATTCTATTTCCTTTTGTGCTATTTCTATTTTTTCTCTTTGTATCTTTTCTTCCTATGGTTCATTATCCTCAAATGTCTCATGATTTTCCTATTCTTCTGGACTAGGCATGTGTTGGTCAGTAGTATCTCCCTAGTAATTGGTTTGCTCTCCCAGACACTAGACTAAAACTCAGGGTAGAGACTTTCTTTTTTAATTTTAAATTTATTTATTTATTTTAAATTTTTTATTGGTGCATTATAGTCATACATTTTAATGGGAGGGTAGAGACTTTCTAACAGACCATTTATTTAATAATTTTTTAATCACCCTTCTTTTACAAATACAAGGAAGACTTGGTGTCTATTTCTAGAAAATGGGTATTGATTATGAATATCATAGTTGTTGATATAGCTTACGTTGTGGCTCAAAAGACTTGTAAAGTAAATGAGAACTAGAAAGGTACTACATAAAGAACATTGGGAAATCAAATTAAGCCAATTCTATTACTTTTTTATGACTTCTGCTCTGACAGTGGTTTTAAATAAATATATCCTACAAAAGTTACTACATATATTCTACATAAGTTACTAGAATGTGGCAAAAATTATTAACTTGATTTTATTATAAAATACTTAACAGAGGTTTAAAATTTATTTACATATCTTCCTAAATAGTTTCTATAGTCACTCCTAATTTTTAGGACAAACCAGAAAAAAAATTTTCTAGTCCACAATAAAAAAGTTTGTCTAATTAATAAACAAGCAAAAAAGCAAACCAGCAAACCCTACTAGTTAAAACAAAATTTATGAGTTACAATAAACTATGAAAATTGGTAAATTGGTTACCTGCCATGATATGACTTTTATAGAAAGAGGAAATGGAAACACAGGCAATTATGAATATTAGACATCAGACTAGGGCAACTATAGTAGTCAATTTTCTGTCCAGTAAGCAATGGTAATATTTGGTCACATGTGCCCCCATATCAAGGGTAAAATATCCACTTTAAAAGGGAGCAAATTTCATGGGACATTTACAGCCTAATGGTAAAGGACAATCTTGTAAGTGAACTAAAGTTTCAGAGCCGACTCTTCATAGCTATATGGGCTTGAACAAGTGGTTTCACCACTCTGTTTTTATTTTCTCATCTAGAAAACAGAATATACAACTGCATATACTCCTATAGGGATGCTGCGGGGATTCAAGCAATTTATGTAAAATACATGGCAAATTATTCCCATTCTCAAAATATCAGTGATTATTTTACTGAGTGAACAAGAATATCCAATGAGATGTATAGATATTTTAAGTAAAGTGGATTCAAGCAGCTCAAAGAAACATTTTATTTCCTTTAAAGCTATTGAGTAAACATTTAACTCAGGGTCAGTAGATAGAATGCAATTCGAAGTCAGTTTAGAGTTCTGAGCAGAGAAGTGATATGTTCAAAGTGAGCACACACAAATAGGCAGAAAATAGTTCAAAAAGCAAAATATCAACCACTATTATATGAAAAAACAGTTGATACCATAAGCCAGAAAGCATCTTCAGAATGTTTATTTTTTAAATATCATTTGATATAGCACAGAACCTAGAATTTATTCTTAAACCTAAAAACTGTGGCACTGCAGAAAGAAGATAATTTATGTTTTACAATAGGATATAACTTTTGATAATGGCAATTCAATATAAACTTATGTAAATCACAATAGTATAGATTCAGAATAATAATCAAAGAATTCTGAGTCTGGGCCAAAACAGGAATTCATTTTGCTAAGAGTTCCATGCATATTTTAAGTTAAGGAATAGCTTATGAGATTAATAATTGTGATACTGTGACATAAGAAATACATATTTTGTACTCCATCTTCACTTCCTTGCCAAACCTCCTGGTACCTGTAATTTCCTAAGTGACAAGAGTAAAAGGAGTACTTTTTGTGTATGTGTGATATTTTCAATTTTTCCCCCAGTTACTGAAATAGTCTCAGAACCATAAAGTTTAAAAGAATATTTTTTTGTCTTGTGTTATTCATAACAAGATCCTTTCAAACAAATCTAAATTTATTATATTAAGTTGTCCTGGAAATCCCCAAAAGGCAAATTACTGGCTGCCCAAAAGACAAACTCTGTGATTGGAGGTTTGCAGTGTTGAGCCCCACACTCCAGTCTCCACAAAGACAAAGAGGAGTTAGAGATTGACTTAATTACAAGTTACCAATAATTTATCAATCATTCCTGTGTAATGGGCTCCCTAAGATCCCAAAAGGATGGAGTCAGGGGAAACTTTGGGGTTGCAGAATACATCAAGGTACCAGAAGGTGCACCAGAGAGGGCAAGTAAGTCTGTGCCTCTTCCACTAGGCTTTGCCCTGTGTAGCTCTTTCATGTGATTATTTATAAGTAGAATCCTTATAAAAAATCAGTAATCACAATTGAATATTTCTTTGAATGTTTTGAGCTATTCTATAAAGTGATCACACCCAAGGAGAAGATCATGGGATTCCCCAGTCAGTCAGAAGTCAGAAGGGAGACAGAGACTTATGGTGGCACCTGGTATAGAGGTAGTCTTGATGACTTAACTTGTAGGATCTGATTCTAATTCCCTATACATAGCACCAGAATTTAGCTGAATTGTAGAACCCCCAGTTAGTGTTCACAGAGGCGTGGAGAATGCTTAGTATTGAATACACACACACACACACACACACACACACACACACACACACACACTTGGTGTCAAAAATGTTCTGTGTAAGAGTGAAGAGAAAAACAGAGAGATTTTTCTTCTAAAATCTAATAATGTTAATATTTGAGTGAGAACAAAGTAAAAAATAATAATGTGAGCCAATTTTGTGTGGAGGGGAATAGGAACAATAATATTTGCATCCTAATCTATGAAGTCATAAAAATGCTATTGCATAGCAAGATTTTATTATATAATTTTGTCTTTTAGTAGCAATAGAATTAATGTTGCTAACATGACCACTAAAATGGGAAGATTATTCTAGATCTTTTGGGTGAGTCCTATATAATCATGTACATTTTAAAAGCTAAAAACCTTTCTATGGTGGGTCAGAGAGATGAATAGAGAAGGACTCAGCCTGATGCTGGGGGCCTTGAGAATGAAGAAGGAAGCTGAAGCCAAGAAATATGGTGACCTCTAAAAATCTAGAAACTCTTAATGGACAGTCATCAAAAAAATAGAACTTCAGTTGTATTAGTCAGCATTCTCACAGCCATAATCTAAATAACTGATCAGAGAAAGGAAGACTTATTGGCTCACAGCTTCCTTGGAGATTTCTGGGTCCAGTCCTTGTGAGTTCCGGGACCACAGCTCTCAGGGCATGGTGGCAGGAAGCAGAGAGGGAGCACAAGACTTTGCTCCTCACATCATGGAGACCAGAATAAACAGAGAGCTAGGGGAGGAGGAACCATATATAGTCCTACCATATGATCCAGCTGTACCACTCCTGAGTATCTTTCCAAAGGGACTGAAATCGGAATATTATAATAATATATGTATATCCATGTTTATAGCAGCATTATTCACAATAGCCAAATCATGGAACCAACTTAGCTGTCCATCAACAGACAAATGAATTACAAAATTATGGGATACACACACAATGAAATTCTACTTAACAATAAAGAAGAACAAAATTATATAATTTGAAGGGAAATGGATGGACTTGGAGAACATTATATTAAATGAGATTAGCTAGTCACAAAAAGTGAAGGGCCATCTATTTTCTCTCATATGAGGAAACTAGAGAGTAATCAGGATACTAGAAGCCTTTAGATAATAGAGGAGAAACTACAGTGGAGTAGAGGTGGGGAGTGGAGGAGAGTGGGAGAGTCAGTGAAAGGACTACTTTCATTGACATTCTGTACATATGTGAGAATACCAATGTCAATCTCAATACCCTGTATGGGGAAGGTGGAAGTAGGGAGGGAGCCAGGGTAAAGCCAACCACCTGTTGTGAGCATGTATGTCACTATCGCTATTAATTACATCATGGTGCAAAACCATAATGTACTAATAAAAGTACAAAAAATTCTCAAGGTGGTAGCCCCAAAGACACCTTTCCCAGTCACATTCTACTAGCCCAGGCCAACAACCAGATAAATCAATCATGATGCATTTATTTACTGCTGAGATGAAAAAACTCACAATTTTACTATTTAAACTCTGAATATTGATAAATAAGCCTTTTAGGAGATATTCTATTATCTAACTATAACATCAATCCTAAGACCACAGGGAGCAAGATTTTGCCAACAACCCAAATGAGCAAGGAAATAAGAAATGCAGACCTGACAACACCTTGAATTTAGCCTGATGAGAACATGTGGTATTTCTGATCTACAAAAATAAAAATAATAAATTTATGTTGCGTTAAACCATTAAAGTTGTTACAGCTACAGTAAAAAAATAAATAAAACTAGGATAAGAGAGAATTTTGAAAGACAACTAGCTAAACAATGAAACTCTCAAATTTTTTTTCTTTTAACAATTTTTTATTGAACATAAATAGTATACATTTAAACTATATTTGGTGCCCCCGCCCCCGTTTTCCCTTCCCCCCTCCCACCAATGGTTGTCCAGGTTAACAATGTATTATTCATAATTTTACACATGTTCAGGTGTAGACCCTCATTAATCAAGATCAGCCTTCCTCCTCTCCTAGATAGTTTCCATTCAAACTTAGCTAGTATTTCCCCTCCAATATCTGGAGTCCCACTGGTATCCTTTGTGTTTCCTAGTTTGGGCATATTAGAGGAAACATATGTATCTTCTCCTTCTGTGCTTGGCTGATCTCACTTAACATAATGTTCTCTAGGGCTTTCCATCTTCTTGCAAGTGATATAATTTTGTTCTTCTTTATGGCTGAATAGAATTCCATTGTGTGTATTTCCCACAGTTTTGCTATCCATTCATCTGTTGATGGTGATCTGGGTTAGTTCCATATTTTGGCTATTACAAATTGTGCTGCTATGAACATAGGTATGCATATGTTGCTGTAGTTCTCTGAATTCAACCCCTTTGGAAAGATACCTAGGAGAGGTATAGCTGGATCATATGGCGGATCTATTCCCACCTTTCATAGGAATCTCCACACAGATCTCCATAGTGGTTGAACTAGTTTGCATTCCCACCAACAGTGTAAAAGAGTTCCTCTTTCCCCACATCCTCGCCAGCATTTGTTGTTTGATTTCTTTATGCTTGCCACCCTGACTGGGGTTAGATGGAATCTCAGTGTAAAAACTCTCAAATTTTATTACAAACATATAGTTGGTAAAACAAATGGCAGAGGTTTATGCTAGGTCCTACAAATAATCTCAGAACAGATGCTAACATTTCTGTTCTTAGGCAGACTCTTCCTCTTCCATGAATACTACCAGGAAGTTAGTCCATACAGAAGGAATTTACTGTAATCATGTTTTAGGAGGTGGATATGTCAAGGACACAAAGACAGAGGGGAAGAAGAGCTGTCAGGTATTCAAAGCCTTGTATGACTCACTGCCAACTTTTTCAGATGTAAAATTATATATATATATATATATATATATATATATATATATATATATATTTTTTTTTTTTTTTTTTGTAGTACTGGGGTTCCTGGAAGCCCTTCTACCTCCGGGCTACACTCCCAGAGGCCTATTTTGTACTTTTTTATTTTTGGAAACAGGGTCTCTTAAGCCAGCGGGGATGGCTCCGAACCAGCACGATTCTCTTGTCTCTGCCTCTCAAGCGCGGGGATTACAAGCGTGCGCCACCACGCCCGGCCGAGATGTAAAATATTTAAGAGGTTTAATTTCTACATATTCTAACCATTCACCAAATAGCAACTGCCACCTGATTCACATCCAAATGCCAAACCAATAATTTTTATTCTACTATGTGATATGCAGAGAATTTTCTCCAAGCTCCATACTGGGTTATATTGGGTACATTACAATGGCTTATCCTAACCATGGCCCAAATTAGTGCATCATGGATGATCAAGAAATTCAGGTAAAGCTAAGAGAGTATCGCCTTTTCTTGGCAATGGGGCTAGTTCAGGTTATGGCACCCTGAGGCTTGTTCTTGGAAGTACTGGGACACATGCAGTTCTTCCTATTTTTGTGGTATAGAAAATGATCTGGAACTATAGCCCTTGCTGTGGAGAAGAAAGTCACATGAGAACAAAACTTCCCAAACTAAAAGTTGAAGACAAAGATCATGTAAAACACAGATCTGGAGGTCTAGTGAAAAAGGAAAACAGAAATGATCCTCCATTCGGTCCTACCTCTACACTAGTTAGTGGCATGAGCCAGAAAATCTCCCATTTCTTATTTGAGTCATTTAGGGCAAACAGTCTCAAATTTCCAACTAACTGGACTAGTTGACTCTAGTGCTCCAGAAAGGCCACAACTTTCTAAGGAAATGATAGAGGATCTAATCTTCCCCCATTTGAGGAGAGACAGGGACTCCCAATAAGGTTATATTGCTGGTACTAGTTCATGTAACTTGGGGTTGAATACATATAAATGTATATTAGCCACGCACAGATTTTCAATTAACTAAAATAACTTTATAAAATAATATAACCCAATCTTTTATAACACCAATTATTTTGAATGCAGCCCAATTTCCTCATGACAACCTGAGTAGATAATCGGCTAAGCTCTGTCCCATAAAACTTCAAGATAATAAACAAATATTGTTGAAGTCACGCTATCTGTGGTCATAACATAGCCACAGAAAGCAAATATAGCGGGGCCTCTGGCCCGACCCTGGGCAGGTGGGCAGGCGCTGGCGGGGCACCCTTCAGCGACCCCCTCCCAACCCGGAAGGACCCTGTGGTCCGGGCCTCTGGCCCCAAACCTGGGCGGGTGGGCAGGCGCTGGCAGGGAACCCTTCGGCGACCCCCTCCCCACCTGGAAGGACCCTGTGGTCTGGGCCTCTGGCCCCGACCCTGGGCGGGTGGGCAGGCACTGGTGGGGCACCCCTAGGCGACCCCCTTTCCACCCAAAAGGACCCTGTAAAAAAGGAAAAGAAAAAGAAAAAAGGAAAATATCAGAGAGGGGTTAAGGAGGCCGTAGCAGATGCCAGGATACTGGAGATAGAGACAAAACTTATCCAAATGAACTGGAATAATTTGAAAAATTCCCCGCTAAGGAGGACTGCTTCTCTACATTGTTAAGAATCTTGGACATCACCTGTAAGGAGAGAGACTTTAGTGGAGACCAAGGAGAAAGCTGGTGCTGAAAGCAGTCTCCACATTGGCGGTGGAGACTTGTATTCAGGAGAAGCAGAAATCGGAGCCTACCAAGCTTTTATATATATATATTTTTTTTTTTGAGAAATTACACCAAAGGTTGAATGCTACCATCACGCATGCTTAGGAATGCTGGACAACATTCAGAGTGGAAAAAGAGCTTGGGAAAGATTTGAAATGGTGGAGGCAGTGGCAATGGCAGTGCCCAGTACTCAGGGGAGGCAGAGATCTGATGCATTACACCTGGAACCTTTGAAGTAATGACCCCAGAGGCAGAATGCCACCACCACGCACCCTCAAGAACGTGGGACAAATAGTTGGGTGAAGAGGGTGCTCGGATTAGAACCTGCCAAGGGGTAAGGCCAGCGACGGACACAGCAAAGCTGGGATTGGAGCCTATTGTGAGGCAAGGCCAGTGCTGGAGCCTCTGAGGCCGGGATCAGAGCCTACTGAGGGGTCAGGCTGGTGCTGGGGCCAGAGAAACCGGAATCAGATCATGCCGTGAGGCAAGGCCAGTGCTGGGGCCTTCGAGGACGGGATCGGAGTCTGCCGAGGGGTTAGGCTGGTGCCAGGGCCAACAAGGCCGGGATCGGAGCCTGCCGTGAGGCAAGGCCGGTGCTGGGGCCTCCGAGGCTGGGATTGGAGTCTGCTGAGGGGTCAGGCTGGTGCCGGGGACAGCGTGGCCGGGATCGGATCATGCTGTGCCGTGAGGCAAGGCCGATGCTGGAGCTTCCGAGGCTGGGATCAGAGCCTGCTGAGGGGTTAGGCCGATGCTGGGGCCAGCAGCCAGCATCAGTGCCTTCCATGAGGCAAGGCTGCTATTGAGGCCTCTGAGGCCTGGATCGGAGCCTGCCTAGGGGTTAGGCCAGTGCTGGGCTAGCAAGGCTGGGATCGGAGCCTGCCATGAGGCAAGGCCGGTGCTGGGGCCTCCGAGGTGGGGATCGGAGCCTGCTGAGGGGTTAGGCTGGTGCCAGGGCCAGCGTGGCCAGTATTGGAGCCTGCCGTGAGGCAAGGCTGGCGCTGGGCCCTCCGAGACTGGGATCAGAGCCTGCTGAGGGATTAGGCCAGTGCCAGGACCAGCGGCCAGCATCGTAGCCTTCCATGAGGCAAGGCCGTTATTGAGGCCTCCGAGGCCAGGATCGGAGCCTGCCGAGGGGTTAGGCCGGTGCCAGGGCCAGCGAGGCTGGGATCGGAGCCTGCCGCAAGGCAAGGCCAGTGCCAGGGTCTCAGAGGCTGTGATCGGAGCCTGCTGAGGGGTTAAGCTAGTGCTGGGGCCAGCGGCCGGCATCAGAGCCTTCTGTGAGGCAAGGCCGCTACTGAGGCCTCCGAGGCCTGAATCGGAACCTGCCGAGGGTTTAGGCTGATGCCAGGGCCATCGGCTAACATCAGAGCCTGCCATGAGGAAGGCCAGTGCTGGGGCCTCCGAGGCCAGGATCAGAGCCAGCTGAGGGGTTAGGCCAGTGAAGGGGCCAGCAAGACCAGAACCAGGGCCTCCCATGAGGCAAGGCCGCTGCTTGAGCCAGCGAGGTCTGGATCAGTCCACCGGGTAGCCAGGCTACAGCTGGGGCCATCAAGAGTAGGATCAGTATTTTCCATGTGGCATGCACAGAGAAATATCGCAGAAAATTAAAGACAGATGCTTCCCCTAATCAGCAATAACTAGGAGGAAAGGGGCTACAGGAAGTGGTCGAGCTATAGAAAGGGCCCTATAGTGAAGCAATTAAGGTGACCAATCAGAGGGTATGGAATAGAGGAGGATGGAGCCTCTTTAAAACCCAGGAGGTACATAAACAAATGTATCAAAGTTAATCACCAAACAAGCATGGGATCGAGGGAGTGGGGGGAATGGAATGGGTACTGGATGAGGGCTAATTAGATGATGTGTGCTTGTATATCCTCTCAAGTCTTGTATTCCAATGTTATGTATGATTATAATTCACCAATAAAAATAAAAATAAAAATAAAAGAAAGCAAATATAGCAATTGGTGGAATAAGATTTCTAGTACATACTTGATCTTGTCTGTACTGTCATTGCTGGAATTCCCATAGTTTCCTTTAGTCATAACTGATGGCAGAAAATATGATTTTGATCATACAATAATCATCAGAGTCTTTGGCTTTATTATATTATTTCTGTGGGAAAATTTGCCTTCCTTTGTCATAAACTAGTAAATTTTGTTTATCTGCTTTACTTTCTAGCAAGAATGGTTGTAGGATCCAGTATGCTACCTTCATTTATAGTGTTCTGATCTGTCTTTTTCCTGGGACTTCAAGTGTTATTTAACCTGCCATGAAGAGAGGAAGAATGTTTTAAAAACTGCCTGAGCCAGGGAGAGTTACTTTTTAGTGGAAGTGCAAGAGTAGAATAAACCTACCACTGCACAGAATATGGGATATGATACCTGTAGGACTTATCTAAAATAGCTAAAGGACAGCAATACTTAAGACATCAATTTCCAAGGTAATTCTGGTCTTATCAAAACAAAACTTATTTCTCTTTATTTTTCTTCTCTTTCCTTAACAATATGTACTGAAGAAGTTGGCACAATGAGGAATTAAGAAGAGAGCAAAAGGAAAAAGAGAATGGAAGAAAAGGAAATGAAAGGAAGGGAGGATCTGAGGAAAGTTAAATAATGCCTACTCATGCCATCCACTGTGCTTAATATTTTACATGAACAATTCTATCTAATTATTGTTAACTGAGTATGATTTTTTTCATTTTACAGGAAAAACCCACAGGCTGAAAAAGGCTGACTTAACTATCATGAGAATAAGTGTTTCCACAGAGATTTCTATGCGTTTTTTTTTTACATTAAGTCATGTTCTAAATTGTTTTCATTGGATGTGTTGTTATGTTATTGGCTTTTTTTATTTTAGGCAATTATCATATGTGATGAGATTATTATGCATGTTTCTCAGAAATCCTTATTAAATTCCAAGAAAGAAAATGTATTAAACTACAAATATTAATAAGCATAATTATCTAATTTTTAGAGAAAAAGTATTTAAAGTGCTGAAGCATAATGAATGTGGTAGCTGTAATAAGTTAACCAATTTTAAAAGCATAATTTTTCCATTATTTTCTTTCTAAACTGAGGCTAAAAATCATTATGACAGGCTCCAAGTTCTCTGCTTGGCACCTACTATTAGATATTTACCACAAAACTCAAGCTGTAAATGGTATCCTTGTAGGTAAAGATAAAACTCAGAAAAATATGACAATTTATCTTATTGTATAAGTTTGTTCTACTAAAACATCCATATGAATAGACCATTCAGTGTTATAGTTCCACTGCAACATGAGAGAAAAAAAGGAATTTATTTTAATATAAGGGAATGAAGATATTTTAACTGAAAAAGGTGGCTATAGAGTTGGACTTGAGCTTCAGTAAATGGAGAGAAAATTCTCTAGAACAAACAAAAATAGTCAATACGTGTAATCTTCCTAAAGAAATTTGAAGGGAAAAGAGGCAAGGGCATAGGACCTCTCATTCTGGTTTCAAGGGAACTTTTGCCATCCAGGAACAACAACAAAAAAAAAGTCCTGCACTTCAACTACTGCTGAGAAGACATCTGCCTCAGTGGCAAAGTTCCCAGGATCAAACTCAAATCTGTCTGTTTCTGCCTTTCCTTATTGCTGTCTCCTGGCTATGTCCCTCTTTCTCTCTGTTTCTTCATCTATACAATGAGAGTGATGATACCTACTGGTGGCATGGCTTTGAACATTGAAAAGACAATGCTGCCCACTAACTTAGAACAGTGGGTGACCTATGATAAACAATAAATGGTGGTTGTCATTTGGTCCTATTATCAGAATTCATATAGCATAGCAAAGCAGTGACATGCTTGGGATCTAGAGCCAGGCAACTTAGGTTCAAATCCCATTTCCCTACTATGTATTAGATATGTGTTAGATCTTGGGAAATGTATAGTCTTAAAACTCCATGCCTCACTTTTCTTCTCTTTAAAAGGAAGATAATAGTAAGCACTTCATAAGGTTTTGATGAGTATTAAGAAACTTAATAAACTATGAAGGACAATTCTTGAACTACTGGTAATTGTTATATTTTAAAAATTAATAAGGAATTCTAAGAATAAAATTTGACCCTTATCTCTCACCATATATAAAATTTAACTTAAAATGGATAAGATATTTAAATGTAAGGCCCAAAACTATTTTGAAAAAACACTAGAAATAGAGAAATAGGGAAACAGGTTCACAATGTTGGTCTGGGCAATGATTTTCTGTATTTTCTGTACATGATCCTGAAAAGCACAGACAAAAATAGATGAAAGGAATTATATCAAACTAAAAAGCTTCTGTACAACAAAGGAAAACAATATAAAGGATGGGAGAAAACTAATTGCAACTGTACATGTAAAGGGGTTAATATCCAAAATATGTAAGGAACTCAACTCAATATCAAGTCCACAACCCAATTTAAAAATGGGAAAAAATCTTAACAGACGTTTTTCTAAAGAAGAAATACAGATGGCCCAAAGATATATAAAAAATATTTAACATCACCATTCATCAGGGAAATGAAAATCAAAGCCACTTACTCTAATAAGAATGTGTATTACCAAAAAAATAATAATGGTGAGACTGTTGATGGGAATGTAAACGAGTACAGTCATTCTGGAAGACAGTATGAAAGTTCTTCAAAAAACTGAAAACGTTGAAAACTGCTAAATGATCCAGTTGTCTCACTACCACATTCATATGCAAAGGAAAAGAAATCAGTGTGTTCTGACATCTGTACTCCTGTTTATGATAGCGCTATCCACAATAGCCAACATATAGAATTAACCTAAGTATCTATCAACAGATGGATGGACAAAAAATAAACTATTCAGCTATTAAAAAATAAAGGATAGCCTGTCACTTGTAAAAACTCAGATGAACGTGGAGGAGATTATGTTAAGCAAAATAAAAAGGCACAGAAAGACATACACCACACAATTTCTTTCATATGTGGAATCTAAAAAAAGTGATCTTAAAGAAATAGAGAGTAGAAAGGTGATTACCAGACGCTGGAGTGAAGGTTTTGAGGAGATGTGGGTTAGAAATATGTATTTATACTTATGAGAAATAAGCTCAAGAGATCTATTGTAGAGCATAGTGACTACAGTGAATATTAACATACGGTCTTTTTAAAAAATGTTGAGAGTGGTTGTTTAGTGTTTTAACTATGAAACAGGTAGCTACATGAGGCAATGCATTTGTTAACTAGCTAGATTCAGTCATTCCTCAATGTATACATGGTGTTCATCATATCCCACCAGTGAATACATATAGTTTTATATGTCAATTTTCTTTAAATAGAAAAACTGCAAAGAAACCTAAAAATTCTAAAAACAAATAAATAAATGAGTAATCCAAGTTAGAACCATCTAGCACCACCTAAGAGTGACACTAACAGGTCTGCTTTAATGAAATAGCTCCAAATACAAGTGTATTTAAGACTGTACCTTCTTTGAAGAAGATACACAAGACCTGACCCTAACTTTACTCTGACACTACCCTAACTTTACTTCAGCCCCATTTTATTTTTTTGTTTTGAAATAGAATATCACTAGGTGGATGAGAGTCTCACTACTTGCTGAGGCTGTCCTTGAACCAGTGATCCTCCTGTCTCAGCACGTGAAAGCTTTGTTCTAAGGCCAGGTCTAGAAATACTTCCTGATAATATTCCATTGCCCATACTTGACAATGCGGTCCTAATCCAACAGTGCAAAAGAAGCTGAGAATTGTAGTTTCCCAAAAAAGACATAACTTTACTAAATACCTGAACAGTCTCTGCAGTATTTTGTTCACTCTGCACTTAGCTCCTTGTGAACAGTGACTGATTTATCAATCTTACCAACATATTGCCAACAATAATCATGGATCAATAAATAATGATTAAGTAAATAAATAAGAAAGATCATCCCTTCTTGTTTCTGATAGCTTACTCTCTGGGCTATAACTTATTAAAAATCTCCAGAAATGTGCTTATTTGTATTTTGCTTTAATAGAATAGATAATTCTCTTCTTTAGAATCATCTATTAGAATTAGAAGCCGTTTTCGTGGCTTCGCAGGCTGGGATCAGGGCCATCTCCCCTTGGCTAGTCTATGAATCAGGGCTGTCGCAGTTGGTGAAGTCAAGCCAGAAACACAGTAGCCACCGGGTGCTATAGGCCAGAGAAGCATCAGCAGTGTGTGAGAAGGTGGGCTAGGGCAAAGAGTGAAGGATTCTCAACCATCATCTGGGAGAGAAA
Source organism: Muscardinus avellanarius (assembly GCF_963383645.1). NCBI lineage: Eukaryota > Metazoa > Chordata > Mammalia > Rodentia > Gliridae > Muscardinus > Muscardinus avellanarius. Next base: position 125,825,967 of record NC_137791.1, read on the forward strand.
ATTCTGATGGGTAAGTAGTAGAGGTCACAGAACCTACAATTATCCTGATATCAAAAAATAATAACTAGAAAGGATACAAGGCATTCACTAGATGGAAAATGTGACCTAGTCAAAATAATGTTCCTTAATAATGGCTATTGATCTCTTAGGGTGAAACCCCATTATACTTCATTTAATCTCCAAATCTCCAATCCAGAACAGAATCACTCCCAGAATATGTTGGCAGAGTCACACACTTTCTTGTTTAGCAGTATTTTTCTTTTTCTTGCTTGCCATCCAAAAAGGGCATGAAGTATCCTCTACTACTGTCTTCAAGTCTAGCCCACTACTTCACATTACATATGTACCATGAGTACAGATTGTGATATAAAACAAAGCTGAGGCTGAAATCTTTGTCTTCAAGTAATGTGTCAGCTGATCATAGAGAGAGAGAAGGTACTAGATAATATAATAAATAACTAGGCCACAAGCCTAGTACATAAGTACCTAAGTGTATAAGTCAGGGTGAACCTCAGTGTCCTAGTCAACAAAATGAAAGTATTGATTCAGATGATTTCTCAGTCTAAGAATCTAGAATACTTCGTTCTGTGCTTGATAAATTATGATTCAGCATTTCAGAGTCCTGTTTGGTACAACACAATCAAAAGAGCTTACCAATGAACAAATGAGAAAATTTTCTACTAAGGATAATGGAATATGTGCCTATTAATTTGGTAGCTTTTCTTTTTTACCTATTGGAGCCTTTTTAAAAATATATATATATTTTTAAAAACTCTCTTGTCCATGATTCAGAACCTCTGAATACACAAAGTGTTAAGTGGGTCCCACAGGCTGGATGTCACTTGATGGTCTGTTTATGCCTGTCCTGAGTGCCAAACGGACAACTCGATGACTGGTTACCTCTCTCATCCCTTATGAGATTACCTCACATTCATGGGAGGTTTTATCTTCTATCCTGTAAATGTTTATAAGTGTGAATTGCTTTTATTATTTTCAAATAGGATCGATCGTTAAAGTCAAGCAGACCTGGGTTTGAATCCAAAACATACAGCTTTCCAACTCTATGACCTCTCTTGAGCAAGGGGTTTTAGAATATGTATATAGCTAATACAGACTGGGTACAAATTTTCTGGGATAATATATATAGGGAATCTCCAATATGGTAGGCACCCAAACCACAGAAGTTGAGTTTATTTGTTTGTAAATGTCATTAGAAAAAAAAAAAAACCTATAGGTTGTGACAGATATCAAAGGGATTTGGTTAGGGAGATGACAGAATGTAACCCAAGCCTTAAATGTTTGAATTCACAGAGAAGTGGGAGAACATGCCTCAGTCAGGAAGAATGAGGAAAGAAAGGCAGACAAGTAGAAGGTAGAGTGATGCATTGTTTGAAAATAGGGAAATAAGCAACCCTGGTACAAGTAAAGCTCCATGTACGGGCAGGGGCAGGGACAGGATACTTTGCCTCCTGTCTCAGGTATACCTTACACATTCCATAAGGAAAAGTATCATTAGCTATATTTTGCATGCAATGAAATAAAAGTTTGAGTCTAAGGCTATATGGTTTATATATGACATAGACTTTGGAAATACATCTACCTGACTCTTTCCTTTTTTCTATCATCAACCTACCCCCACCCCCAAAGACTGTCTTTAAATGATCTTGTTAGACATTACTGCTTGTATTTTACTCTGATCAGAGTTCTGAAGGGATGCTAGAGACTGTTTCATTACAGATTCTAGCCCTGCAAATTATATTAGTTCTAACTTGTCCAGGATATGTGACTGCTTAAGGGTAGGGAGTCTTCTGACTTCAGTCATTACTTAATCTTTCCCTCCATGCCTGTGTCTCCTTAAATTGTACATGATGTTTGTTAGATTACTATTTTGAAGGATAAAGAGTTAATGCCCCCACTTAGCATAGCACCTATATTCTTCAGGTCCTTTCTGGAGATGCTGCTATATCTCACTTATCAAGTAGCTTTAGTGTTTGTAAAAATAAAAGTGTTCCAGGTAAAACAATATGTGCAGGGAGATAGATCAGCCAGCACAAGGCTATGTGCTGTAACCATGGAGATTGTTTTATAATTTATATTTAAGAGATACGGTTTTTTAAAATCCTTCTCAAGAGGTCCGTATCCTTGACTAATGCCAACAGTGTCTCTCCTCTCCTCCAGCCAATGAAATGCAGCAGTTTTAATTGAGTACCACCCTCCTCCCCCATCCTCCTACTTCAAGCTCTCATCGTTTCCAGCTTGGATTTTATTTTCAGCCTTTTTGACCTCATTTCACTGCTTTCTGTCACCAATACCCTATTCCAAAATGTACTTCTCTCTATCGTTGCCTTACATCAGGGATAATATATATAAGGAATCATTTAATATATAAGGAATCATTTAAAGACAGTCTTTGGGGGTGGGGGTAGGTTGATGATAGAAAAAAGGAAAGAGTCAGGTAGATGTATTTCCAAAGTCTATATCATATATAAACCATATAGCCTTAGACTCAAACTTTTATTTCAAACTTTACATCAGGCAAAGTCCACCTAGATCAAATCCTTTCTTAAGTTATTCCAGTAGCCCTTCATAGTCCCCAGAGTCATATCACATTTCTTAGTTTGCTGCAGAAAATGTTCCTTACTCTTCTCTCCAACTTCAATCCAAACCACTCTCCTAATTTCCAGGGCCATGGCTACAGCAATCTGTCCTTCTCCTTCTCCACCACCTCACTTTGCTTTGCATTCCTGTACTTCGAACATACATCTATGCCTTTAAGTAATGCCCTTCTTCCCTGAACCTCCTGGGCACTTCACCAGGGCCCTTAAAATCCAATATCTTCTCCGAGGTCAAGAGTCAATGTCCGTACATTGGTGATTACAGGAAGACTCTGTTGACCACCTCCCCAATTCTGTTGAATTCGGTTTCCTAAAAATGTCCCCATTCCCATATGCTAACCTCAATCACCGCTCCTGGTATACTGAGCTGTGACATATTTGAGGATGTAAGCTGTGCTTTTATCTCTGCATTTTCAGAGCATGCTTGACACAACGAGGCACTAATATTTTCTATGTTGAATGGATCAACGAATGGATAAATGGTTAAATGAATTGGTAAATATGGATGGAACCATTTTGAAAGGTGGAAATTCACATAGAAATGCATAAACTAACCTGTAAGACCTGCCTCTAAGAGGAAGGAGGCCTAGCATTGTACTTTTGTGCTAAAAATGAAAAGTGAGAAGTTTATTGCTTATCAAAACTTTTGTAAGCCTACATCTGTCACGTGTCAATCATTGTAATGGTAAAAGGATGTTAGCATCATATGCAACACTACTCTAAGAAGACCATGCACAGCCCACAACCTGTCTTTGTTGAGTTGTTGTATTAGAAAATAACCTGATGAAAAATTATTTTTTCTGTAAAATCTGAATAGCAACCTTCTCATTTAAAATAATTTCGCTTAAAGAAATAAATCTGTGTAATGATGTTTTCACAATTTTATACTATTAGAGGCCTTTGGTTTTTATTACCTTCCCCCACCTCCATGCTTTAAGCTCTGCACAATGCAGGGCTAGATGCATGCCAATGGTAGCATATGTGCTGCTAAATCCAACATATGGGAAGAGGTGAAAGAGGAACTTTAAAAATGATCAATTTATCATTTTTAGAAATTTTTTAGATGGGAGCTTTGGCACCTCACTTTTGACATTCATGAAAAGCGCGCCTACAAAGCTATATCTGTAAGTGCTAAGGGTATAACTCAAACTGAAGGGGCAAAGGACCCATTCAGGAGCTTAACTGTTTTCAATCTGTGATGGACAAACGCCGGCAAGGGAAGAGAGAAGAATGATGGACAAAGGTAGAGCTGGCCCCTAATCTTGGTAAAGCCATGCACAAAAGACTTCCTTGAGTTGTTCAAGATATTTTCATTGAGCAGTACCACAAGAGTCCAAATGAGCCATTGGCCAGGCTCCAAGAGTAATCCTTCTCTCATTACCACCATCTCTCATAAAACACTGGCCTGGCTTCAGGAGCCGTTTCCTTCTCTCCACTGCCACTGTCTTTGAAATCTGAGGCCTTGTTTGCTAATACACAAAATATGTCAAGGATATTGCTACACCCCATGTTAATTTAATTAAGGGTTTTAATGAAGCAGAAAATTAATCAAAAGGTTGTCAGGAGAATATGTCAAAATCATTCTTTACCAACTTCAACACACTGTTCTATGAGCCTTCAGCTGTTTCTGGCAGCTTCTTTTATGGAAATACTGAAACAGACTGGATGGAACAAAAACAGAAGCCTTCCACAAAGGACAAAGGGAAGTCCATTTTCTTTGCCTGTAAAAATGGTTTTGCAAAGTTTATTTCTTTTCAGGCTAAGAGTGAGAAATAACCCATGGTGTTTTAAAGAACAGGTAAATAAGGATTTCTAATAAATATAAGTCATGCTAGTTACTGTTTTTTCTCCTCAGAAATCCTTTTAGGATGCCCTCTGTTTTAGTTTTTCACTTTCTGCATGCCGAACCTACCCCCACTTGTTAAGGAAAACTATTTTACTATCAACATTGTTGCTTCCTCTTGATCAAAAGAGAACTGTATTAACATTCCATAGAATCCCCATTTCAAGGCTAAATACATATTTTTCTCTTTGAAAAAATTGAAAGCACAACTCATCTTTCTACAGTATAGTTCTACAAATTTTAATACACATTTACAGCCATGCAACTACCACCACAAGAAAGATATTAAATAGTTCTGTCATGTCCCCAAATGTCCCCCATCTCTTTGCAGTTAATCCTGATAGCCACCTTGTCAGGAAGTGACACCAGTGTTTTACATTCCTTTGTTTTTTCTTTTTTTTTTAAACTGTGCATGTATGTCTCCACCATCTTTTATCCCATCAAGATATATGACTACAGTGTACCAATAAAAAAGAAAGAAAGAAAGAAAGAAAGAAAGAAAGAAAGAAAGAAAGAAAGAAAAGATATCATGTAAATTGGATAAAATAATATGTAACCTGCTGAACCTGACTTCTTTCACCAAGCATAACATTTGAGGGATACTCGTATAGCTTCTTCATTTGTATTGCTGGATCGTGTTCTATGGAGACACTACAATCTGTTTATCCTTTTTGCAACTAAGACATTTAACTTAGTTGGTGGTTTTTATATGAATATAGGTTTTCATCGCACTTCAGCAAATACCTTCAAACAGGTTTGCTGGGATGTGTGAAAAGCATAAAGTTAACTGCATAACATGTTGCAGAACTGTTTTCTGAAGTGGCTATACTTTTTTTACAATCTCAACAATGGACTCTCATCAGTACTTGGAATTTTTAGAATTCTAGAATTGTATCTTTTCCAGTATGTATGGACTGGTATCGCCCTTTTTGGTTTTCATTTACATTTCCCTAGTCATTAATGATATAAAGCCTTTTTATATTCTTACATCAATATAATTTTTGTGGTTGGCTTAGTTTTACCAAACTGCTATTTAACAAAATATCACAGACTAGGAAGCTTATAAAAAACACAAATAATATTTTTTTTTACAATTCTGGAAGCTAGAAAACCCAAGGTTAAAAAGCTAGCAGATGTTTTATCTGGTACGGGCCCCCTTTCTGGCTCTTAGATGGTTACTTTCTCACTGTAACATCACATAAGAGGGGCAAATATGTCTCTGAGGTGCCTTAGAAGGGCACTAATCCCATTAGTGAAGGCTCCATCCTCATGAACCCATAACCTTTCAAAGGTTTTATGTCCAGTAACATCATGCTGAGAAGGATTCAAAATATGAATTTGCGAGAGATGTAAACAGCCTATAGAACAATGTTTGTTCAGATCATGTCATCTGCAAATTGGGAGTGTCTTAATCTTTCTGCTTAGTCTCTATGCCATTACTTCTATATCTCATTCTACTACAATAAGACCTCCAGTACCATGTATAATAAAGGCAGTGAAATCAAATATTCTTATGTTTCTTGATCACAGGGTAAAAAGCATGCAGACATTCCACATTAAATATATTATTTCTTTTGGGCTTTTTGTAGATGCTATAGATCAGGTTAAGGAAGTTTTGTTCTATTCCTACTTTTTTTTTTTTTGGTGGTACTGGGGTTCCTGGAAACCTGTCTACCTCTAGGATACACTCCCAGACCTATTTTTATATTTTTATTTGGAAACAGGGTCTCTTAAGCCAGCAAGGCTGGCTTTGAACCTGCATGATCCTCCTGTCTCCTCCTCCCAAGTACGGGGATTACAAACATGAGCCACCACGCCCGGCTGTTCTATTCGTACTTTGCTGAGCAATTCTCACAGATATGGATGTTGAATTATATTAAATGATTTTTCTGCATCTCTAGAGATTTTCATATAAGTTTTTCTTTATCTGTTAATATAAATTATATTGATTGGTTTTGGAATATGAAATAAGTGTTACATACCCGAGGTAAACTTTACCTAGTTATGAAGTTAGCTTTTCTATGTATTGCCAAGTTCATTTTGTTAAGAATTTTCCATGCGCTCGTGCTTCTGAAATATTGGTATAATACCTGTGCCTGGTTTTGGTATGATTGGTAATAATGGTCTCATAGAATGTGTTGGAAAATGTCCCAAACTCTTCATTTTTTAGAATATTTTATGTAGACTTTTTATTATATATTGTTTCAATATTTGATCAAATTTACCCATAAAGCCAACAGTACCTGAATTTTCTTTCTGGAATAGTTATAGCAAAAAACTCAAACTGTCTACTAGATATAGCAATGGTCACATCATCTCATTCTTCTTGAATGAGCTTTTGTGGTTTAGGGAAATTCAAGGTATTTGATAGTTTTATATAAGTTGTTGAATTTTTAGAGATAAAGTTTAAAACAATCCTTAATTGTTCCTTTAATGTTCATAATCTCTGTAATGTTAACCTCTTTTTCATTCCCAATGTTGTTAATTTGCCTTTTTTTAAATTGGTGCATTGCAGTCATATATCTTATAGGGATAGAAGGTGATAGAGACGTACATGCACAGACCACTCAGTTAGCCCTTACCCAGTTCCTGCCCTATTCCATCCTCCTCCCTCCTCCTCATGCTTGCTTAGTGATTAACTTTGATATTTTTGTTAAAGTAAATCATGTGCATTAGAGAATGTCCCTCTTCCCTCTCCTATCCCCTCAGTTAGGTCACTTTATTTGCTCATCTATGTAATCTACTTCATCTAGAGTTCCTCCTATGACCCATTTCTCCCTATCTTTCACATATTAGGCAGAGAATCTGATTTCTTAATTTTTGCGACTAACTAATCTCACTTACCATAATGTCCTCCAGTTTCCCTATAAATGATATAATTGTATTTTTCTTTATAGCTGAGTAAAATTCTATTGTGTACATATCCCATACTTTTGTAATCCATTCATCTGTTGATCGACATCTTGCCTGGCTTCATAGTTTGGCAATAGTGAATTGTGCAGCTATTAACATAGATATTAACATAGATATGCAAATATTAATTTGTTAGTTTTGTTTCCTTTCTTTTGGGTAGATACTCATAAGTGGTATTGCTGGATCATATGGTAAGTTCATTTTCATTCTTCTAAGGATCCTCCATATTGTTTTCCAAAGCGGTTGCATTAATATACAATCCCACCAACAATGTATTAAAGTTCCAACTTCTCCACATCTTCACTGGAATTTGTTGTTGTTTGTGTTTTAAATGATTGCCATGCTAGTTGGAGTTAGGAAAAATCTCAGGGTAGTTTTGATTTGCATCTCTCTGATTGCTAGTGATGTTGAGCATTTTTTCATGCATTAATGGCCATTTGAATTTCTTCCTTCATAAAGTGTCTATGTAGTTCACTTGCCCATTTTTATTGGGTTATTTATTTTCTTAGTGCTGTTTCTTGAGTTCTCTGTATATTCTAGATATTAGTCCTCTATTGGAGGAGTAGGTGGCAAAAATCTTCTCCCATTCTGTTGGCTCTCGATTAAGGTTCTTGATAGTTTCTTTGCTGTACAGAAGCTCTTCAGTTTCATGCAATCTCACATATTAATTTGACTTTTAGTTTCTTGTGCCTTTAGGGTCTTTTTGAGAAAGTTTTTATCCATGTCTATATGTTGCAGTGTTTGACCTATGCCTTCTTCAAGGAGCCTCGAGGTCTCTGGTCTAATTTCTAAGTCTGTGATCCATCTTGAATTAACTCTTGTGCAGGATGAGAAAATAGGGTTTCTTTCCATTTTTCTGCACATGCCTAACCAGTTTTCCAACACCATTTGTTGAGCAGGCTATCTTTTTTCCACTGTGTTTTTGGCCCCTTTGTCAAAACTCAATCACCTGTAAATATGTGGATTTGTTTCTAAGTATTCTATTCTGTTCCATTGATCTATGTATCTGTTTTTGTGTTAGTATCATCCTGTTTTTATTACTATGGCTTTGTAGTATAGTTTAAAGTCAGGTATTTGTGATTTCTCCTGCATGTTTTTTGTTTCTGAGAACTACTTTGGCTATTCTGGTTTTTTTTTGTTCCAAAATAATCTAAAGACTGATTTTTCTATGTCTGTGAGGAATGATCTTGGTAACTTAATGGGTATCACATTGAATCTATAGATCATTTCTGGAAGTATGCCCATTTTGATGCTGTTTATTCTGCCTATCCATGAACATGAAAGATCTTTCCATTTTCTAAGGTTTTCTTTGACTTCTTTTTTCAAATTTTTATAATTTTCTTTGTAGAGGTCTTTTGCCTCCTTGGGTAAGTTTATTCCTATGTATTTTATTTTTTGTGAAAAATCCTGAGTGGAAGTGTTTTCTGGATTTCTTTTTCAGTGAATTTATGTTTGGTATACAAAAATGCTTCCAATTTTTAAGATTCATTTTGTATCCAGACACTTTGCTAAATTTATTGATAAATTCTATAAGCCTTTTGGTTGAGTTTGTTGTGTCTTCTAAGCATAGTATCATGTCCTTTGAAAATAGTGAAAGTTAAAGTTCTTCTTTTCTTATTTGTACTCCTTTAATTTCTTTTTCTTGCCTTAACACTTTGGCTATAATCTCAAGTACTATATTGATGAGAAGTGGTAAAAATGGACATCATTGTCTTGTTGTTGTTTTAAGGGAAAATTCTCAAAGTTTTTCCCCATTTAATATGATGTTGGCTGTGGGTCTATTGTAGATTTCCTTTATGATGTTGAGGCATGTTCCTTCTATTTTAATACTCTGCAGTGCTTTTAGCATAAATGGATGTTGGATTTTGTCAAATGCTTTTTCAGCATCTATTGAAATGATCATGTGATTTTTGTCTTCAAACTTGTGTGACTTCCAATATTTTTTTCTTTTATTTACTTCAATGTATTCTATTTTTGAGTAGTCTTATTTTAACTGAATATGTGGTTTAGTATTTATCTGAACATTTGGATGTGGTACCTTCTGGGGATTTCTGTAGTGCTCTGGCCCATAAGATTTCTCTGTACCACCATTTCTTCTCTGAATTCTGCACACTGTCTCTTTACGTTGAGCTTCTCAGTTCTCTCTCTGTGTTCTTGACATGATCTCCAATAAGCTTGGGCCACCTGAAAGCTTATGGATGTTTCTTCTATCTCTCACTGTCATGTTTATGCATTGTTTGTTTACCAATGTCTAAAAATTGTTAACTTGTACATTTTTAATTTTAGTTAGTTAGATTTGGGAGGACAAATCTGGTATCTTTACTCTGTCTTGTCAGAAAGAGGGATTTTATAAATTGGTTTTGAATAAAAGATGGATGAATAAAATACAGTCAGCAAAACTTATAAAGAAGAAAATAGAATAAAGCGTAATGCTGGTAATTTAAATGAGAGAGCTTATGAAACAAAAACCATGTCAACTTACCTAGCATGACATACTAGTCAGCTTTCCATTACTATAACAAAATACATGGAATAAATAACTTAAAAAGTGAAGGCTTTTAAGTTAGGCTCACAATTATAGAAGTTCAAGTCCATTGTCCAGTGGACCCATTGCTCTTAGTTAGGCCTCTGGTGAGTTGCTCTATGGAAATGGTAGGGAACACATGGAAGAGCAAACTGCTCACCTTACAGCCAGGAAACAAAAGGGGAACAGGAAGAAGCCAGGGTCCTAGTACCCCATTCAAGTGCATGCCTTCAGTGAACTAATGATTCACTATACTCCTCGCCTTCTAAAGGCCCATAGCACGTCCAAACAGCACCATGATAGGAACTAAACCTTTAACACATGGACCTTTGAGAGTTACTCAATATCCAAACTTCAGCACGCAGTGCAAGTATAAGGTGTTCACTCAACAAATGGTAGTTTAATTCCATTTATCTCTAATTGTCTGTGTACTGACTACAGACTTAGTGAGCTAAACATTCATCTGTTTTGCCTCAAGTAAAGTAGGAAATTCCATCACAGCTGTAAGAATACATTCATGCTCTGAAGACACAAGAGAGCTTAGTCTATTTTATTCTTCATTCCCTGTTATAATCTGGCCAAGAAAATTGCTAAAGTAGAAAGAAATACAAGCCACGGGTTAAGTTAGAAGATGAGCTCAAAGAAGGTTTCATAGATTTGTGGGTTTATCATGATGATGGCCTAATATCATCAAGCAAAATCTTATCAAGGCTATGTGTTATATAGCATCTATGGCAGCTTTCACACTGTGACACCAAAATTGAGCATGTCAGATAGAGACCATATGACTTCCAATACTAAAAATACATTACTTGCAAAATTTGCCAATCCTAATATCAACTAAGATATTATCTCAATCTTAATTTCCCCACCACATCCACCTTGATTACTTCAATGGCCTATATCCACACATTAGTTTGTGCATTTTTCAAGTATAGAAAGCCTTTCTCAATTATTTACTGAGTCTATTTTTCTCCTGCTTCACATCCCACTTCAGGTATCCTATTCCTCTGTCAGCCTTCTCCGGTATTCCAGGATGGGCCTAGGGCTTCCATTAATACCTGTACATCTCACTGTACCTGTCACATTATATTAAAAGACCATTTATATTCTAGTCTACTTTTGTAAATGTTGAGATTCATGTGGGTAGGAATTGTGACATGATCATCAAGCTCTGGTACATTGCTAGAAACATAATAGCCTCCCAAAAAGATGTGGCTTGTGCTGAAAATTACCATTGTGAATAAGCTTTAATAGATCTACTCAAACCCACTCCCATAGTTCATTATTGTGTTATTACAATAATAGAATGTCCACTGCTTCCATGGGATAAAGTATAGGTAATCTTCCCTATCCCTTTAGTATTCAAATATCTGGGAGCTGTCCACTGTCTTGGGTTCTGAGATTCTCATAAATATTCTATCAGGTTGTTGTAAATGCTATTCATATTTCATAAATGAGAAAACTAAGGCTTTGAGAAACTTACAAACTTTCCCAAGATCACACAGCTAACAATTAATTGATATAGGAAGAATAATCAAGTCCAAAAAGCTCCAAGGATCCTAGTTTTGCACTACCTCATACATTCAGATACAGGTTTAAATGTCAATATATCTTTCTGACCATGACTGCAGGGATACAGTTCTCACCAAAAAACTTACAGTAACACAAAACCAGGACAACAACAGCCTTTTAGAGTAAGATTACACTTTCTTGCTCAAAAAGCACTTTCTTTTTTTTTTCTTTTAAATTTTTTTATTGGTGCATTATATTCATACAACATATTGGAGTAAAAAAAACTTGTATGTACAAATATGTACTCATCACTGATTTAACCCCTACCCAGTTCCCACCCCATTCTCTCCCCGTCCCTCCCTCTCTTGCTTGGCTTAGTGATTGACTTCAATATGTTTAAGTACATTGTGTGTTTTAGAGATTTTCCTCTTCCCCTGCTCCTTTCTCCTCCTTTAGGTTGTCTTGTTTGCTCCTCTATAGGATTTCCTCTTTCAAGAGTTCCTCCTATGACCCATTTCTCCCTAACTCTCACATGTTAGGGAAAGCATCTGATTTCAAAAAGCACTTTCTTACACATTTTCTTTTCTCACAACTTGAGACTCCACTGAGCTCCTGAGATTTTTTTCCTTCCAGGACTTAACTTCTTCCTTCATAGAGAGAGAGACAGAGACAGAGACAGACAGACAGACAGACAGACAGACACACACACACACACACACACACACACACACACACACACACACAGACAACAACAGAGACAGAGACACAGAAACAGAGAGCAAGAGACAGAGAGAGAGCTATTGCAACTAGTTTTTAAAGCTACCCAAGGGTAGGCCCCGATATGGGATTAAAGTGGCCCAAGGAAATCATTTTTTTTTTAGCCTTGTAGGTACACAGATAAATTTATGTTTAATATAATTCATTCATCATTTATATATTGTAATTAGGTCTTGAATAAAGATAGATATTATTATCTTCTTTGAACATTAAGATGTATTATAAACATAATATATAATGTAGTTCAAAAAAGTATAGGAAATAAAAGAAAACATCCTTGTCATTATTCATTTGCAAAGCAAATCTGATATACTAGTATCTTTGAACATCACAAAGTAGGAAATAATTTTTACCAAAAAAAAGAACGAGACTAATGACATCAGGAGTATTAAAGTAAATAGAAAATTAAGGTTTTCATTCTTCTCAATCCTTAGTTTTCCTTAAGATGAGATGGAATATAATTTAAGTTGCTCACTATCATACATCTTAATTTATAGACCTCTTATGTTTTGTTTCTAAGAATTAATGTTTGTATTTAATATCATACTGTCATTATCTTGTTTCCTCTATACTGAAAGAAGTTGCCTGTTATTTGCAGGTGTAGAGGGCCAGCTGGAAACACAATTCCCTTCTCTCCTTCCCTCCTCTCCCTGATCAGTGGTTATTACACATAATTACATGGAAGCATGTATTAGACTTTATTATAATGCATGACAGTGTACTTTAAGTAAATTAGAAATTTGCATATCAATTCAGGGGAAAAACTAAAATGCCATTCAGGACCTTTTATTTATATTTGGAGCATTTCTAGTTTTTAGGGAATGGCTTCTTATCTCAGGTGGGTAATCAAGTGTAAAATTTGAAAGCAAGATAAAGCGAGGGTGAAGGGGGAGGAACTCTGAATCCTGTGCTGCTTTTCTCCCTCTTTCTTCTTCCCTGCCTTAGGAACCAGCTGGGCATATGGTTCCTTAGTAACCAAGCAAGTCATGCATCAGTGACCTGGGGCACCTAGCATTTACCTTAAAAGGTTTCACCGCCTATAGCCAATAGATAGCAAGCTGAAGATTTCATTAATTTTACAGCCAAAAAAAGTCAAGATCACCCAAAGCAGATATAGCCATGTCCCTTGGAGTGTCAAGAAATAACATGTCCCAGTTAACTCCATCGTGGCCCTGCCTGTGACTTTGGGTACAGTGCGCTTTATCTTTCTTGGCCCTAGAGGGAGTTGACCCAGGCTGAGGAATCGCTTGGAGACTTCTAGACCATGGATTCAGGCCCTGGATTGGGTCAGCTTAAAGGAGGGAGAGGAAAGGAGCCTTGTCTCCTCCAGAATTCTTTGTGTGGATGCCAAGCCACTCCTGATGGAAACATAAGTCTCTCAGCCCATTAAGATAATTTGTAAAAGTATATTTTTTTTCTTCCTTTGAAGAACACTAGGAGCATTGAGGGTGTCATCTTTCACCAAAGCTCCTCGCATTTCACTTTGCAATGGCTTTCTTTTGGTTTCATTATATTGTATGTTAATTATGGATTTATATATTCAATGACCAAGACAACTTTCATTTATTAAGTCTATACACAGCTAGTGGATGCTAATGAATTGAAAATCAAATATCTCAGATTTTTAATGAATTTCTGCAAAACAAAAAAGAATTTTATATAGTATACAAGTGTGATTTAAACTTTTTATCTTATAATGAATTTTTGGAAATTAAAGTGCTATAATACCAATAGTAAATATATATTTCCTTAAATTTATAAATATTACCTGGAGGGAAATACATCAAGTGATAATGTACATGTTTCTATCACATGGAACCTCATTATAATGTATAATTACAATGAACCAATTAAATATATTGCATATATACATATATTTTATAGAAGGACATAGAGGCCACAGTTGAATAGCTTTGGGTTTTTTGTTTATTTTTAAAGATTAAATCAATAATACTGCTATTTGCTTTTATAAGAAATTAGAGAAGAAAAACAAAATCCTTCATAAGTTCTTATTCCTATGAGCATTTTATAAATTATCCTGAGGAAAGAAAGCCAAGTTATTAGAACACTCCAGACCATGTACACCAGAACTTTTCCATATTATTGTAGGGCCATTCACCTGAAAAATTGTTATGCCATAAAAATATGGTCTGATAATCAAATGCTTTAATAAATGGAAATATTTGACTTGGGGGAAACTTTAAATCATGTTAGTTTTAAGACAATAGATATCTGTTCAGACCAGGAACTCTTGCTTTTAGATTGAACCTCTAAGAATTGCCTATACTAGACCCTTTTTGACCTAAGTAAAAAGCAATTTTTATAGTTTAACCTTAAAAATCAACCAGAAAATATTTTTGCTTCAACAACACAAAGAAGCAATATTTATTCATTTTGCTTGTACCTTCTTATTTCAAGTAGGACTTGAAAGTGATGTGACCTTATCTTTCCCTTAAAATTAAATATTAAAAATTAAGAAGAAAATGCAATTAGTATCCTTTTGTGTTATTGCTATTTTGCTTTTCTCTATTAGTTCTCATGCAAGGGTTTTCAGAATCATTTCCTCTGTTAAAATAAACTAGGTCACTTTAGAAAAAAAAATAGTTGTTTTTTCTAAAGTTGCTTGAAGGTCTTATGACCTAAGATTTCTAAGGTCTTATGAGTTGCCTTAAGGGAGGCAGCCACCAAATAACACAAAGCAAGTTCTACCTTATGAGACACAGAAATTGCCCCACAACAAAGAACTATGGCAGGTTTAGACAGTGAGAAACAGGCGAGGATACAATTGTCCATAGGATTATTTCCTGGAATTCACCAGTGTTAATACACCCAAATACCCCAAAGTGCTACAGACTCTGCCACATCACACATTTAAGAAGACAAATTTCAATTTTTCCAGGTCAAATGTTCCTAGAGAAGGTGATAAGTAAATCATGATAGTAAATCATGATAGATGAAGCTGTTCTTTGAGATGAAAAGTTGACTTCTAATTGGAAAGAGAACAGTTGCCCAACGTTAAGTCTCTCAGCACTTCAAGTTCTACACGAGGAACAATTGTTTTCACTAAGAGCAATGAATGTAAAAACTGGAAAATATCAATCAAGTAACTCTTTGCTTGTCGGGAATCCGGCCCGACAGCTGGCGGGGCTTGGGAGATGATGAGTACCGGACGACTCGAACACAAACCCACGAGCCGGGAGTCAAGTCAAGCAGGATCTCCCTTATTTCTCTCCAAGCAGTTCTTTATATAGTACCAAGCCACGAGAGGAATTTCCATGAGGAATAGCCTAGCCTATCCGGGATAAAGATCACTAGCACGTAGTTTACAGCCAATCCCAGGCCAGTACATGAGCCATTCATGTGTGCGGAAAGCTCCTTTAAAGGTAGAAAGGGAAAAACCGCTCAGTCTCCCCACCCATAGTGAATGGGGAAACCACGCCTTCCTAGCTTCCTCCAGGCGCCATCTTGACCGTTTTTTGCTGCATCACTTTACTTAAAGTTTTGCCTTAGGCCGTAGGCCGCTCAGGCCGAATCTTCTTAGGTGCTGTATAGACACACCCCATCATTTGCTAATGTGATTGTATGTATATATCAGCTATTTCTATAGAAAAGGTTTTTAATTATATATAACATAATTTTATATAAGTATATATGGGCATATATGTTTACCTTTATTGTAAAAACCTCAGAAAACAGATAAAAGAATTCCTAGAGGGCTGACCATACAAACTTGTTATGTAAAGATACTGAAACCAAACGTATTAATTTGGAATCAGAATCCAGTTCCCCAGCAATCATTCTACTATATTGCACCATACTTAGTAAACCCCAGTCACACTCAATAATACCAACTGACTTTAAACCAACTCAAGCTTTCCATCTTTCCACAGTCACAACCTGAAGAGGGTACCTGGGCAGAAGTTGAACGCTGGCTTCAGACACCCATTCTCTCCACTCTACCTTGTACCAGAAAGTTAAACAAGTGCAGTTGAATGCACTTTTATAGAAACTATTTTCCAGTTGGCTCTAAGTTATCTACTCATTTCTAGCTAATGAAACAAAAACAGATAGAGTTACTGAAATGTGTATAAAGCCTCCTTAGAAAGGAAATATATATTCTTTTTTTTCCCCTTTGTTTCTTCCTGTTTTCAGGAATGCTAATATGTTACCTGAAACCCTGACTGATAGCCACTTTGGACAAACAAGTACGCTGGTAGGATTGGCTGAAAAATAAGGCAGAAGAAGCCTGGGTCCCAACAACCAGGTAGCACGCTCCTCAGCTTTTCCCACAGCTAGTCATCTTTGGCTGAGAAAGAAAGTCCGTTTTTATGTGAGCCTTGCATTTTATGATTTTTTTCTAATCCTAGCTAATATAAATATATTCAAAGTATATTATCAAAAAAACCTTAGAACATTTTAATGAATGTGACTTATAATGAAAAAAAGATTGATTTAACCTGTGATTTTTTATCCTAAAGGGATTGAAACATTAATATAACTTTATATTGTGCTTCCAACTCCATTTCTACCCCTGGGTATAATAAATGTCTAAATCCTGACAAAGCACATCCAAGGGCAAGCCTTTTGATGAGAGGAAAGTAGAAAAATGCTCATTATTTTCTTTTCTGCATCTTACTTGAAAGCATCATAGTACTAATTCTGAAATTCAACTATTTATCAGATGCATGGAGGCTGAAGTAAAATAGATGTTTCAAATAATTTGTTGGTTTAGGTCTTGTATATGTGTACTGCATGCCAGCAGATCCCCACTCAATATCCTTTGATAGCCTCTTAAAAATGTCTGGTCAAACCTTATTTAAAAAATATTGTTTCAATCCTGGTGTTGTGCCACACGCTTGTAATCCCAACATTTGGGAGGCTGAGACAGGAGGATCACAGGTTTGCAGCCAGCCTCCGCTAATTAGTGAGGCCCTCTGCAACTTAGTGTTATCCTGTTTCAAAATAAAGAATAAAAAATGGGGCTGGGAGTGTAGCTTGGAGGTAGAATGTCCCTGGTTCTATCCCCAGTACTACTACTACTACTACTAATAATAATGATAATAATAATAATAATAATAATAAATAATAATAATAATAATAATAATGAATTAATAATAATAATAATGGTTCAAGGAAAAGCAAATGTCACATATTTCTCACTCTCCTCTGGTCCTCTGGTTTGGCTGTTTATCTCTAATTTTAATGAATGTCCCATCTACTTTTTTCTTTTATAATTAGCAGTTCTACTTTGAATTTTTAGCTCAGAAATTAATATCTCATGTGAGGACCAGATAATATAAGCTAATAATGTTATAAGTAATAATAATTTCACTTTTCCAGTGTGATTTCACATAAAATGTTCTGAGTACCTAATAAATTATAAATACAGGAATCACTTAACTTCCCACTGAAAGGCAGCTACTCTTGAGAGGAAATTCTCTATAGCATTGTGCAGCAGAGAAGAAAGTCTGCTGTGTCCGTGCACAATTGCTAGAGGAGTTTTAGGGAAGTAAAACCTAATTTCAAACTCAGCGGCACTAAAAGCTTTGAACAATCCCTTTAAAAAATCATCAAGGGATCTTTTAATCACCAGAAGTAGTCAGCTCTCTGTTTTGGGTCTCATCCAATCAAAGAAGAAACCTCAGCCATAGAACAGCACGCCAAATCATCAGGGGTTATAAAGTCAGCTCGACTTCATTAGCAACAATCTCTTTGCCAATGACTCTGTCAAGTAAGGAAAATGGAAGAGAAGATCAGACAGCAGGCAAAACTGCTACTTTTGAGTCTGAAAACGAGACTGTGAAAGATGCAGACTTTTGCTTCTTGTTCCCTGGTGTTCAGTCCAGACCCAAGATCTGTGAACTGACCCTCAATCCCAGCCACCCACCACGGAGGACTAGCATGCAGTGTTCTTTATGCCTGTCAACCTTTGGAGGCCAGGATCTGGAGAATGGCTTAATCCTCTCCAAAGCCTCCTGACTGTCCTTATAACAGGGGTGATAGTGTTCTTCTCTGAGCTGCCTGGGCTCTTTTTTTCATGCTGATAATATACTGTATGTCAGTCCTGCAGAACATGATTTTGAATCTTTCCCCTTTGATAAAAGATTTCTCCTTATGTACAGAGATTTTATTTTATTGTATTTCAGTCCTTAACAAAAGGCCTCTACAGCAAGTGTCCAGTGTTTTATTAAACTGTCTACTATCAACTCTGGCTTCTAAAATTACAGCTGCATCCGAGGGACCTCCCTGTGACCACAATTGCCCTCCACTCATTCTTCTGAAGACATCAGCCAGAGAGAACCTCTACAACTGAAGATCCTGCCATTAATATCCCCTTGCACACACACAGTGCATCTTTCTCTTCCACCCCACCTTCACCATCATGCTTGTTTAAAATCCCTTAACAACTTTCTATCCCCTCCCTTTGACTCGTGTTTGGCTTGGCGATTGACTTGGATAAATTTGTGAAGGTACATCTTGAACATTAGGGTGGTTCCTTTTTCCCCCCTCCCATTTTTCTCAGTTAGGTCTCCTTCTCTACTCATGTGAGGTTTCTCTTTCTTTGCTAAGAGTACCTCCTATGTATCACTTTCTCCCTAGCTTCCACATACTCTGGAGAACATTCAAATTTTCACTTTTTGTGACTGGCTAACCTCACTTAGCATAACGTTCTCCAGTTCCATTTATTTTCCTGCAAATGACATAATTTTATTTTACTTTATGGTTAAGTAGAATTCCATTGTGTGCATGTCCCATAGTTTTCTAATCCATTCCTCTGTTTATGGACATCTTGGCTGGTTCCATAGTTTGGCAATTGTGAATTGTGGGGCTATGGACATAGAATACATGCATTAGCTTCATAGTTTGGTTTCTATTCTTTTGGGTAGATACCCAGAAGTGGTATTGCTAGGTCATGTATTTACGTTCATCCCCATTCTTCTGAGGATCCTCCATACAGTTTTCCAAAGTGGTTGCAATAATTTGCAATCTCACCAACAATGTATTAGAGATTCCACTTCACATTCTCACCAGCATTTGTTGTTTGTATTTTTAATGATTGCTATTCTAATTTGGTTTAAATGAAATCTCAGGATAGTTTTGATTTTAATTTATCTAATTATTAGTGATATTGAACATTTTTTCACACATTTATTGGCCATTTGAATTTCTTCTTTTGTGAAGTGTATATTTAGTTCTCTTTCCAATTTTCTGATTGGGTTATTTGTTTTCTTAGTGCTGAGTTTCTTAAATTCTCTTTATATTCTAGATATTAGTCCTTTATCAGAAGAGTTGGTGGCAAAATTTTTCTCCCAGTTAGTCAGCTCTCTGTTGAGGTTCTTGATAGTTTCCTTTGCTGCACAGATGCTCTTCAGTTTAATGCAATTCCATGTATTGACCCTCTTTTTAATCTCTTGTGATTTGGGGTCTTGTTCAGAAAGGTTATACCCATGCCTTTGTGTTGAAGTGTTGGACCTATGCCCTCTTTAAGTAGCTGCAAGGTCTCTGTTCTAATTTCCAGGTCTTTGATCCATCTTGAATTGACCCTTGTGCAGGGTGAGAAAGTGGGGTTTATTTCCTTTTTTTTTTTTTTTTTTTTTTTTGCATATGGTTAACCAGTTTTGCAAGCACCATTTGTTGAAGAGGCTATCTTTTTCCAATGTGGTCTTTGGCCCCTTTGCCAAAAATCAAATAGCTATGAGTCTTCTATTGTTCTCCATTGTTTTCTGTGTCTGTTTTTGTTCCAGTACCATTCTGTTTTTATTACTGTGGCTTTGTAGTATAGTTTGAAGTCAGGTATTATGATGCCTCCTATGTAGTTCTTGTTACTTTGGATATTCTGGGTTTTTTTGTTTTTCCAAATAAATTTAAGGACTGATTTTTTTCAATGTCTTTGAAAACTGACCTTGATAGTTTAGTTGGTATCACATTGAAAATGTGAATCACCTTTGAATGAATGGCCATTTTGATTATATTTATTCTGCCTATCCTAGGACATGGAAGATCTTTTAATGTCCTAGGTCTTCTTTAATTTCTTTTTCCAATGTCTTATAATTTTTTTTGTAGAAGTCTTTTACCTCCTTGGTTAGGTTTATTTCTAAGTAATTTTTTTGTGGGATATTGTGAGTAGAAGTGTTCTCTGGATTTCTTTACAGTAGACTTATGGTTGGCATACAGTAAAGTTTCTGATTTAAGATTGATTTTGTATTTAGACACTGCTTAATTTGTTGATCAGTTCTATAAGCCTTTTGGTTGTGTTTGTTGGGTCTTCCAAGTATAATATCTTATCATCTGCAAATAGAGATAGTTTCAGTTCTTCTTTACTTATTTTTATTTTTATTTCCTTCTCTTGCTTTATTGCTCTGTCTAGAGTCTCAAGTACTATATTCAAAAAATGGTAATAATGGACAATCTTGTCTTGTTCCTGTTTTTAGAAAGAACTCTTGCAATTTTTTCCCATTTAATATGATGTTAGCTGTGGGACTATTGTACATTGCCTTTATGATATAGAAGAATGTTCCTTTTATTCTGATTCTCTGCAGTGCTTTTAGCATGAATGAGCATTGGATTTTGTCAAATACTTTTTCAGCATCTATTGAGATAATCATGTGATTTTTGTCTTTAATTGTGTTTTAGGTAATCTTTACTAAAAATGACCCCAAAAATAAGTCATTCAAGGGAAGCAATTTAGTTTATAGAAAAATTAATGGGTATTACATGAGACAAGTGAAATTTGAAGTGATGGGGACTGTCCAGGCTAAAATGTCTAGTGGAAAATTTTAGATTCACCCCAGGAACTCAAATGAGCTAGAGATGTAGATCAGAAATCCACTAGTGGCAATATGGTTCACTGGTTTATGGCCTTATATACAATGAAAAAGGTTAGGCCTCGATATAGTAACTCAATTTTCACCAGAGCAGAGCAACCTAATATAAAATGGCATCCTAGCAGTAAAAGTAAAAAAACACTGCTGTATGCCCAATAAAATACATAACAGATACTGACTTAATTTCATATACCTAACCAAAACAGAAAATTTAAAAAAAACATTCATTCAACACCATTTGCTGTCCTAAATTTTTATCACTTATTCAATATCTTGAGATGCCCAAGAGACAGTTGACTTTAGGGGTACAAATATGGAATTCCAGAGTTTTTAAATATACTACACACTAATTTCCTAATGTGTGCCAGCTATTTGTTTGGCATCTACTGAACTGTAATGAAGATGAGTTGTCTTGGAAATTTTGATTCTTTTACTTAAAAAGATTCCTTTACAAGTATCACAAAGTAAGATAATAGATTTTTGTACCCACCTAAGTCTGATAATAAAACTTAACTCTTTCCAATTATATGATAATATAGTGAATGAGTTCAACTAACTTACTGAAAGAAAATGGCATTAGAGAAGAAATTAAGACTTCACTATTATACATTTATAATACGGATTACTATAATGTAGTCTTTGTTTATCCATTATTTGTTATTTGATCCAACCACCAAAGATGTTATCATTGTTCCAATTTTACCCCCCCCCATAAAAAACTAATGCAGAGAAGTTAATGACTTGTCAATATCACAGATATGACAACTGGTAAGTCTGTGAGTCAAACTCCATACATATCCTTCTCTAAAATTGTTCAAGGTGTTACTTTCTGGGAGAATCAATGCCTCTTAAAAATTCAGTGGTTTCTCCCACCAGTACAAAAAAAAGGCTAACAAATCAAATGTTGACTTCGTGTATTAATAGTGTCGGGACAGCCAATTATATTGTGTCCACCATTCTAAAATTTCACTGAACTGACATTCTCCTGCTGCCTACTCAGCCCATCCATCAGCCTCATTCTGGCCCTTTAACTTCCATTGGACAAAGAATTATGAATTAAATCCAGAGTGCACAGCCACTGTTTCCTGCAGGAGAAGCACACACATGGCCATTTCATGGGTAGAGAGCATATACAAATGCACAAATCCCTATCCTCAGAAGGGTCCCATGCTTGGTTTCATTCTTTACTGACATTGTCTTGAAACTCTTAATCATTTAACAAGACACATTTTTATTTTGCATTGAGCCCAATAAATTATATTGCTAGTCTTGAGCTCACATAAATTCATTCTGACTTCTCTTCTGGCTTTTTCTTGAGTTATCTCTGTGATGATTTATTTAATTATGTTTCAGATAAAATATAGAGGAAAGAAGAGGGCTATATATGGGAGAGAGACTTAAATTAGTCAGATAGAATAGAGAAGACTTCTTAAGATAGTCAGAATAATTTTTTTAGGCTCTGAAGAATGAATGGATTCTAATTAGACAAGAGCTGAGAGAATTACACTCCAGGCAGAGTCTTGAAACAAAACTCATGGAGTGGATTTGCAGGAATAACAGAGGGCATTTAACACTGCAGAGGTCAGGACACGGTGAACAGGCAAGCAAATCAGGCTAGATCATAGAGGGACTGTGCATCATGTGAAAAACGTCCATCTTCATCCCCCAAAGTAAGAAATGGCTTTTGTAACATTTAAGTCAGGGGAGTAACAAGATAGAATATGTGTTGTGCAAGGTCACACTGAGCCCTCATTTCTTTAAAATTTGAGTAACCCTTTGGGCTACCTTGGCACTTTCCAATTTCACAGTTCTCTTTCTCACTGTTCTTCATGAGAACATGTCATCTTTCCACACTTAGAAGATGACATCATCTATTCTTTTTAAGAAGGTTGACACTCCCTAGCTTCATTATCTCCATCTTTCCTTCTCCTGACATTATACAATCCTCATAACTTTTAAAAGGTTTTGTGTCTACTCAGGCTTACCTTTTCCCCTTTTGTTTCCAGGAGATGGATCCTGTGCTTCTTCCCAAGCTAATCTCTTCAATGATGTTCTTCATATTACCCACTTCCATCCCTAGTGGTCCTCACTCCACATCCGTAGACACCATAAATGATCCTCCTCTCTCAGGCTTCTTAGCTCACACTCTGTCCAGTGGTTCTCGCTCCTCAGCCTGAAGTTATAGGTCTATGCTTTCAAGCAAAGCAAGAGGAAGCCCTTCTCTTAAATGACCATTCCCTTTTTACTTTTCCCTTAACAATCAATATTTTAAAACAGTGAAGTCACCCTCTCCACTGTAACTCTATGGCTTAGATTTGTATCTTTTCTTTGAATATGGTATTTATGATAGTTTTGATTTAGAATGTCTCCTTTCTCCTTACAGAAACTAGATAGCAATGTTGAAAACAGGGCTTAGATCTTAAGGAGAAGTCCCTGGAGGTAGCCTTGGGGATTATAAAATTCCTCATTCCCCTTCTCTGAGGCAGAAAGAGAACAAAAAAGTAAGGAGATTCAAAGACAAAAGCACACTTCCTAAGGCCACACCCCTAGGGACCCATCTTTTCCAGCCACACCTCACCTGTCTAGGTTACCACCCAGTAAATTCATTAAAACGCATTCACTGGTGAGATTATAATCCTCATAATATTTATTTTTTTAATATTTTGATGGTACAGGGGTTCTTGGAAACCCTTCTACCTCGGTCTACACTCCCAGACCCATTTTATATTTTTTTATTTGGAAACAGGGTCTCTTAAACCAGTGAGGCTGGCTTCGAACCAGCGTGATCCTCCTGTCTCTGCCTACCTAGTGCGGGGATTACAAGCATGCGCCACTACGCCTGGCGCTTAATCCTCATAATTTAATCATATCAACTCTGAACACTAATATATGACATTCTATATATAACCACAATAGTACCCAACTCTCTAACCTCCAGTTGTGTACATGTCTGGTTGATTTTTTGAAACTGAGTAAAAGCATTTAAAAATGAATCCATTGTTTCAGCATTTGAAAAACTTTTGCAGTCTTTAATCTCATAGTCTACACATTCCCTTTTGCTTCCAGATATATATGATCTGAAACTACAGCATGTGATGATGACCTTAGGAATGAATGGGCATGGGTAAAGAGGACATTTTAACATGAGCTCAGAATATGGCCTATGCCATCCACAGAAACTATATTGTAATTCTTTGCCTGTTTTCAAATTTATTCTTCTGGACAATTACATTTTCCATGGATGTAGCTATATCCACATTTTCATTTAATAAATGAAAGGTTAAACTTCAGCTTTCATTTCTAGTTCCAGAAGGATTAGCAAAAATTCAATTAAATCAGAAAATATTTTTTAAAAATAATAAGAAGAAATCCATGGGGTATACATTTAAACAAGAACACCAAAATAGTAAATTAAAGAAGAAAATTAATTTAATGATTGAAAATCTAACTAGAAACTAAAGCGCAAGAGTCATGAATTTTAGACAGTGTTCATTGTACGCAGCAATTGTTTTTCCCAGCATGCCTCAGAATAATATTATAGGTTTTGATGTTGCCTGGTCTCATCAACACAGCAAGTGTTACCAGAGCCAGTAAAGGTTGTCCTAAGAGTCAAATGAGAGGGACACTAAATAGTATAGCACTGAAATTCCAACGCTTCCATTTTTGCAAAATCCTACAGGCCTAAAACTAATCAGAGACAGAATTTAATAACCTTGACTCAAAATTAGGGTAATCTTTAACAGACTGTTATATCTTATTTCAATAACTACATAGCAATTAGGTGATTATTAGTGCCCAGTAAAATACACTATTAAGCACTAAGAAAAAAATATAGACGAATAATACATTGTGTTTTGCATGAAACTGTAACCAGAAGTATAATAATTATTATGTGCCATAATCTGTAGAATATAAATAACAGTGTAAAAACAGTTTGAGATAAAAACATTTTAAAAACCTCAATCTGGTCCAACTAGGTAGTATATGCCAGCTAAAATCAGAATGGTCAATTTGGGAAGGGAGAGAATAAAATGTTATAAAGAAATATATATATGTTTCCTGCCTCCAAGTTCTATGCACTGTACCTCTTGGATTATTCCTGCTGTCAAAACTCCAGCTTGAGTCATCAATGTGTCTTGTTTGGACTGGTACAGTGGTACAGTACTCTAGCAAACTCCTACGTATTTCCATTGGTCTTGGCCTCTATACACTCATGTACACTCTCCATACTGCCACTATAATTCTCTCTTTTTAAATTTTTTATTGGTGTATCATATTCATACATCATATTAGGGTAAAAAACTTGTTTGTACAGACATGAAGACATCACTGATTAACCCCTACCCAATTCCCACCCCATTCCCTCCCTATCCCTCCCTCCCTTGCTTGGCTTAGTGGTTGACTTCTATATGTTTAAGTACATTGTGTGTTTTAGAGATTTTCTTTCTTCCCCCCTCCTTTCTCCTCCTTTAGATTGTCTTGTTTGCTATAATTCTCTTTCTAAAGGAAAATGCTGATTATATCACTACCTAACTTAGAAACCCCTCATTGCTCCCACCACTTAAAGAATAAAGTTCGGTTTGCTTAGTGTGGCAGTCAAAACCCCTGACTAGTAACCTCTTCAGTCTCACTTTAAATAATCATCCTCATGTACATAATCTCTCCCTTATATATGCTGACATGATAGCACCCTTACGTATTCCAGCCATAATATACATTCTACTAGTTTTCACCCTGCTCTGCTCTTGACAGTTTCTGTTCAGGCAGCAGAGTAGAGTGCTTAGGAGCATGTGCTTAAGACTCTGTGCCCTTATCTACAGAGATATGTTCTAAGGCCCCTGAAGATGAAACCATGGGTAGCTTCAAACCCTACATGTATATATACTATTCTTTTTCCTATATATTACATACCTATGATTTGTAAATTGGGCACACTAAGATGTTAACAACTGTAACTATTAATAACACTGAATAATTAAAGCAATATAATATAATATAATATAATTCCTATCATCATTACTCTTATGCCTTGGGACCACTTTTAAGCACAATAATGGTTATGTGAGCACAAGCACTACAATAACTTGGCAGTAGATCTGATAACAAGAATGACTATTATGTAACTAATAGCAGAGTAGTGTATATAGCCTGTATACACTGGATAAAAGATTATTTACATCTCAGATAAATGAAGCAGGGCAACACAAGATTTTTTTGATGCTACTGAGATAGATTCACAATTTAAAACTTACTAAATGCTACTTTCTGGAACTTTAATATTTTTCAGTATATTATTGAGCACAAGTAACTGAAAGTGCAGAAAAGTGAAGCCACTGCAAAGGGAGATTAATGTATACAACTATTCATTTTTATTCCTTTTTTTAATTAACTTCTGCCATCTCTTATGTACTTGGCAAGTTTGTAATGATTGATTAAGACTCTAGTCTAATGATACTTTTCTGTCAGCTTCATTTCTTCCTCTTTCTCCTCACGCATTAAGCACTATATTTTCTCTTCTCATAATCAACTTACAACAACTCGCTTATTGAACACCTACTATGCAAATACCACAAATAAATCAAGCTGATATAATGGTTATTATTATGCATATAATAAGCCTAAGAATCAGCAAAGAAAATTGATGTTCCCCTTATCTAACCAGCAGGTAGAAGAATTCGAATTCAAAATAAGCCAAATTTGACCCACTGTATAACTTTTTTCCACACAAAATTGTTCCCCAATTTCAATATGTATTACTCAGCATTATACATAGATACTTATATATGGTTTCTCTTTCTTGACTGTGAGATTTATCTTATTTGTCTTTTAATCATGAGCAACTTGTATGAGACTCAGCACATTAGACATAATCAGTGTTTATAGTCTTCCAAAACCATTATTTGAGGAAGAGTTGTTTAAGAAAATATACTGCTAGCCATGATTACAATTTAAAAATTTTAGTGATACCTTTAAAAATATTTTTGAAATGTAAAATTAATTTTTAAAATAAATATAACCCAATATGCAATATTGTCATTTAACATGTAACCAATGTAAACAGTTAATGAGATATTCTGTATTTTCTCATAGTATTCAAAATCTCATGTGCCTTTTATGTTTACAACACATCTAAATTCAAAAATGACGACATTTTAAGTGCTCAGTAACCACATGTGACCAATATCTACTCTACTGATAGTGCAAAATGAAGGAAGAGATATAAATTACGAACATAAGACCAAAATAAAATTACACTCACTCTGTGGGGATTGACTTAAACAGGCTAAGTAGACAACACATAGTTTCAATCTCCCTGAGTATATAATAGCAGTCAGCTCTACATCACTATAATTAAATAACTAACACAAGCTATTTATGAAGTAAACAGGTTTATTTTACCCCACAATTCTGGAAATTCAAGTGCAATACCAGTGTGTGCATTGGTTTGAATATCTACTGAGGTACCATATCAACAACAATAGCACATGTCAGAGGAAGTGTGTGTGGCCCAGTGGAAGTACAGGCCAGCAGTAAGGACATGACCCCACTTATCTCGCACAGCCACTGATGAACACTTAGTTATATAAGTATGACTAGGAAAACACAATAGGCCTGCTCATGTCACACTGGCATGGGTATGTGCCATGTTGCCAAAAACCCTATATAAGGAAGGGGTCTGTAAAATAAAGCTGCTTTGTTCTCTTCCAGAAGGTGACTTCTGTGTTTTTCTCTCTGGGACTATCACTACTGAAACCACTGTGGCAAACACAGCTGACCTCTAACACTTGGCATAGTCAGCAGGATGAGGTAAGTGTACCTCATCCTGTGCCCCTCTGGAGGAACATCTCCAGAAGAAACAACCCACAGTGGAGGAGATATGCCCCCTGCCTCCTTGTGATTCCTAGTGGTGGAATATCTGGTGGCATGGACCCTGTCAGAGGATTGTGATGATACACTGAGCTGTCGCATGTCTGTACAGACAGCTGGATAGTTTATCAAGGGCTTTGTGGCTACCCCAATGGGCAGGACAAGACTGGTTGATTGGGCACTGTTTGTTATGTGTATGTTGGAAGACCTATGGAAATGGGGCCTCCATGAAGAAGCTACTATACATCATGTTCCCGTGCCAAAGCATCAGGGACTCTGGTATATTCTCACAACCATGCACATGGTCAAAGGTTTAGTTTTTGCCCACCCTATAGTGCAGGCTAACAAACAGCATACTGTAGCCACCTTTGAATGACTGTTGGCCACCTATGGTCAGCCCTTCGTAGTGGCAAGTGACAGAGGTACTCATTTTACAATCCAACAGGTACAGACCTCGGCTAAGAACTATGATACACATCGGCAGCTTCATGCGCTTTACTGGCCCCGACCAACTGGAATGATTGAATGTTTTAACAGACTCCTAAAAGAGAAGCTAAAGGCCCTAGCTTCCCCATTGGAAGAAGTGATGGACATAGTGTGACTTTTAAAAGAGCAACATTATCACACTGGGCAGGCCCCTTTTGATAAGGTAATAACAAGAACTCCCCATACTTTGAAGGTAATAGGAAGCCTTGATGAACTCCCATTGTGGTTGCAGCTAGAGGTAAGAGAAGGAGTTGTCTTACTTCCTGCATCTAAATCCTTAGCCCTGTTGTGTGCAGGCTTCTCAGTAGTTGTGGGTTGTACTCCTGGAGCCATGAGGCTTAAGACAGAAAACCTAGGTATGACTGGCACCTTGCATAGCTGGCTGGCCCTGACTGATACTGGGCATGATTTCTGAATGGGCAGAAGACACAATTTAGAAAGGCACACAGGTCATAAGAAATTGGCCTATTTCTCTATATTCCATAGAAGATGTTTCCAACCCATTACCTCCTACCCAGGGCACTTTGGTGTCATACCATCACCTTGAAGTGGCCACTATTCCAATCATTGTTCTCTTTCAAGATGAACATGTCACCTTTCCCAGAAGGAAAGGACTTACTTATGATGTTCTCTTAAACTTATCCTCCAGGTTAATAGCAGAGATATTCTGATTTCTTAGGTATACACCTTTGTAAGACTACAGTTTCCATTGCTGGTTCTACACAAAGCTTCCAATGGAAGCAACCAAAAATCTTCTATAAAGAATCTCCCCTGCTACTGCAGACAACTGGATTACCTTGCCATCTGGAGCCACCATAGCACAGAATTGGGTGAGCAATGCTGCATAATAGAGGACTTGTTACACCATGACTATAATAATGCCCCATTGGGATGCACTATAAAAATGGATTAACAGGAAAACACATTGAACATGTAAGCATAGCACCTTTTTGTAAAAAACCAATCTGTAACTAATCAGATTGCTGAATGATTACCCCCAAAGTTATGTCAAATGTCGCTCATTTACCAGATACCAAACAGTGGTAGGATAAGTGGAAACCAACAGGGACAATTACACTGATTTCCTCCCAGATGGCTATCATTGGATTTGTGGCCATTATGGCTGGCTGTGCCTCCCTGCTCATTGAACTGGTAGGCGTACTTGAGGAATGTCATACTTATATGGGCAAATACTCCTGACTCTTCTTCCTAAGCTTAATATTTGGGACTCCATATATCATCTCTGGAATCATGTGCACCAAGCCTCATGGTGATTTTATCTTTCACCTTTGTATGTTTAAGGGAGTGGTACTAAAGATATAGAACTACAGATAGAAGCCTTAACCCAATGTGCTGTCAAAGCTTTAAATACATCCTGTTGGGCTCTTTCCCTTTTAATGGATAAAATCACCCAGATGCAGAAGGTGATTTTATAGAACAGAATGGCATTGGATATGCTCACTGCTGCCCAGGGAGGAATGTGTGATCTCCTCCATGTATAGTGCTGTGTATACATTCTAGACAATCAGCAATAGGCATAGCAAGACTTAGGGGAGATGGATGCAGAGATACAGGCTATACAGGAGTATCCACTTATGATCTGGTGGAACTCTGGGTTCCTTCTAGAGATGGACATTGATTATCTTAACAGTGTGGCTGGAGTACTAATAGCACCTGCTACAGCCTGTATTACTGTTGTGGTCTTTGGACTCAATGCAATGCTTTTGGGGTCAAGTCACATGCTGCCACCCTGTAGGCAATAGAGTGTGGATCTCAGAGGAGGTACAGGCCAGTGGTGATTGCATGACCTCATTCATCTCTCACAGCTGCAAGTGATCACTTAGTTATATAAGTATGCATAGGCAGAGGCAGTACACATGTACATAAAATGCTGGCATGGACATGCACCATTTTCCCTGGAGCCTTATATAAGGAACATGTCTGTAGAATAAAGCTGCTGTTGTATTCTCCAATGTTCTAATGTCTAATGCTTTTCTCTTCTGTGTGTTTTATTCATTCTGGGAATTTCACTTCTGATACCTCCTCCACAACCATAGCTGGCCTCTGACAGAGTACTTTCATCAAAGGCCAGGAAGGAGAGAGAAACTGAGATCTCACAATCTACTGGCCCTATGTGACCTAAGGACTTTCCACTGGGCACACAGCACCTCCAAGTACACTCCACTGAGGACAAAGCACATGGACTTCTGGGGACACTATCCATGTCCAAACCATGGCACCAAGTTCCTCTGCCACATTTAAATTTGCCTTTTTTTTCCTTGCTAGGTCACTGGAGCAGTTTTACAATCCTGTGAGATTCATGGTTACTTTAGCTCCTCACTTCTTTAGGCAAAAATCCACATGGGACAACTGAACAAATCTACTTTACTCCTAAGTAACTTTAATGGGCTTACCTACAGCATCAAGGAGCTCCCACTGCTTGTGGCTGGAGAGGGTTAAACACACTTGTGTGCATAGTCTTTGACTGAAACCTCTCATGGAATTTTTAACTTTGTCTTACATGTAAACTATCTGCCTATAAAACATCTCTACACATGAAATGTGTGTGTGCTGCTGTGATCATACCTACCATGTTAGTTAAGTGCTAAATCACTAAAATATACTCCCAGTGTCCTGCACACAAGATTTTAAAAAGAAGTTCATTTTAAAAAGATTTCATCTTTTGACATAACACAAGACTAAGTTTCTGATGGTTGTGCTTTGACTCATTGTTTGACACTCAGTAGACAGTTAAGGAATAAAGACTCTTAAGAAATTATGATGCTTGTAGAGTATATTCAATTGTAGGAGAGGTGACTGAGGGCAGGATTTATCACCAAAGTCTTCAAGGTTGAAATAGTAATGGAACTAGAAATAAAGTTATAAGTATTAGCAAAAAAAGATGAAGAACAGTTCAGGCTGAATCATGCCCAGAAAAGACTCTGGGGCAGAAAATTCTTTAAAAATACTTACATAACCTTTAGTTTATATAAATCATGGTCCTAAGAATTTTACAAAAGTTAATTCACTTGTGCTCCATGCACAAAACACCAAAGTCTCAATTTTGTTTATGAGGAAAAGTGTTTAAGTGTCTTAGAAATCTTTCCCTGCTGGAAAATAGCAGCACTAGTTTTGAACGCAGAGCTTCCATCACCAAGGCCCACATTCCTAACCACTAAGATATGCTGCCTCTTTATAGCAACCCTACATTTACAATTATGCTTTGATCTTAAATTATCTTGGTTCTTAATGAGATATTAAAGTGTTCTGGAATCTCAAAAGATTGTGAAGAAGCCCCAGTGACCTAACAGGGAAAGTAAAGGCATGATTTGAATGTGGCAGAGAAATTTGGTGCCATGGTTTAGATATGGATAGTATTCCCCAAAAGTTTATGTGCTAGTGTCTTTGTCCTCAGTGGAGTTTCCACAAATAAAAATAAAGAGATATAGGCTAGTTTTAATTCAAAATGTCACATAAAATATTGAGCTATATTAAGAGGCAAATATTTCTATGGAAGAGTAATTTTATACCCTAAGATCATCTCTTAGTTATTTTATAGTCTGGAGAGGCAGCTTCAGATGTTTTCACTCCACACTGTGTTTTTAGGGCTATGAATTCACTTTACTAGAAACTATCAAAAGTCAGGGCATGGTGGCACACACCTGTAATCCTAGTATTTGGGGGGCTGGGACAGAAGGATAATAAGTTAAAAGTGAGGCTCTAAGCAACTGAGCAAGAACTTTTTTCATATTTTATTTATATGTTGAACATACTAAAAATGCTGTACATTTAGATTGTGCTTTGTGCCCTCTCCCCCCTCCCAATAATGAGTTTCTAGGTTAACCATGCTAAATTTATACTATTACACATATTCATACGTAGCTCCTCCATTGAACAACCTCAGATTTCTTCCTCTCTTATCCTTCCATTCTAGCTTTGCTGAGATTTCCCCTTCATTATCTGGAGTCCCTCTGGTATTACCACTACTCCCTAGTTTGGGCATATTAGAGAAAACATATGTCCCTTCTCTTTCTGTGCTTGATTAATCTCACTTAACATAATGTTCTACGGTTCCTTCCATCTTCTTGCAAATGCTAATATTTTATTCTTCTTTATAGATGAATAGAATTCCATTGTGTGTATTTCCCTTAATTTTGTAATCCATTTATCTGTTGATGGAGACCTAGGTTGGTTCCATATTTTGGCTATTACAAACTGTGCTGCCGTGAAAATGGGTATGCATATGTTAACATAGTTCTCTTGATTTCAACCCCTTTGGAGATACCCAGGAGTGATATAGCTGGATCATATGGTAGATCTATTCCCAGTTTTCTAAGGAATCTCCACACTGATCTCCATAGTGGCTGGACTAGTTTGTACTACCACCAACAGTGTAAAAGAGTTCCTCTTTCCCCACATCCTCGCCAGCATTTGTTGTTGTTTGATTTTTTTCATGCTTGCCACTCTGATTGGGGTTAGATGGAATCTCAGTGTCATTTTGATTTGCATCTCCCTGATGGCTAGTGATATTGAACATCTTTTCATGTATCTATTGCCATTTGTATCTATTCTTTTGTGAAGTGTTTATTCAGCTCATTTGCCCATTTCTTGATTGCATTGTTTGTTTTGCTCATGTAGAGTCTTTTGAACTCGTTGTAGATTCTGAATATTAGCCCCCTATCAGAGTGGTGGCTGGTAAAGGTCTTCTCCCATTTACATTTCTGTAGTCTTCCTCTTCTACATTTCTGTAGGCTTCCTCTTTAGGTTCTTGATGGTTTCCTTTGATGAGAAGAAACTTTTTAGTTTGATGCCATCCCACTTGTTAATTTTGCTTTAATTTCCTGTGCTTTGGTAGTCTTTTTGAGAGTTACTGATTATGCCTATATGTTGGAGTGTTGAGCCTATGCCTTTCTCTAATAAATTCACAGTCTCTGGTCTAATTTCTAAGTCTGATCCATCTCAAGTTGATTCCTGTGCATGGTGAGAAATAAGTATTCAGATCCAACTTTCTACAAATGGATAGCCAGTTCTCCCAGCACCATTTGTTGAAAAGGCTGTCTTTTCTCCAGCATATGAGTTTGGCCCCTTTGTCAAAGATCATTTGACTTTTTTTGTAGGTTTGTAGGTTTGTTTCTGTATCTTCTATTCTGTTCCACTGGTCAGTCTCCCTATTGTTGTACCAATACCATGCTGTTTTTACTACTATTGCTCTATAGTAAAATTTGAAGCCTGGGATTGTTATGCCTCCTGCCTGGTTCTTGTTGCTGAGAATTGCTTTGGCTATTCTGGGTCTTTTCTTTCTCCATAAAAAAATTTATAACTGATTTTTCCAGGTCTATGAGAAATGCTGTTGGTATTTTAATGGGAATTGCATTGAATCTATAGATCACTTTTGGCAGAATGGCCATTTTGATTATATTAATTCTGCCTATCCATGAGCAAGGGAAATCTTTCCATCTTCCAAGGTCTTCTTCAATTTCTTTCTTTAATGTTATGTAGTTTTCTCTGTAGAGGTCTTTGACACCTTTGGTTAGGTTTATTCCTATGTATTTTATTGGTTTAGAGGTTATAGTAAATGGAATAGTTTTCTTTATTTCTTTCATTGTGGATTCATTGTTGGCATAAAGAAAAGCAACTGATTTCTTTAGGTTGATTTTGTATCCTGCAACTTTGCTGAATTGGTTAATCAGTTCCAGAAGTCTTTTTGTTGAGTTCATTGGATCTTCTAGATAAAGAATCATATCATCTGCAAATAAGGATAGTTTTAATTCCTCTCTTCCTATTTAAATTCCTTTGATTTCCTTCTCTTGTCTTATTGCTGTGGCAAGAGTCTCAAGGACTATATTGAAAAGGAGTGGTGATAGTAGGCATCCTTGTCTTGTTCCTGACTTTAAAAGGAATTCTTGAAGTTTTTCCCTATTCGATATGATGTTGGCTTTGGGTTTATTGTATATTGCCTTAATGATGTTGAAGTATGTTCCTTCTATTCCAATTTTCTGCAGTGTTTTTAACATAACTGGTTATTGGGTTTTGTGGAATCCTTTTTCAGCATCTATTGATATGATCATGTGGTTTTTGTTCTTAGTTCTATTTATGTGGTATTGATTTGCATATGTTGAAACACCCTGAGCAACACCTTTTTACAAGACAAAAAAATATAAAAGGAGCTGAGGGGCATAGCTTGGAGATAAAATGTCCCTGGATCAATCAGAGATGGGGGAGGGAGAAAGAAAGGAAGGAAGGAAGGAAGGAAGGAAGGAAGGAAGGAAGGATCTTTCTGTAATTGCCCACCACAGAGCATATGTAGCTCTAACACAGGAGCCACATCAGATGAAAAATTGTTTCTCAGTGAAACTTTAGGGACACTTTAGTGACAAAATAAACAGTTAAATAGGTTATTTATTTTATTTTCAAAAATGTTTGTGTTGTCATGTAAATAGAATCAAAATGTTTTCTTTTGTTTCATTTTCTTTCAGTGGCTACTTTGGTAGAATCAAGGAATAAGATAAATCAATATTCTTCAAAAAGTTACAGATTAGTTCATTTCAATTAAACTTAAAATAAAAATATTTGTCACTGATGTGCCAGGTTTTCTGCTAGGCAACAGGGAAAGCAAAATGAATAAAGCACAAATCCTCTCTCATGTAGCTTAGAATCTTGTAGATACACAAACAAAGAACTGTTAGGCTCTAAGAGAAACATACAAGAATTAGAAATAAATGCTATGAAAATACAAAGAAAGGCATATTAATTCTAGCAGACAGAAGAGGATGGGCATTTTTTATTAATAATTTTTCAAAGGCCTATTTTAAAATGTTCTAACTACAATAAAAAAATGATGTGTGTATATATATATATACATATACATATATATATAGATGATATATATGTATCATCAAAATTACATAATGGGTCATATATCTATCAATATCTATGTAGATAGATATTGATATGGACAAATAGATAGATGATAGATAGATAGATAGATAGATAGATGCCCCATTGAGTAATTTTCAAAGAAGGAAATAATGATTAATTTTTACCTAGGGAAGATAAGAAAAGCCTCAAGGAAACAGTGATTACTCTGAGCTGAAAGTTAATGAGTGCACAATGTTTTTGAGGAGACACTGTGGCATGGTCACTGTATGCACAAAAATCAACTTGTTACTCAATTTTTCATTACTGTGACAAAATACCTGAGAAAAACAACTTAAAGTAGAGAAGGTTGACTTTGGTACACAATTTCACAAAATGTATTCCATAGTTTGTTTGGCTCCATTGCTGTGAGCCTGTGGTGAGATGGAACATCATGGCAAATAATATATGAGGAAGTAAAGCTGCTCACTCCATTTCAAGTTGTAAGCAGAGACAGAAAGCAAGGATCCAGGACAAAATATACTCTTCAAGGACACATCCCTAGTGACCCACTTTCTCCAGATAAGTCCCACAACCTAAATTTTCCACTACCTTCCAATCTTGCCACCAGCTGAGGAGCAGGCCTTCTATATGAACCAAAGATAAAATCAGGGAGTAGTAACTACTTCACCTCTAAGGAGATATCAATGTTGTTTTTTTTTTTTTTTTGGCAGTCAGACTTGGAGGGCCAATTATTACATGTAATACTCAAACATTTATTGAGTATTATGCACCAACACCTTCATAAAAATAGGGCTATCATGCTTTGTAAGACATAGCTCCTCTTTCCAAATAACTTACACCTAGTAGCAGAACAACTGTAGAAATAAATAAATATCAGGGGTAGAGTATAAGATAAGTACCATTCAATTCAACATAGGAATAAAGGAAGAGTAGTATAAAGGTGCGATATTTAAACTAAGTCTTAAAGGATGAGTAGGCTTTCCTGGAGACAAAAAATAAAAAAGATTTCTTTAGATAAAGGGAACATGTGCAAAGATAAAATTACATAAACTATTATAAAATTTACTATAATACAAAATGTTATAGCACATTTCTGGAAAAGCTGGTGTCTAGCATTGCTTCAATAAGGAAATGGATACTCAAAAGACCCAAGAGATACAAGGGACTTTCACAAAAGAGAGCTTTATAAGAAATACATAAATATTGTGAATCTTGGTAGTGGACTCACTGAGGTGTTTTGTTTTGTATTGTTTGTTGTTGTTGTTGTTGTTGTTGTTGTTGTTATTGTGTGTGTGTGTGTGTGTGTGTGTGTGTGTGTGTGTGACTAAACCCAGGGTTTTATAACTCTGAACTACAACCCTAATTCCCTTATTTTATTTTGAAGCAGGGTCTTGTTGCTAAGTTGAACCTACAATCCCCCTGTCTCAGCCTTCCTAGTACTGGAATTACAGGCATGTGTCACCATGCCTGGCTTCACCAAGACTTTTAAGCAGGAAAGCAACCTGATTAAATTTGCCTCCAACCAAGACTGCAGATTGGAATGTGCTGGAGGAGGTAAGGCTCCACAGCCTGTTTGAAGAAGTGACACAAGCCTTAAACATGATCAAGTGTGAAGAAGACAACACAAGGTTTTGAATGGAGAATATGTCCAAGGACAGCCAATATGATGTAAGGAACATTTAGATTAGGTAAGGAGATTGATAAAAGGGTGGTTGATAAGGATAAAAATTAGTTTCTGGATTGATGAACAACAAGGACAACCATCACTAACATACAGCAGTCACTGTCTCAAAGAGAAAGATGATGACACGGGGAAGTGAAGATGGATGATGAAAAGCAGAAATACTATAAGGAGGGAGCAATCTATTCAGGTTTTGGATGACACCAATCTATCAAACAAATCTTCTATCTGCCCACATCCACCATTTACTTTGTGTTTCTTCTAAAATAAAAGAGCAATCAATCTTGACATGTACTCCAGTCCCCAGGCTTGGCTATCTCTCCTACCTGAAATGCTCATCACAAAAAGTAGTCAGATTAAAATAAATCAATCAGTTTGTGTCTGCCAAGTTAACATTTCTGTAGGAAGTTAATTGACACTGCCTCTGACACACTTGAAAGACAGATGAGAAGTGAGAGAAGATGGGACATGGCTGGCAGTTCATGACATAAACAATATGATGTTGTCCTCCCTCTATAAACAGATTGTCTGGACAACAGGTGATCCATGGGGCAAATCTTGGGGAAGGTCAGAGAGTTAATGGGTGTCCCAGGATGAAGTAGTGAGCTTTTAGTCACAACTGTCCTGGAAACTGCTGGGAAGCAAGTAGTCTCAGACACCAGCAGGAAAAAATTGGAGGAGACACCCTCCCTGGGCCTAGGGAAAAAGAGAGAAGCAAAGAAAGCTTGGTAGAGAACTGGGTCAGCAATCTCAGCTTACCTGACTTCAACATGTGGCCATAAGATGGCTGAGGAAGCCTTCAGAGTTTATCCTGTGTGCCCTGTAGCAAAAGTTCTAATTTGTCATCTTAAGGGCTGGCTTTAAGTCTGACTTTATAGATTCATTGCTTAAAGGACAACTATAAATAATATCTAGAGTACCTCTTAACCAAGTGGACAACTTGGTACAAGTTTACTAGTCATTCAAATCCTCTAGCTGCTCATCACTACAGTGAGCTAACACCTGCCTAAATTTGCAGGACTGTTATTATGAATAAAGAAAGTGGCTTAATGGAATATGCTCACTGATAGTTGGTAAGTTTGGTGTAAAGGGGATCAGATGAAAGACAGAAGTTGTTCCCTAGCTCTACTTTGTCCTAAATTAGGGACTTATTATGTCCTTTTCAGGAAATGTCCTCTCTCCACAACTTAAGCCATACTTGACAACAGTGTGTAAAGAAATAAAAAATCCTTGACCTCTACACAGGACATATGCTTTGGTCCTGTCCTTGGTCTTTGGATTATGGATGATACACCTCTCCCTTGACCTTTGATCATGGAGGGAGATCATTGGCCTGCTCTGGCAAAATTACACTCTGAGTGGCCAACCATGGCCTTTTAGCTATACTGTTCAGTGACCTCAGAAAAAGAAATGGAAATCTCATGATAAACAAATTTTCCTTTTGTGCTTGTCCATGTATGGTGAAGAAAACAGCAGTGATAGCCACAAACATCTTTCACCCTGATTTAGTTAGCATTTTCACTGCTATGACCCTAAAAATCTGACAACCACAACTTAGAGGAAGGAAGAGTTATTTGACCACAATTCTGGAAATATCAGAGGTTGCGGTCTGTGCTAGGTTGGGTTAAATCTATGAAGCTCAGGGTATGATGTAGAGAGCCAAGAGAGAGCACAAGGGCTCTATTCTTATATCAGGAAAGCTAGGTGGAAACAGAGAGCTAGAGAGAAGGAGGCTCATAGATACATGTATATTCCCCAAAGCCACACCTCTAATGACCCACCTTCTCCAGTCATACTCTACCTTTCTAGGTTATAACATAATGCATCTATTACAATAGATTCTTCCATTGATGAGATCAAAACCCTCATGGTTTGATTATTTCATCTCTGAACATTAATATATGAGCATTTCAGGAGATATTCTATGTCAAACCCATAAAATATCCGACTCTTTAGGGTTTCATAATTCCAGCCCTAAGTTGGACAATTCTGGATAAAATAAGATCCTCTGTTCCTTAGTTTTTCCCACCTGTAAAGAAAATGTTGAAAAGATGTGAATTCATAGAGAGAAACCCCACATCCTGTAGAGAAACTGCTTTTAACTTCACCTGGCTATTTCAATGGGCTTCAGGGTACATATGGCTCAACAATCCTTGTGCTAAGCCTTTGAGTGCTAGGGGGAGCCTGGTGACAGCAACATGTGGGTCCTCACTTTCAAAGAATGAGGGGAGCTAATATTTGCTAAATATCTATGCTGGTTCCAGACTTTATAATAGACACTTAACAGATTATATCTCACTTGAGGTGGTGCAAATAAAATACTCTGATAGAGAATCAGAGATGTTATGTGAACCAAAATCAAATGTCTAGTAGATTGTAAGTATTGAATTGTTTACTTATTTTTGGGGGGTATTGGTTTTTATTATGAAGTTAAAATCTTTGCAGAAATCTAGGCTGATTTAACACTAAGCAGAAGAAATATTTCATTTTATGTAGTCTGTTCTTTCAAAATTCTTAAAATTCGCATTTATCCTGACAGCAAACTCATTACAGAGGTAATATCCAGAGAAGGTGGCTTAAAGTTAGGCTCAGTATTACTTCAATGCCTTCATAAAGAAGGGGGGAATAAAACTTCAAAGTGTCATGGTATGATTGGCTTTTTTTTTCAAGAATAATGAGTCAATAAATGTTCTGTTAGTGAATGCTGGAGTCCTGTGAGAATAAACTTACAGAATGACAAAAATTCCCCTAACCAACACTACTGCTTGCAGTTGTATCCCACTGCAAGACAAAGCCAGCATCCCATAGTGTGGGTCTTTCTATTGTCAAGACACAATGAACCTCCAGGAGTAAAGAATAAGCACATTGGGATCACATAAATCCAGGCTCAAATGTGGCTTTGTTAATCATGGTGGGACTGCAGAGCAATTTTTCACCAGAACATACGCCCAGAATAGCAGAAACAGTGTCAGTCTTCCTCGCTGCTCTAGCCTAGAAGTGGGAGGGGTGCCTGGTATATAGTAGGAGGAAATGGTGTGTTAAATGAACATCTTTAAATTATTTGGCCATATAATATCTCTCAATAAATGGGATTTAAAATGTATACAGAACTCTGAATTTAAAATTTCCATACAGTTAAGATAATCAGTGTTAGCATTAAAGAGACTTTGGAGACCATGTCTCTTTGTAGCCTGAAGAAACCATAGCCCAACTTTGGACAATGACTTGCTTGATTGACCCAGCTACCACTTGTATCTGAAATTCCTCAAATGTTTTTACTATTTGATTATATTAAAGCTCAAAACATCTTAAACATTGTTGTTTTAGTAATAAGATACAATTCATCACAAAGCCTCAATTTTATCATCTGCCTGCTCAATAGATAGAAAGCCAAAACCAAAGTTCCGTGGACCTCTCTCCACACATACACCAACAAGGAAGATGCCAAAGTTGTCAAGAAGTCACACAATAACAACAGTACTGAAGTTGGATCCACAACAGAAAATAATCCATTACACACACCCTCTTGGGTAACAGTGAACTGTAGAAGCCTGTGGGTGCGTCATGAAGTTCTCAGGGGTAAAAGAAGCTCCTGCATTTGTAAGAAGACAGGAATACCTGGATCCCAAGCAGAGTACATGTGCAGAGTGGCTGTGTTTAATACAGGTTACAAAGAAAAAATATGTCATGGAATAAATCAAAGTACCCTCTGCACAGAGATTGCTAGGACAAACAAAAAAATGTTAATAACTGAAAACCTAAGCCACATGGTTTATATTCAGTTTCATAAACAAATTCATGGTCGTTGTGTTCTCAGGAAGATGTAAGCAAATCATGCGGTGATTTAAATTGTGACCTTTCACCAGCCATAGATGCAAACCTTTTGAGTGCTAGAGAGAGCTCCTTTCTCATTCTCAGTATCTCTCAACAACATAAAGCGTAACCAGGAATGTTGTTTTACTCATTGCACTAAGGAGATTTCCAAGATAAATATGTACTTGATTTTCTCTTTCATAATACTCGTTAAGCATTAAAAGACACAATGTCTTAATCCACAGCTTGGCTAAAAAAATATTTCAGCCACATTCTAATATGTCCCAAGAAATACAATAGTTTGCCAATGCTCCCCTCCAATAGGCTTCTACTCTCAAAAGAACAGCATAAACTAGAGGCTGATTGGCTCATAGATTCAACAGTAGCTTCTGCCAAGCTGGTTACTGAGAACAGCATTATACCTAGCCTCCTGGAATGAGCTTGGCTCCCACGATGAATTTCTCGAGGTCATAAAAGAGCAACCCAAGTTAGCACTTGCTGCGGCTTGGATATGGTTTGGCCCCTGCCCAAGGTTAATGTGCTAGAAGCTTGATTCTCAATATAATTGTGTTGAAAGGCAGCGGGACCTTTAATAGATGGGTCTTACTGAGTGCTGACTGGGTCATGACCACCCTCAGAAGTGGCTAATACCAACCTCACAAAAATGGATTAGATCTCAGCAGGGCACGTTGTAATTGAAAAGTGATCCCAGCCCTTCTCCACTCTTTTGCTTCCTCTCTGGCCATGTAATCTCTTCCAAATGCATTGCTCCCATGCTCACACACTGCTGTGGTGACATGCATCATTACATTAGACAGTAAGAAGGTCCTTGCAAGAGGCCAATCACATGGGGCCACCCAGTCTTGGACTTTCAGTGCTCAAAACTGAGCTAATTAACCTCTTTTCTTTATATGTCACCGAGCATCAGGTGTTTTTTTTTTTTTATAGTAACACAAAGTGGATTATTTCCAGCTAGTTTATTTGTTAAATCGACTAGAAAGCTAAATCCTCTGCATCTCCCCTATCACTAAATGATCCCTAGAATCTCATTTTACATTTAATTATTGTGACTTCTTTCTTTGTGGCAGCTCCATAGCAAGATAGCTGAACTCCAAAAGAAGACCCAAGTTCTATTCAAGTAGTCTTTAGGGTGACTTCTGAGAAGATGGCGATCGAGAAAAGCAGGGCTTAAGAGCCCCGCTAACAACCAATCTCCATTACCACAAAATCAGCGCCTTTCATAGCCAGAAAACACCATCACCAGAGAAACAAAAAAATCACCAGGCTCCAGAGAGGAGGGGGACTCAGAACAGAGCTCAGAGCCACAAAGGAGATACGCAAGCCTCATGCCCGAGGACACGGCAGCAGCGCCTTACTGCCGGCGGCAGCGGTGAGTTCACCGGACGGCTACGGCTACAGACCAACACACTCAACAGCCCACCAGGCTCCAGAGAGAAGTGGCGGACAGCGAGCTGAGGGACTCAGAGCAGAGCTCAAAACCAGAGAAGAAATACCCCAGCCTCATGGCCGAGGGCGTGGCAGCAATGCCATATTGCCACTGGTGGCAGCAGCAGCGAATTCACCTAGTCCACTACAGCTCCATCTGCGTACTAAACAAAAGTGAGTCAAATTGCGGGCTACAGAGAAGAAATCCCAGTACTGCACTCCCAGGGACTTAACCCAGTGGGGGAGTGGTGGTGGCAGAGATATCACACCATAGGAGAATGCCCCACCTGGCACCCCCCATAGTCTAAAGCAGCCTCTATCGAATCCCTGGGTCTGAGATTCTGTGATACAACCCAGTAAAGGAGTAGTGGGACCTGAGATACCACAGACGCGAGATCCAGAGCACCTTAAGTGAAGTCATAGCGACCCAAGGGAAGAACCCAGAGAAGGCACAAACATCCGAAATCATGGGAAAGAGGAATAACAATGGAGCAATGAATGCCCACAACCCCACAACATCAGAACCCATAGAACAGAAATT
This sequence comes from Muscardinus avellanarius, assembly GCF_963383645.1. NCBI lineage: Eukaryota > Metazoa > Chordata > Mammalia > Rodentia > Gliridae > Muscardinus > Muscardinus avellanarius. Next base: position 125,868,692 of record NC_137791.1, read on the forward strand.
CAGAGATTTCTAGAAGATCCAAACAGGAAAATAACTGTAGAAATAATAGAGGTGTTTTGAAAAGAATTCAGAGAGAGCCAAAAAGAGATAAAGGATGCAATTAATGAAGTAAAGGCCTCAATTCAAAGTAAAAACAACCAATTAGACCACATGGAGAATAGAATCTTGCTCTTAGAAGATGATCAATCCAAAAAATGAACGCATAGTTTCTAATCTAGAAATAAAAATCCGACAGCAGGAATCTGACACTGAAGAAATATGGGTCCATTTTAAGGGAACTAACCTAAGAATAATTGAAATAGAGGAGGGAAAAGAAGGTGAAACCAAAGGGATCAACAATCTCTTCAAGGAAGTAATAGCAGAAAATTTTCCAAACATAGAGCAAGACATCGATACACAGGTCCAGGAAACTTATAGAACTCCCTTTAGACAGGATCGGAGAAGAGGATCCCCACGCCACATAATTGTCAAAATGACCAATGTGGAAGCCAAGCAGAGAATCTTAAAGGCAACAAAAACAAAGGGACAAGTGACATTCAGAGGCAAACCAATTAGAATCACTCCAGACTTCCCAAACCAAGTCATGAGAGCCAGAAGGGCTTGGAGTAACATATTCCAAACTCTGAGAGAAAACAACTTCCAGCCAAAAGTTTCCTACCCAGCAAAACTTTCTATCAAATTAGATGGAGAAATAAGAAGCTTCTGTGACAAACAGAAACTGAAGGAATTTATGTCTTCAAAACCAGCACTAGAGAAAATACTCAAAGAGATTAACTACAAAGAAGAAATAGGTAACACACACCAGAACCAGAGAAACAAGATTTTCCATCCAACAGACAATTAAGACTGATTATCTGTGGAGATTCATTATTTATGTTAGTCTTTTACCTATCTCTAAATGGTATTGTTTGCCTTTATTGTTGTTAATTTTTAGGATTTCTAGTTGGAATATTAATATACCTTCAGATATAGCATTTAGAAATATTTTCTTCCATTCAATCAGTAACTTTTAACTCTGTTTACATTGTCTTTGGATATACAATATTTTTTTTTATTTTTTAGGGAGTTTGTATACTCTTCTGTTGCCTGTGCCATTGAAATCATATCCAAAAAATCACTGCCAATTTCAATGTTTTGAGGTTTTATGACCCAGATTTTCTTCTAAAAGCTTATAGTCTTAAGATTTATATTTAGTTTTTTTTATCTATTTTGAGTTAATATTTGTATATGGTGTTAGGTAAGGGTCCAATTTTACTCTTTTTCATGTAATTATTATTTTTCAACAATATTTAGTTAAAAGATTATTATTTCCTCCACCAAATGTTTGTGGAAACCTTGTCAAAAATAACTTGACAGTATATGGAAGAATTTAGCTCTAGGCTTTTACTTAAATAACTCCAATGGTTTATATATCTGCCTTTATAACAGTACTATACTGTTTCAATTATTGTAGCTTTATATGGTTTGAAATCAGAAAATATATATCTTCTAGCTTTGTTCTTTTTCAAGATCGTTTTGGGTATCTAGAGTCCATATTCCATATTAGGATAGATTTTTTTCTGAAAAATAAATATATAAATATATGATAATTTCACCTAAAAAAAAGAAAAAATATTCTCTGGTAAGAAAGAAAGCAAAAAGAAATATTGGAATGTTATCTTTAAGTTATCAAAAGCTTAGTATCAGACAAATGAAACTGTTATGTGAGATTATCATTTTTAATTTTGGATAAATTGCTATAATACTAGATGTCGACCACTAAGCCAAGCATGGGAAGGAGGGATGGGGAGGGAATGGGGTGGGGATCGGGTGGGGGTTGACTGGGCGATGTGTACATGTATGTCTACAAAAGTTTTTTGTATCCCACTATGATGTATAAATACAGTGCACCAATAAAAAAGTTTTTTAAAAAGTAGTCTTTAGTACTCTAGCAAGTCCTTGAACTTCTAGGAGGCTATGGCAAGCTTATTTTCATGGTTATATCAAAAAAGCAAGAGAGGAGAGCATCGTTTCTAATCTTCAAAGGTCTCTTGAGGCATAGACATAAAATGGGTACATTGTTACTACCATATTCTTATGGAAATAAAGCCCACCCAAATAAGAACAAGCAAAGATTCCTTATTCAGGGCTTAATAAGGATATCCCTTATATAATAAGGAGAGGAAGGCAGTCATACTCAATTACACTTGACAGATATTCAAAGGCAGGCATAGAAGTGGGTCACTTTATTATGGAAAAAAGTGATGTTTTAGCTGCCGGATTGGAGGCTGCTGGCTTTGGAAAACTATAGGTAGGCCAGTTAGAAACAGTAAACTATATATTGATGGGTTAGGGAATATACTTAGCTTTCTAAAATTGGTCCAAATTCCAATATGGGGACAAAAATTAGGAAATAATGTATCAGTTATTAAACAAGCCATGACCATTTTAGGCTGATTGTTATAGATATTGTTGTTTGGCTTCCCAGACTTGCTGCTACAGGTTGTGAGTCAGAGTTCTATTTTATATGAATAATCTGAACATTGTCCATGTTTATATAGTTTGTCCTTAATTCTTGTGGAAAAGTAAATAACAACATTTTTCCTCTTCATGGTTGGGGAAATATATTTCACATTTTTTGTTTGGTGGTACTGGGGTTCCTGGAAACCCTTCTACCTCCAGGCTACACTCCCAGACCTATTTTATATTTTATTTGGAAACAGGGTCTCTTAAGCCATCAAGGCTGGTTTCAAACCTGCATGATCCTCCCAAGTGCAGGGATTACAAGCATGCACCCACCATGCCCGGGTACTTCATATTTTAATAAGCAGGGCTGCAAAGTCACATTGCAAAGAATGCATATACAGCAATGCCTTTAACTAGGGTCATTAAGGCAATCAATCTACAGAAGCTCCCTGGATGTACTAAGAGACTAGATATGAATTATAAGGAAAGAGTAGAGATGAAGACGATTTCAAGTGCCTTTTCTCTAAGTAACTGGAAGAATGGAGTTGTAAGAAAAAGAAGACAGAGTAGAGCTAACAGTCCCATTTTGGATTTGATACCTTGAAAAAACATTAGATATCTAAGTGGAGGTAACAACTAGATATACAAGTCAAGTAGACATCAGGATTTAAAAAAGTGCTTATTTGGAATAGAATTACTCAAAGGAAAGGAATATAAATCTTGAAGATTAGAGACAAGCAGCCAAGAAAACTAAGAAATGCCATTGTAAGATCCAAGAAATGGTACCTTCCCAGAAACAAAAGAAAGAAAGTACATGATCACTCTGATCAGTTTGGGCCAAACATAGAAAAAATGAGAGAACTGATCAGTAGATTTGACAACAAGGATGCCATTATTGGTCTTAATACTGGTGACCTTCTAAGATTTTTTTCTAGACCATGTACTTTCCTCTATCTTTCTCTATAATCTAGTAAGCTAATATCGCCTCCTTCCTAGAAGATCACAGTGGACTTCTGATTAGCTTCTCCACAACTCTCTTTGCCTGATTCTCAACCACTGTTCATCCTGCAGTACATTGAATCTTAGCTACCACTGCACAATTAAATCCTTATAATTTTCATAGTAGTCTCAGAACAAAATCCAACCTCTTAATATGATTCATATACACATGCTCACTGTCTGTATCTTCAGCCCTCTCATTCTATTCCTGCCACGCTGGCCTTCTCTTGATTCCTACAGTTCAATTCTTCCTTCTACCCAAAGCCTTTGCCCATATCATTTCTTCCTAAAACATTTCTCCAACCCCAACATGAGCTGTGTACATATATAAACACATACCCATGTGATTCTTCTTCTGATATGACTTGACAGCCTAAATTAATTCTTTGAAATACTCCATTCTCTGTATTCATTTCCATCAATCTACATCCCAAGTAGCCTATCTTGAACATGATCTTGGTATAACTTTTCAAAACTATCATGAATTATTGTTTTGTGCTCATTTGCCCCATATCTGTCTCCTCATAAATCTGTGGGCTTTTTGAAGGCTACCACATCTCTTGACTAAAAACAAGAGATTTATTTTAAATTTTTAAAATAAATGAATAACCAGCAGATAAATTCTGAGATACATCTATTTTCCTCTTTTTACAGATAAGGAAACTGAGACTCAGTGAAGTCAAGACCTTTTACCAGAAATATAACCCAGGTTTGTTTCATTCTCACACTCCATATTTTCTTTTTTTTTTTTTTTTTTTTTTATATATATATTTTTTTATTTTATTGGTGCACTGTATTCATACATCATAGTGGGATACAAACTTTTGTAGACATACATGCACACTTTTCCCAGTCAGCCCCCACCCGATCCCCACCCCATTCTCTCCCCATCCCTCCCTCCCATGCTTGGCTTAGTGGTTGACATCTAGTATTATAGCAATTTATCCAAAATTAAAAATGATAATCTCACATAACAGTTTCATTTGTCTGATACCAAGCTTTTGATGACTTAAAGATAACATTTCAATATTTCTTTTTGCTTTCTTTCTTACCAGAGAATATTTTTTTCTTTTTTTTAGGTGAAACTATCATATATTTATTTTTCAGAAAAAAATCTATCCTGATATGGAATATGGACTCTAGATACCCAAAACAATCTCGAAGCAAAAACAAAGCTAGAAGATGTATATTTTCTGATTTCAAACCATATAAAGCTACAATAATTGAAACAGTGTAGTACTGTTCTAAAGGCAGATATATAGACCATTGGAGTTAAATACAAGCCTAGAGCTAACTTCTTCCCTATATTGTCAAGTTATTTTTGACAAGGTTTCCACGAAGATTTGGTGGTGGAAATAATAATCTTTTAACTAAATATTGTTGAAAAATAATAATTACATGGAAAAGAATAAAATTGGACCCTTACCTAATCCCACATACAAGTATTAACTCAAACTAGATAAAAGACCTAAATATAAATCTTAAGACTATAAACTTTTAGGAGAAAATCTGGGTCATAAAATCTCACAACATTGAAATTGGCAGTGATTTCTTGGATATGATTTCAATGGCACAGGCAACAGAAGAATATACAAACTCCCTAAAAAATAAAAGAAAATATTGTATATCCAAAGACAATGTAAACAGAGTTAAAAGTTACTAATAGAATTGGATAAAATATTTCCAAATGCTATATCTGAAGGTATATTAATATTCCAACTAGAAATCCTAAAAATTAACAACAATAAAGGCAAACAATACAATTTAGAGATAGGTAAAAGACTAACATAAATAATGAATCTCCACAGATAACCAATCTTAGTTGTCTGTTGGATGGAAACTCTTGTTTCTCTGGTTCTGGTGAGTGTTACCTATTTCTTCTTTGTAGTTAATCTCTTTGAGTATTTTCTCTAGCGCTGGTTTTGAAGACATAAATTCCTTCAGTTTCTGTTTGTCATGGAAGCTTCTTATTTCTCCATCTAATTTGATAGAAAGTTTTGCTGGATAGGAAATTTTTGGCTGGAAGTTGTTTTCTTTCAGAGTTTGGAATATGTTACTCCAAGCCCTTCTGGCTCTCATGACTTGGTTTGGGAAGTCTGGAGTGATTCTAATTGGTTTGCCTCTGAATGTCACTTGGCCCTTTGTTTTTGTTGCCTTTAAGATTCTCTGCTTGGCTTCCACATTGGTCATTTTGACAATTATATGGCGTGGGGATCCTCTTCTCGGATCCTGTCTAAAGGGAGTTCTATAAGTTTCCTGGATCTGTGTATCAACCTCTTGCTCTATATTTGGAAAATTTTCTGCTATTACTTCCTTGAAGAGATTGTTGATCCCTTTGGTATCACTTTCTTTTCCCTCCTCTATTCCAATTATTCTTAGGTTAGCTCTCTTAAGATGGGCCCATATTTCTTCAATGTCAGATTCCTGCTGTTGGATATCTTTTTCTAGATTAGAAACTATGCATTCATTTTTGGATTGCTCATCTTCTAAGAGCGAGATTCTGTTCTCCATGTGGTCTAATCGGTTGTTTGTGCTTTGAATTGAGGCCTTTACTTCATTAATTGCATCCTTTATCTCTTTTTGGCGCTCTCTGAGTTCTTTTCGAAGCACCTCTATTATTTCTACAGTTATTTTCCTGATTTGATCTTCTAGAAATCTCTGATTTTCTGTTTTATCAGGTTCTGATGTTGTGGGGTTGTGCACATTCATTACTCCAGTGTTATTCCCCTTTCCCATGATTTCGGAGGTTTGTGCCTTCTCTGGGTTCTTCCCTTGGATCACTATGGCTTCACTTAAGGTGCTCTGGATCTCGAGTCTGTATTATCTCAGACCCTACTACTCCTTTACTGGGTTGTATCACAGAGTCTCCGACCCAGGGAGTCGATAGAGGCTGCTTTAAACTATGGGGGGTGCCAGGTTGCACGCTCTCCTATGGTGTGATATCTCTGCCACCACCACTCCCTCACTGGGTCAAGTCCCAGGAGGCACAATACTGGGATTTCTCCTCTGTGGCCCGCAATTTGACTCACTGTTCTTGAGTACGTAGATGTAGCTGTACTGGACTCGGTGAATTCACTGCTGCTGCCGCCGCCGGTGGCAATATGGCGCCTCTGCCACGCCCTCGGCCATGAGGCTGGCGTATTTTTTCTTCTCTGGTTTTGATTTCCACTCTGAATCCCTGCAGCGTGTGCTGAGCTCAGCCACTGGGAGCTTTAAATGCTGTCTGCGCCGAAAGATCCCGCCTGGCTGTTCCGCATCGGCTCACCTCGGCTTGCTGTAGCCGTCCGCTGAGTTCGCCGCTGCTGCCGGCAGTATGGCGCTGCTGCCGCGTCCTCGGGCGCGTGTGTCTCCTCTGTGGCCCTGAGCTCTGTTCTCAGTCCGCTTTCTCTCTGGAGCCTGGTGGTTTTTTTGTTTTTCTGGTGATGGTGTTTTCTGGCTATGAAAGGCGCTCCTTTTGTGGTAATGGAGATTGGTTGTTAGCGGGACTCTTAAGCCCCGCTTTTCTCGGTCGCCATCTTCCCGGAAGTCCTAAAAGAATATATCCATATTTTCTTATATGTATGTGTTTTCCCTACTCGCTAGAGTTTCTTAAGGGCAGAGTTTATTATTATTCATCTCTGAGTTAAAGCCTGTTCCTGGGTTGTTGATACTACTCTGTAGGAATATTGATTGAATTGAGTTGTACATCATTGAATTGCATAGATTTGAGCTGAACTGAGCAAACATGCAGACCTTGTAAAAATATGTTTAGGTTTAACTTAGGAATTTTGTATTCAGTTTATAATAGCAACTTCTGCCTTGCCCTCCTTTTATTGCTATGGTTTCTGTTCTCTGGGGAGACAGTAATTTGCATTCACACTTGCAATCAGTTGGTTCTGGCAGAGGTTACATCCTGCCCTTTCTCGCTCACCTTAAGCACTATTTGTGTTTGTCTGATGGAGAGAGAATTCAGCCCATTATGAAGCAATAGAAATTGTGTGAACGCTTTCAGCTCAAGAGCCTGGGTCCTCATGGGAAGTAGGGCTCTCAAGCTCCTGCAGACTGCAGACCACTTTGTGAAATAGAGGATGCCCACAAACCGCCAACTGCCCTCAGTCCCACATGGGACTGCCCCAAATGAAAACCACACCCTAGCAAATGGAAAGGCTAGTACTGCCTCTGATGGGCTACAGACTAGACAGTGCCTGCTTTTATTAAATATTATAAACAAATAATTGAACAGTACCCCAAACCAAACCATAGTTGCTATCATACAATAAACAAGCATTAATGCTACAGCCCACAGACCACCTAGTTCTCCAACTGTGGATTACCAGGTGGTATCCAACAAGATTTTAAGCATACCCTAATTAAGGCAGTGATAGTATTGATTAAAAATAATAAATATTAGTGTTAAAATTAACTTTTACTGTGGAAAAGCTTAGAAAGCAGTCCACATTAGCTGTTTCAGAACCACACAATAGACCTAAGGAATATGGCAGGTATTGTTATAACCATCCCATTATAGGTGAAGGAACAAAAGTGTTGGGTGCTAGCTCAAATACTTCATGGTCATGACATGACAAAGCAAGGTCTCATGCCCACAACTTCAAACTCTATACCCCACACACTAAAAGATAAATAACCAGCACTCATTTACTGAGTCATCTTGTTGGTTTGGGGATATGATGTAATGAATTACTGCCTCCAATTTTTCTCTCTCTGTTTTAGAGTTATACATTTGGATGTTTTATTATATAATCTTATAATTCCTCCCCTAATGGATGGATTATAATTCCCTGTTCCCTGAGTTTAGCTGAACCTGTGATTTGCTTTGACCTATGAAACATTAGTAGATATAAGGTAAGCCGTGGCTTTACCGGACGTACAATAGCTTCACTGGATTTCTTGAATGCCTATCACTCATCATGAAAAGACCCCAAGGATTTGGTAGAATGGGATTGAGAAGGCATCTGCAATTGATGGGTACAACATACATTGAGGAGCCAAATGCATATGGACCCATACAGGTCCACCTAAAGTCAGTTAAATGCCAATCAACCCACAGACCCATGAGTAAAAAATATAAATGGTGTCATAGCAAATGAGTTTGGGGTTATTTTTATGCAGTATTAGTATAGCAATAATTGGATAGTCTGGGGACAATATCTAATTTTATGAGGTAATTCAGCCAAATGGTGATAGAGCTTTCACTGCTTTCAGAGAAATAAGCCTATACTTTGCAGTCACAACTATATATAACTAGCACTCAAATTCTAGTCCCAACATATCTTAGCTGTGCGACTTTGAGACAATTACCTAACAACTCAGGTCTTGTTTTCTTGACCAGCAAATAAAGATAATGATACTTATTTTATAGAGTTTCTATGTAGACTAAATGAGATATTTTATGTCAACAACTAAAAAAAATTAAAACTACAATTTTCTGTAATTCTTAGTTTGCTTCTCAGATCTTAAGTTAAACTTATATTGTTATTTGTTTTTATGGAGGTAAACAGCATCAAAAGAATTATCCAAAATAAGTACATGCAATTGATTTTGAAAAGGAAAGGATTATATTCTGTTGGTTGTCAAAATATTAATACATGGAAACACATGGCCTACATTCATTGTATTAAATATTATGAAAAAATATGTGCTAAAACAAAACATTTGTGTGATATAACATCAGATATTATATAAAATTTTTTAAATACACAAACTTTTTTCAGGAACTACCTCCAAAATTTACCTAAAGCCATAATTTTTATTTTTCATAATCCCATGGGTCAGTAGAACAGAGTGGCTGATGGTAGGGTTCACCCAGGTGTCTGCAGTCAACAGTGGTTTGGATAAGTGGTTCTCAGATGAACTTACATGGCTGGGAGTTTATTTTGGACAGCTTGGACTCAGCTCTACTCTATGTGGCACATTGTCTAGTGGCCTAGCCTGGGCATTTCCTTATAACCAAGACAGGCAACAATAAAGTGGAAATCTCTAAGTGTTTATTCAAGTTTCTGCTTATATCATATTCACTACTGTCTCATGGCCAATTCCTGATTCTAAATGGGAGTGGAAGTAAGGGAAAACCTGAATAGAGCCTCTAGCTTGGTCTCTTCTAGTTGCTTGCTTTCATCACTGATGTTAGAGGGAACTTAGCTAAAACAACAAAGTAGTCGACTCTCCAGTAGCATTGCTATAGATAACACATTGGACACATGGTCATGGTGATAACAGTTGTGCATATTGTTTTTGTAGGAATTTGTAGGTAGTCTTGACTAATTCAAACCAATTGAAGCAGTTGATCCTTTGGCCTGCATAAGTAAGTCTCTGATGGGTGACTTTTGGACATCAAAATCCACCTATCTATCATTTTCACACCATTTTATAAGCATGCATTCTATGAAGAGCTGTGAAGGTTGATGGTACATGCACAAACCGTTTATTACTTCCCCCATCCTCATCACCAATCAATTTTTTCTATGCCTCAGAACACCCTGCTTCTGTATCCCATAAGTACCCCCAAACTCTGTCTTCAGAAAGATTTGAGACTTACTCTCTCCAATCTCCATGCATGGGCTCCTTGCAAATAAACTATCTTTTGCAAAATTCCTCATTTTGGTAATTGATATATTGTGTGGCAGGGTTTGTTAACAGGAGGGAATTACGGGGTTATAAAGTAAAAGGCATATATGCAAAGAAGCCTCTAATTGGGATGATCAATGACACTAACTTCCACAGATTAGAAGTCAATAACCTTAATGGCAATTATCTAGAGGGAAGACATATGGGGGCACCTCTGCTGAGGTCCCTAGAGATCCCCTGATTGCTGCCTTCCCAAGACTTAAATATTCAGTCCTTGTTTTAACTATATGAGATAGTTCAGAATCCTTCTAACAAGTCCCCTTTTCTTCTTAAGGACAGAGTTTCAGTTATCTGCCACCTAAAACATTCATGATCATCATCCTCATCATTATCATCACTATCATCTACACTCTCCTTTCACTATCATACAACATTTTGTCAGTTTCATACCCAAGTATTCCTCATATTCATCCCGTTTTACCAAGATTAGACCCACTGCCTCCATTTGGAAACTTTCAGCATCTCCACCCTGAACCATTACAAAAGAATTTCTGGACCAGAATATTAAGCCACTGGGCCTGAACCCCACTGTAAGTTGTCTTCTGGTCTTTAGTATTCCTTGCCTCCACTATTTGGTTTATTTATTGCACTAGGCAATGTCCAACTATCCGAATTTACCTTACCTACTATCCAAATGTACCTTACCTTTTAATAGAAGAAGTTGGTGACATTCTATGAAATTTAGTGAGATTTAAGAAGATGAGGTGCAGGGTTTTTTTCAAAGCTATTGATTTTTGTAAAGAAATAGTACCACTATATTTTACTTAGCATTCTATTTGGAACTATCTAGACTCTATGTGTATGGAATGTAAAAATAAATCAGTAAAAATAATGGCAAAATGTATTTTTTTAGAAATGTCCCATCCATAATGTTATCAGTAAAGAAGATGTTATAGTTTTACATTAAAAGTGTACTTCATCTGTCCAGCCCTATAATAGTGCTATGTCAATAATACAGGGATCTGTTTACATGCAGGAATTTTAAATCAACATTAAAATTTAGAAGGGGACAAGAATAAAAGGAATCATCTACCAACTGAAGAGGGATCATAACAGTTTGTGTATGTCAGGAAATATTCTGACCCAGTCTTTGTATAGTTAGCTAAGATATGATACTTGAAATTTTCCAGTTTATATGTTTAAATAAGAGTTTCTTGGGAACTGGCAGTTATATGACTAATTGAGCCATACAGTATAGAGGAAATAGTCTTTCCCCTAAGCAAATTAAGGTAACTATAGAGTATTTCTGATGTCTTTACAAAACACAGTTCCTACCTCCACAATCTTATCTTTATTTGGCTCTTTTCTGTTTATGTTATTGTTATTATCATTGTTGCTTTTGTTTTTATTCTGAGACTGCATGAACTAAAAGCAGGGGCTGTCTAAATAGGTTTCCAGACCAAATCTCATCCACTCCCTATTTTTATAAACACAGTCTTATTGGAACACAGTAGCACTCATTTGTATGTTGTTGGTGACTAGATTTGTTCTACCTCAGCACAATGGGTAGTTACAACAGACACCACCTGGCCCCCAAATACTGAAACATTCACTATAATTCTTTTTTCAAAATGTTTGCTGACCCTGGTATAAAGGAAAGAGAATTAGACTGGGTCAGAAAATATGGATTAACCAAAGTTCTGCTGATATTAAAAGTATGTCATTGAGAAAATTAATTATCTTCTCAGAGCCTGGCTTTTCTTCTTGTTAAACAAGACCAATAACCCCAGCCTCCTGGAGATTTAATGAGAATTAAACAAATATGCAAAAAGCTCAGCACAAAATAGACCTCACAAATATTAATTGTTACATCCTCTGTCTTCACTCACCCCCCTTCTCTTGAGCTAAACAACTCCAACCTACAAAACATGAAGATTATTTCACAAAAATTCACTTACAATTATGGATTAAAGACTCAGACATTTTATAAATCCTAAATGGGTATAATTTTCATTTTTACTTCCTTCACCTTCTCCTGAAGCAACCTAAAGGGCTAGAGCAAATAGCACATCTGCTAGTTTGAGTCAGACATCATCTTTTAATGTGAGAACAATTCAGCACATTGAAAAGGCTAGTGTGGTTCTAAGTTATTTAAGATCAATGCAATTTCAGATCCACAAAACGTTGGGTTTTGGTCCTACCTGAGGTTCTGCATTCACAAATTTGTATTAAAGCTTGACGATCCAATTATAAATTGTGCCTCCCACAGATATTCTCTAAAGAATGTCAAATTCCCTAGTCACAGAGTCCTTGGCATCCTTGAACTCTTTTTGCAATCCCTTTCATAGGCCTTCTTGTGATTCTGATTGTCAAACAGATTTTCAAAAAATTGCCACAGTTTTCAAGTTCAAGTTTTAATTATCCAAATCCCTCACCATTACCCCAAAAGTATATTCTCTGTTTTCTAGACACAGTTCATATATTTTTAATCCATGGATTCTAATTCCTCCTCATAGGCATAAAGCTAAACTCTAGCTCTGGGGTAGGGAAAAGTATTCTAGAAACCCAGGCCAGAACTTATCTATAGGCATCTGTGCCAAAATTAAGATGAGTTATTACAGAAGTGTCATCCAGCTAGGGTTAAAACAAACTGTAGTTAAATAGTGTTAGGTTTTGATAGAGAATGCCACCCCCCCAAAAAAAAAAACTCACGTGTTGACAATACAGCAATGTTCAGAGGTGAAAGAATTCAATCATGAGAACTCTAACCTCATCAGTGGGTAAGTTCATTTGATGGATTCATAATATCAATGGACTTACTAGGTGGTAACTGTAGGCAGGTAAGGTCCCTGGGGAGGTGGACATAACTGTATCTGTCTCTGGTCCTTTCCTCTTTCTCTTTCTCTGCTTCCTGGCTGCCCTAAGTTCAGCATCTTTCCTCTAGCACACCCTGCTTGGAGCCAGATAATCACACACTGAATCATGAGCCTGAATAAATCTTTCTTCCCCTAAACTGTTTTGGCAGGTATTTTGGTCAAAATGACGAAAAGGTGACCAAAAGATATATTATCCAAGAGAGCCTTAATCCAAAAAGAAGAAGCAAGAGAAGAGTATTGAGTAGAAAAAGTCCAGGGGAGAGGTAATAATAACGATGATTAGTTTCTATGTACTTTCTTTGGACTGGGAAGTATGCTAAAGACATTAGTAGGATAACTATGATTTTGATGATGATTTGCCAAACAGCCCTGACAATGATATAAAAGGTAACTTTAGGAGTCATTTCAATATCCAGCCTACGTTTCCATCCCTGAGATGCCTGTCATTAAATGCAATTACATTATTGCATCAAATGCTTTCTGTATACTTTGCTTCATTTAATCTCTGCAACAACCCTCTGAGGTAGGTTTTGTTCCAAGTCAAGAACTCTCTTATCAGAGAGGTTAAATAATTTACCCATGTTTACATAGCCATGAAGGAACCAGCACTCAAACTCAGAGCATCCTTGTTATGTGTTTTTCTACCATTCCACCATGGCTCCTCTTAATTTCTTTTTAGTGAATACCTTTTAGAACAGAGAAAGATGAAAATCTTTTACAGTTTGCAATATCCCAGCCATACAGAAGCAATTTCCTGGGAATGAAATGGAAGATTACAGGAGAAAAGAGAGCTCTTTGAAGCCACGAGAGGACCATTTAATAAACTGTTGGGTGAACCTCAGAAATGGGAAAGGCAATGATCAATTCTGAAATGACAACAATGTGAACGGGTCCAAAATCCCTCTAAAAGGGCAGCTTCCTTGAGAAGAGAGGTGCTGGTACAGGGATGAGCTAGTTAATAGTTAACCCAGTTTCTGATAAGAATATTGAGTCTGAAGTCAGTGCTTCCAGCTTTAATGATTATCCTTCATTCAGTCGGCCTCTTCATCTTTTCGTGAAGCTTTATTTGGGTTTGAACATACCCATAATAATTAACAACCCAAATTTTAAAATCACCCAGTTATTTATTCACTGTGAAAAGAAAGTTGCTCATGGGGTGATCTATATGAGATTATAAAAGTAATAGTTGGAGCCAGAAAAGAGGACAGAGTGAAAAACCTATGTGTTTATCATCTTTGGCCATACACTGCTGTATTTTAGAGCAACTTGGCCTAGGAAGAAAAGAAGACTTTGTAATCCATATGACATGAGTTTAAATCATTCTCTGTCACTCACTAGCTATATTTCCACAGACTATGGGCAGTTACAGGATTGGTCTCTTAGATTAGAATGATATCATCTATGTTGATGTATTATAGGGATTTATAAGAAAGTATTTTTAGAGGACCCAGCACACTGTGCATGACACATACTGGGTGTTCTGTAAAGGTCAGTTCTTTCTTCTACCTCCAGTTGTGATCAGTTCACTTTGCAAATTTGCTCTTAGAATCTCAATTCACAGAAACCTCTTCATTGTAAGCAATTTAGGATAGTTAATTTTGGATATACCCAACACAAAGTACAAACCTCTATGTATTAGGTGATTAGGAGACAGAATATAAATTTTAGCTGAGGTTTAAACATTAATTATTAAAAGAAGATTATAAGGTAGAACTTCAAAAGTCATCTGGAAACCACAAGACAAAATAACACCACTGGGGCTTTCCTAACATTTCACAATATTGGGGGAGATGTTAAACAATTTCTTTTCCCAAGAACTGTGCAATGACCATTTACACTGTGGCTAAGAAACAGTAATGTGATACATATGCTTATCAACTCTGCCTCTGTGGGTTCCTGAGACAGGACTTTTCACAACCACTTCACATAATGTTTAATAGACACTTAGTTGAACTATGGAAGGATTCTGATACATAAGGATCAGGGGAGTCTGCACAAACTATTTGAAGACCCTGAAACTATAACATTAAATATAGTAAAGGGTTGAGGTTTCCATGATGGGGTTACTAATATTAGGGCCACCTAAAACTAGTTCTAACAGATTGTTCTAACAAATAAATAGAGGAGAAAAAAGTACGATGATGGGATCAGCTGCAGGCGACTCTGCTACATGTGTTTATCATTTTGCTAGAACCATGAGGCCGGCCCTGGAAGTTTCCTTGGTATGCGACAGAGAGGTACAAGAGAGAAGGTAGAAACCTGCAGGATTTCTTGAGGACTAAATTCAAAACTATTCACATAGTTAAGTCCAAAGTCAAAGAGCTGGCTTATGTTGAATGTCACTACCACAAGAGTGTACTGTAAAAGTCATGGAAAGAGGGTAAGTAGGGAATGGGGGCCACTGATGTAATTTATCACAGAGATGTGTCGGCTACGCCATCATTCTGAGATCTACAGTTGTCTGGTAGCTTCTCTTTCTCTCTCTCTGACTCATTGCTTAGCTCTCTTCTGAGTCCCTAAAGCAGGAATTAGAGGTCTCCCTTGCAGGTGGCCCAGTGTCTCGCTCTGCATACTCGTGTGAAACTGTAAGCTGAAGGGAAATCACAGTATTATCAACTCTTACATCATCTATTTGTGGGTATGAAGTAACTGAGGCTTCTCTTTTTCATGGAAACTCTCCAAATCTTCCTCAAAATACTACATTTCCTTTAATAAGTTTAGGGGCAACGTGAATTGGGTGTATTCAAACTATAATCATGCATTTCTGTATTTTAACTGGTGTTTTACATCTGTAGCCTCTTTTCTGCCATTGTATTTGTGCTATAACATTGAAAGGCATAATATTGTTTATCCGTTAACAGCACAATATCAGGAATGAATATTCTGTTTGGGTAATAAATGGTATCTAAAATTGACATTGCCTCATGTTCTTAGGCATGGAACCTGATTATTTTACAGAATAGATGTCCATGAATGACATGACTGACTATCAGAATAAAATTCTCAGTTTGCTCTGAAAATTACATTCTTCCTAGGCAGGAATCTATAATTTTTTTATTTAGCTCTTGGGAGAGGTTAATTCCATTAGATTAGTATTAACTTGGCCTCCAAAGCCATGTGTAATCTGACCCTTTCTTTCTGTTCTGCACTTTTTTTCCCTTTTCTGAAATATTCTTATCTTAGAAAACTTTTCCCCTTCTAAAAAACCAAGCTATGTCATGCTTTGGGTCTTTGCATCAGCTGGCTGGCTGCTCTGCTTTCTTTCTTTGGGATGTTCTTTCTCCTGCCATGTACCCTTCACCTGGATAAATTTTTATACATCATTCCAGACTCAGCTAAATCCTAATTTATTCAAAACCCTGTCCCAACCTCACCTTCAAGATTAGCCACTCTGCTATAAGTATGTAAGATGTTTTTCAGTTTAAAAATATTTTAGCCTTTCCCCAATTCCCACCCCATCTTCCCCCTGTTCCCTCCTTCTCATGTTTGGCTTAGTGATTGACTTTGATATGTTTGTAAATGTACATTGGGGAATTTCCTTCTTCCCCCTCAGTTAGGTCACCTTATTTGTACATCTCTTGTACCGCTAGTGTATCATACCAAGAAAACTTCCAGGGATGGCCTGTTGGTTCTAGCAAGAGGATAAACTTATGTAGTAGAGTTGCCTGCAGCTAATCCCAACAGAGATCAGTCAGCCAGTCCATGGGCTGTGACAAGTAATGAATGATTATTATTAAGGCAATATCAAATTCATCTACTCTCTTTTCAATATGTCCTGTTCATAATAAAATCTACCATCAATGAAAAATAAGACCAGAGCCAGGAAATAAGAGGAAATAGATAAGGAGATGCTGGGCGAATAGATTTCTAAATTTTTCTCTGGGGTCCAAAATTCTGATATTTAAAAATTTAAAAAGAAAAAAAAAGTAGAAAAGAGACCAGAAATCCACTGGTATCTCTGAAGACCGGAAGCATTCACCTGAAGGGTAAGGCCTTGGAATGAGAACTTACTTGCTCTACAAATGATGTGATCTTTTTTTACCTGAGCAGGTAAAACAAAAAAATGATAGTATCTATTTTTTGTAGAATGGATCTATAGATGAGCAAATAAGGTGACCTACCTGAGGGGGATGGGAGGGGAGAAGAGGGAAATTCCCTAATGTACATAATGTATATTAACAAACATATCAAAGTTAATCACTAAGCCAAATATGAGAAGGAGGGAGGGAGGAGGAAATGGTTGGAAATTGGGGAAGGGCTAAATGAGCCAGGTGTGCATGTATACTCTACCATCTTATACTTCACTAAGATGTATGACTTGATGCACCAATAAAAAGTTTTTTAAAAGATGAATAAAAATCAAGAAATAATGGCAACTAAATGTATTCGGGTGTTTAGTAGGCACTGTACTTGGCATTATAGTTTTTCTCCACATCCCACTCCACTGAATTATCATCTCCAGTTTATAGATGAAGACACTAGACAGAGAAGCAGAGATATTAAATACCTTTTCCAAGACTACTTCCATTATGAGAAGGAGAAAGGATTTGAATCCAGGATTTTATGGTGTCGAAGACTGTCCTTTTTGCAGTTATCCTATTTTACTTCCAAATGTACAGAACTCATCTGTGCCTTGATGGGGACATGACATGGTCTACTCCACCTCTGGGACACCAATTTTTCAGAAGTCAGGTATGACAGCTGATTTGGGATGAGTGCTGCTTTTTTTTTAATTAATTTATTTTTTAAATTGGTGCATTGTAGTCATATATCAATCACATTGGAGTACAAGACTTGAGAGGATATACAAGCACACATCATCCAATTAGCCCTCCTCCAGCCCCCATCCCATTCCCTCCCCCTCCCTCCATCCCACACTTCTTTGGTGATTTACTTTGATACATTTGTTTATGTACCTCCTGCGTTTTAAAGAGGCTCCATCCTCCAGTATTACATACCCTCTGATTGGTCACATTAGTTGCTTCACTATAGGGCCCTTTCTATAGCTCAACCTCTTCCTGTTGCCCTTTTCCTCCTAGTTATTGCTGATTAAGAGAAGCATCTGATTTATATTTTCTGCGATATTTCTCTGTGCATGCTGCGTAGCAAGTACCAATCCCACTCTTGATGGTCCCAGTAGTGGCCTGGCTACTCAGTGGACTGATCCAGACCTCGCTGGCTCAAGCAGCGGCCTTGCCTCATGGGAGGCCCCAGTTCTGGTCTCGCTGGCCCCTGAACCAGTCTAACCCCTAAGCTGGCTTTGGTCCCGACCTTGGAGGCCGCAGGAGTGAACTTGCCTCACGCCAGGCTCCGATGCTGGCCATTGGCCCCTGCACCGGTCTAACCCCTTGGCAGGATTCCAATCCCGGCCTCGGAGGCCCCAGCACCGGCCTAGCATCATGGCAGGCTCCAATGCCGGCCTCGTTGGCCCCAGCACCAGCCTAACCCCTCGGCAGGCTCCGATCGCGGACTCGGAGGCCCCAGCACTGGTCATGCCTCAAGGCAGGCTCCGATGCCAGCCTCGCTGGCCCCAGCACCAGCCTAACCCCTCGGCAGGCTCTTATCCTGGCCTCAGAGGCCCCAGTACCGGCCTTGCCTCAAGGCAGGCTCCGATGCCGGCCTCGCTGGCCCCAGCACCGGCCTAACCCCTTGGCAGGCTCCGATCACGGATTTGGAGGCCCCAGTACTGGCCTTGCCTCAAGGCAGGCTTCGATGCCGGCCTCACTGGCCCCAGCACCAGCCTAACCCCTCGGCAGGCTCCGATCCCGGCCTCGGAGGCCCCAACACTGGTAATGCCTCACGGCAGGCTCCGATGCCAGCCTCACTGGCCCCAGCACCGGCCTAACCCCTCGACAGGCTCTTATCCTGGACTCGGAGGCCCCAGTACCGGCCTTGCCTCAAGGCAGGCTCCGATGCCGGCCTCGCTTGCCCCAGCACCGGCCTAACCCCTCGGCAGGCTCTTATCCTGGCCTCGGAGGCCCCAGTACCGGCCTTGCCTCACGGCAGGCTCTGATGCCGGCCTCGCTGGCCCCAGCACCGGCCTAACCCCTTGGCAGGCTCCGATCCCAGATTTGGAGGCCCCAGCACTGGTCATGCATCAAGGCAGGCTCCGATGCCGGCCTCGCTGGCCCCAGCACTGGCCTAACCCCTCGGCAGGCTCCGATCCCGGCCTCGAAGGCCCCAGCACTGGTCATGCCTCAAGGCAGGCTCCGATGCCGGCCTCGCTGGCCCCAGCACCGGCCTAACCCCTCGGCAGGCTCTTATCCTGGCCTCAGAGGCCCCAGTACCGGCCTTGCCTCAAGGCAGGCTCCGATGCCGGCCTCGCTGGCCCCAGCACCGGCCTAACCCCTTGGCAGGCTCCGATCACGGATTTGGAGGCCCCAGTACGGGCCTTGCCTCAAGGCAGGCTTCGATGCCGGCCTCACTGGCCCCAGCACCAGCCTAATCCCTCGGCAGGCTCCGATCCCGGCCTCGGAGGCCCCAACACTGGTAATGCCTCACGGCAGGCTCCGATGCCAGCCTCACTAGCCCCAGCACCGGCCTAACCCCTCGACAGGCTCTTATCCTGGACTCGGAGGCCCCAGTACCGGCCTTGCCTCAAGGCAGGCTCCGATGCCGGCCTCGCTGGCCCCAGCACCGGCCTAACCCCTCGGCAGGCTCTTATCCTGGCCTCGGAGGCCCCAGTACCGGCCTTGCCTCACGGCAGGCTCTGATGCCGGCCTCGCTGGCCCCAGCACCAGCCTAACCCCTCGGCAGGCTCCGATCCCAGCCTCGGAGGCCCCAACACTGGTAATGCCTCACGGCAGGCTCCGATGCCAGCCTCACTGGCCCCAGCACCGGCCTAACCCCTCGACAGGCTCTTATCCTGGACTCGGAGGCCCCAGTACCGGCCTTGCCTCAAGGCAGGCTCCGATGCCGGCCTCGCTTGCCCCAGCACCGGCCTAACCCCTCGGCAGGCTCTTATCCTGGCCTCGGAGGCCCCAGTACCGGCCTTGCCTCACGGCAGGCTCTGATGCCGGCCTCGCTGGCCCCAGCACCGGCCTAACCCCTTGGCAGGCTCCGATCCCGGATTTGGAGGCCCCAGCACTGGTCATGCATCAAGGCAGGCTCCGATGCCGGCCTCGCTGGCCCCAGCACTGGCCTAACCCCTCGGCAGGCTCCGATCCCGGCCTCGAAGGCCCCAGCACTGGTCATGCCTCAAGGCAGGCTCCGATGCCGGCCTCGCTGGCCCCAGCACCGGCCTAACCCCTCGACAGGCTCTTATCCTGGCCTCAGAGGCCCCAGTACCGGCCTTGCCTCAAGGCAGGCTCCGATGCCGGCCTCGCTGGCCCCAGCACCGGCCTAACCCCTTGGCAGGCTCCGATCACGGATTTGGAGGCCCCAGTACGGGCCTTGCCTCAAGGCAGGCTTCGATGCCGGCCTCACTGGCCCCAGCACCAGCCTAATCCCTCGGCAGGCTCCGATCCCGGCCTCGGAGGCCCCAACACTGGTAATGCCTCACGGCAGGCTCCGATGCCAGCCTCACTAGCCCCAGCACCGGCCTAACCCCTCGACAGGCTCTTATCCTGGACTCGGAGGCCCCAGTACCGGCCTTGCCTCAAGGCAGGCTCCGATGCCGGCCTCGCTGGCCCCAGCACCGGCCTAACCCCTCGGCAGGCTCTTATCCTGGCCTCGGAGGCCCCAGTACCGGCCTTGCCTCACGGCAGGCTCTGATGCCGGCCTCGCTGGCCCCAGCACCGGCCTAACCCCTTGGCAGGCTCCGATCCCGGATTTGGAGGCCCCAGCACTGGTCATGCATCAAGGCAGGCTCCGATGCCGGCCTCGCTGGCCCCAGCACTGGCCTAACCCCTCGGCAGGCTCCGATCCCGGCCTCGAAGGCCCCAGCACTGGTCATGCCTCAAGGCAGGCTCCGATGCCGGCCTCGCTGGCCCCAGCACCGGCCTAACCCCTCGGCAGGCTCTTATCCTGGCCTCAGAGGCCCCAGTACCGGCCTTGCCTCAAGGCAGGCTCCGATGCCGGCCTCGCTGGCCCCAGCACTGGCCTAACCCCTTGGCAGGCTACGATCACGGATTTGGAGGCCCCAGTACTGGCCTTGCCTCAAGGCAGGCTTCGATGCCGGCCTCACTGGCCCCAGCACCAGCCTAACCCCTCGGCAGGCTCCGATCCCGGCCTCGGAGGCCCCAACACTGGTAATGCCTCACGGCAGGCTCCGATGCCAGCCTCACTGGCCCCAGCACCGGCCTAACCCCTCGACAGGCTCTTATCCTGGACTCGGAGGCCCCAGTACCGGCCTTGCCTCAAGGCAGGCTCCGATGCCGGCCTCGCTTGCCCCAGCACCGGCCTAACCCCTCGGCAGGCTCTTATCCTGGCCTCGGAGGCCCCAGTACCGGCCTTGCCTCACGGCAGGCTCTGATGCCGGCCTCGCTGGCCCCAGCACCGGCCTAACCCCTTGGCAGGCTCCGATCCCGGATTTGGAGGCCCCAGCACTGGTCATGCATCAAGGCAGGCTCCGATGCCGGCCTCGCTGGCCCCAGCACTGGCCTAACCCCTCGGCAGGCTCCGATCCCGGCCTCGAAGGCCCCAGCACTGGTCATGCCTCAAGGCAGGCTCCGATGCCGGCCTCGCTAGCCCCAGCACCGGCCTAACCCCTCGGCAGGCTCTTATCCTGGCCTCAGAGGCCCCAGTACCGGCCTTGCCTCAAGGCAGGCTCCGATGCCGGCCTCGCTGGCCCCAGCACTGGCCTAACCCCTTGGCAGGCTACGATCACAGATTTGGAGGCCCCAGTACTGGCCTTGCCTCAAGGCAGGCTTCGATGCCGGCCTCACTGGCCCCAGCACCAGCCTAACCCCTCGGCAGGCTCCGATCCCGGCCTCGGAGGCCCCAACACTGGTAATGCCTCACGGCAGGCTCCGATGCCAGCCTCACTGGCCCCAGCACCGGCCTAACCCCTCGACAGGCTCTTATCCTGGACTCGGAGGCCCCAGTACCGGCCTTGCCTCAAGGCAGGCTCCGATGCTGGCCTCGCTTGCCCCAGCACCGGCCTAACCCCTCGGCAGGCTCTTATCCTGGCCTCGGAGGCCCCAGTACCGGCCTTGCCTCACGGCAGGCTCCGATGCCAGCCTCACTGGCCCCAGCAGCGGCCTAACCCCTCGGCAGGCTCCGATCCCGGCCTCAGAGGCCCCAGTACCGGTCTTGCCTCAAGGCAGGCTCCGATGCCGGCCTCGCTGGCCCCAGCACCGGCCTAACCCCTCGGCAGGCTCCGATCCCGGCCTCGAAGGCCCCAGCACTGGTCATGCATCAAGGCAGGCTCCGATGCCGGCCTCGCTGGCCCCAGCACCGGCCTAACCCCTCGGCAGGCTCTTATCCTGGCCTCGGAGGCCCCAGTACCGGCCTTGCCTCATGGCAGGCTCCGATGCCAGCCTCACTGGCCCCAGCAGCGGCCTAACCCCTCGGCAGGCTCCGATCCCGGCCTCAGAGGCCCCAGTACCAGCCTTGCCTCAAGGCAGGCTCCGATCCCGGCCTCGGAGGCCCCAGCACTGGTCATGCCTCAAGGCAGGCTCCGATGCCGGCCTCGCTGGCCCCAGCACCGGCCTAACCCCTCGACAGGCTCTTATCCTGGCCTCGGAGGCCCAAGTACCGGCCTTGCCTCAAGGCAGGCTCCGATGCCGGCCTCACTGGCCCCAGCACCAGCCTAAGCCCTCGGCAGGCTCCAATCCCGGTCTCGGAGGCCCCAGCACTGGTCATGACTCAAGGCAGGCTCCGATGCCGGCCTCACCGGCCCCAGCACCGGCCTAACCCCTTGGCAGGCTCTTATCCTGGCCTCGAAGTCCCAAGTACCGGCCTTGCCTCATGGCAGGCTCCGATGCCGGCCTCGCTGGCCCCAGCACCAGCCTAACCCCTCAGCAGGCTCCGGTCCCGTCCTCGGGGGCCCCAACACTGGCCTTGCCTCACGGCAGGCTCCGATGCCGGCCTCGCTGACCCCAGCACCGGCCTAACCCCTCAGCAAGTTCCGGACCCGACCTCGGAGGCCCTAGCACAAGCCTTGCATCATGGCAGGCTCCAATGCCGGCCTCGCTGGCCCCAGCATCGGTCTAACCCCTCTGCAGGTTCCAATCCCGGCCACGAAGGCCTCAGTAGTGGCCTTGCCTCACAGCAAGCTCCGATGTCGGCCACTGGCCCCGGCGCCCGCCTAACCCCTCAGCAGGTTCCGATCACTGTCTCTGTGGTTATTATTTCAAAGGTTCCAGTTGTAATGTATCAGATCTCTGCCTCCCCTGAATATTGGCCACTGGCATTGCCACTGCCTCCACCGTTTCAAATCCTTCCCAGGCTCTTTTTCCACTCTGAATGTTGTCCAGTGTTCCTAAGCATGCGTGATGGTAGCATTCGACATTTGGTGTAATTTCTCCAAAAAAATAAAGTTGGTAAGATCCGGTTTCTGCTTCTCCTGAATACAAATCTCCACCACCATCGCGGAGAACTCTTTCAACACCGCATTTCTCCTTGGTCTCCGCTAAACTCTCTCCTTATATGTGATGTCTGAGATTCTTAACATTATAGAGAAATAGCAGTCCTCTTTCACGGCGAATTTTTCCATAAGTTCCAGTGCATTTAGATAAGTTTTGTCTGTATCTCCAGTGTCCTGGCATCCATAACGGCTTTCTTACCACCTCTCCGATATTTTTCTTTATCTTTTTCTGTTCTGGGCCCGGTTTCTCCAGGGGTCTGGCGTGCTACTCGCAGTTCGGCCTGGGGCCCAGAGTCCCGCGACCCGGGCCCCATCTGGCGTGCCCCGCCCGCGACCCCCGCCCAGAACCCAGCCTCTTACTGGGCCTGGTTTCTCCAGGGGTCTGGCGTGCTACTTGCAGTTCGGCCTGGGGCCCAGGGTCCCGCAACCCGGGCCCCGGCTTTTGTGCGCCGCACGCGACCCCTGCCCAGAACCCAGCGTCTTACTGGGTCTGGTTTCTCCAGGGGTCTGGCGTGCTACTTGCAGTTCTGCCTGGGGCCCAGAGTCCCACGACCCGGGCCCCATCCAGCGTGCCCAGCCCGCGACCCCCGCCCAGAACCCAGCGTCTTACTGGGGGATGAGTGCTTTTGATCCCAAATAAAAATCCAGTAACATTTAAACCCTATTAAATAAAGGAAACTGGTAGGTCCTGTGTCCCCATTCCAGGAAAGGAAAGTCTGTATCCTCCCATCCTTCCCTGGTCTCTCCACCCTCTTGGAGCCAGGCCTGCAAGGGTGGATGCTGCAGAGATCACAGCAATGTCTGTGAGAAATCACTCTGGTGCTTCTGCTCTTTCATTTTCCCTCCAATTAGGCAGATGGCCGTGTAAGAACTCAATCAGTGTGTTCCAGGAGGTCGCACTTCAAGAAGACTCAAACATTGGATTAAAGTTTCATTCTAGACCCTTTAATAGCCCAATAAATAATTTAGGAAACAAAGGAAAACATTTTCTGGGAAAGCATTAGTTTAAAATTGAAAAGTAGATGCGCACCCCTTGGAAATGGTACAGTTTTAGCAAGGATGGAGTCAGGGGAGAAGAGTTGGCCTGGCAAATTCTTTCTTTCCCTCAAACATACATCTATCTTTTATTCCCTTCCTTCTGTCTCTCTTTCCTCTACACTACTGGTACTACTGCTTGATATTTTCTCCTCATCTTTCTGAATATTGGGCTTGCTGATGCAATCACTAATTAGCACTGTAACATCTCTTGCTATAAATTATTTTTCTTGGAAACAGATCAGAATCATTATCTCTTAATATTGTTTAATTCAATTTCAAAGTATTAGTCCCACTTAAAATTAAAAATTCACTTCGAACAAATTGCTATCATTCAAATCAACACTGTATTTTTCTTCTGACACGCTTGTCTACCTAAAATGTTTCATTTAAAATGTAAAAAATAAAAGAAGACAGGATTCTAAGAGTTCCAAAGCTGCTTATGAGAACTCACAAAGAGGTTGATAATACATCCAACTTGCTAAAATGTTTGAACTTGTTTTCAAGAAACCATTACAAAATGCATTATTTTTTTTCCTTCTCCCCTGGTTGCTGTTTATTGCAGGTGCACTAAGAAATCCATTTGGTTTTGGAACAAAAAAACTTCAAAGAAAATGACCTGACAAGGTCTTTTTGCCGCAGAAGTTGAAGTCACCATGTACAGATCCAAGTGCCCCACACATCTACAGCAACCTTAATGATGAACCACCTAAACCATGCCAAATTCTAGGCTTGTGAAACAGTTAGTGCTGAAGTAGTCCCTAATAAGAACACAAAAAATAAAAAGCTGGAGCTGGGTGTGGTGGCGCACGCATGTAATCCCCACGCTTGGGAGGCTGAGACAGGAGGATCACACAGGTTCGAAGCCAGCCTCAGCTACTTGGTTAGTGAGGCTCTCAGCAACTTAGTGAGACCCTGTTTCCAAATAAAATATCAAATAGGTCTGGAAGGATAGCTGGGAGGTAGAAAGCCCCTGGGTTCCACCCCCAGTACCACAAAAAATAAATAAATAAAATAAAAAGCTAACAAATGTCAAATGATAAGTCCCTTGTCCTAAAGAAA
The DNA here is from genome assembly GCF_963383645.1 of Muscardinus avellanarius. NCBI lineage: Eukaryota > Metazoa > Chordata > Mammalia > Rodentia > Gliridae > Muscardinus > Muscardinus avellanarius. The sequence continues at coordinate 125,894,141 of NC_137791.1, forward strand.
ACTAAGCCATCATTGAATTAGTCATGTCAAGCATTAAAAGTACCCTCACATCCTATTCCTCATCTATGGGAAACACCTACAAATCCCTGTAAAGCCTGTGTATCCGAGGATTAGAGTTGTCACAAGAGAAAATCTCTGTTTGGAATCCTAGGACCAGAAGATACTTTTAAATCTTTTTCTGAGTTTTAAGATGTCTTTAAAACAGAGTTGTTTGCTGAAGTTCAAGTGGCAAAGGTAATGGCTAAGATCTGGTATCTTGACTTCTAGATCAGTCTGTAGTCATATACTTATATTGCCTCTGTAGGTCACACTTCTTCCTTCTTAACCTTGTGGTGTTACCACGGCAAGGAGACCCTACCACATCCTGGTCTGTTTCCTAGAGGCGTTTCCCTGGGGAAAAGCCCCAGTGATTCTCCATTATGTTCTATCCAAATTCTCTACTCAGTCCTTGGTCTTTTTCTTACACAGTGGATCTCCAACTTTAGCTACAGTGAAATCACCTGTTAAAACACTAAGGTCTCAGCTTCACCACCGGAGTTTCAGGTCCAATAGGTCTGTTAAAGACCTAATGATTTTTATTTTGAACCCAGTGTTGAGAAACAACTTTTCACAGTCTCTTACATTTCTGTACATCTGGCAAGCAAAGACACTCTCTTCCTTTTTCTTCAGGACTACTTTTCAAGGATTTTTTCATAGGAAACAGCCTCAGAAGATAGTAAAAGTCAGGTTACTTACTGTTCTGTATAATAAAGATAATTATGTTCTATTCATGAAAAAGGTCCAACAAGTTTACTGTCCGTTAAAAAAAAATTAGGATTACATAATATTATGATCCTTCTGTAATGCAAGCCACAGCAGGTACAGCCTTTATCTGGCTCTCTTGGCATTATCTTATGAAAATTAAGGCTCATAGATGAGGTAACCATCTTATATATTCCATACCTCAGTGTAGGCATAAGGATTTTTGAACACATGCCCTTACTAGTAGAATCCTTGAGTTCAGAGACTCTTCTTTATTTTCTAGGACTTAAAACAGAATGTGGAGTATGTACACAATAAACAATTATTGAATGAATGTATAAACATATAAAAACTAAATTACCATCAGCTCAATGCATTATACAGATCTTTGTTTTATAGACAAGAAAGCAGAGGCTTAAGAAATTGGAATAATTTAGCCAACATTACAGATCTAGGAAGTCATAATGCCAGGAATTGGCCTTAAGTCTTCTGACACTACTGTTCTACCTGTATAGGTTCCAAAAATATCCTTCAGCATCCGTAGAATTAGTGCCTTAGTCTCTGGACACCAGTAATTTAAACACAAGATACACTTATTTCCAGATATGTTTTCCAAAGCAATATTCTTAAACCAAGGTCCTAACTGAGGCTTTCCTTCAACTGTAATTCTTTAAAAGGTGGTTGTTCTCAGGTCTGGCAACTTTTTTAGCCAGCTTGCATGGACGCTTCAGGGCCCCATGCTCCCAGTTCTGACAGCTGAGAAGCACCAAGAAGGAGCTGCTCCCAACTCACACCTCCAATACACACACACATAAAGCCAGAAGCATTTGGATCCGTATTACTTAGATCCACTGACATAATCAGTGTTTGATCACTAAGAGAACACTGTACTGTTTACAGTTCTAAGGCATTTGGGACATTCTCCTTTGTTCATTATCCCCAATTAGAAATTTGAATTAGTTTTCCATTAAGTAAACACTGATCTCTTTTCCCATGTTTATTGTGGAACAGAAGCCAACAAGCTTCTTTAGTTTCTTTCCAAGTTGCATATATGAGCTACATTGTTGAGAAGGGGATTTGGTAATACAATTGTTCTCCCTCTGTTTGTTTGGGCCATTTGGTAGGAGAGAGTACAACTCAATCAAAATTCTGTCTTCTGAAAAGCATTATAATTTTTTTATTGTGGCCGATCTGGCATTTGGAGACATGCTCGCAGAATTTTGTGAAAATCAAAATATGCATTCTGCAAATTGACTTTGCAAATAATTTCATGAAATAAATAAAAATAACACCACTTTGGAAATCATAAAATCTGGATTCATGGCTCAGTTCCACTTGGGAGCTGGAAGACCTTAGGGGAAGCTTTTTAACTTCTCTGAGTTGAGGTTTTTCTCATAATTAAAATGTGGGGAGATTCATAATATCAGTGCTAACTCATAAAATTATTATCAGTATCAAATGAAATAATATATACATGAAAATGCCGATACTGTTTATTTAGAATTAACAGTTATATAATCAAATCTCATTGAAGATAATCCTCAAAGATGTACCTAATTTCCAATTTGACTCTCCAGAAATGCCTCATTATAATACAGTCTAATGTCTCATTGGAACATTCAATCTATCAACAAAGAGCATAACAGGAGGACAGTTTCTATTTAATCATGCAAGAATAATTGTAATAAGAAGGTTACACTTGAAACATCCGCTCCTGGGGCTGGGGGATGGGGAGGCATTGTGCCTCAGCCTTGCAATTCACAGAAATGGATTCTGGGTTCTTGTGTGGCATTTCGCAATGTTTTTGTCTTGGGGGAGGGGCCGTTCAGGGGCTGCAGAAAGAGGGACAAATTGGAAAGGTCTCCTTTCTTTTCAATTACTACAACCAGACTCCAAGGACGTGGTTCACAATGGGTAGTACACGAAGATGCTCCTTCCAGAAAACACTTTAATTACGGGCTGCTGGTGAGTGTCCAGGAGGGAGCTGGCTAGGGGGAGGATAGGAGGCTGAGTGCCCAGGGGAGAACACACAGTAATTACCATCATCAAGAGCCATTGCAACAACCCCAGTGTTGGGCTGGGTTGTTCACAAACAGGCAATTCCTTTTGTGCAGACATTTGTATTGATCCCCTTAGAAGGAAAAAAAAAAGGAGTATAACCTTTTCCTTCTTAATCATGAACATTTAGCAGTGTAAATGTCATGTGCTATCTGGCTTTCACTAACCATATAAAATCCTAAGAAACTGTTCCTGTACTTAAAAAAAAAAATAGATGATTTCCCTGGGTTCTTCCCACTTTGCTTAAAAAAACAAATATTTCATTTTTATAACTAACCCTTTGGGGATTGCTAGAGGTGCCACCTTTAAACCTCCACATCAGAAGTTTCTTAAGGCAGAATTGTAGAAGCAAATTGGGTAACTGTGCTAATGAGGCGACTCAATTTAACTGTCATCGGAAAATTATAAAATAGCTTCTCAGAGAATTGAATGTGAAGGAAAGACCCCGAGGATTGTCATTTAAGAAGCAGCAGGTTAAACTGTGGAGGAAAGATTTTCTTTAGCTCATTAGTGCTTGGAATCAAAAGCGTTTAAGGATCTAAGTCCCACCACGGAAACTAGCCTGCCTCCACTTCTCCTGCTGGAGAATGATTAGCTGGAATTAACAACAGCATCACGAGGGATTTCTTCGCAGATCAATTTGAACAACAGAGCGACCCTGACGAGGCTATCTCAGGAAACAGTTAACTAGGTTTTGCAACCCCGCATACATGCCACAGGAGGGTGGACGTCTGACATTTTCTCTCTGCAGAGCACAGTGTCACTGGGAAACTATTGCGATAAAAACACATCCACCTTGCTCCTGTCACAAAGTCCTGTTGTGATGAGAAAAATTACCCGGTGATGCCTGGTTCTGTGGGTGTCTCCATTTTATTTCCCTGACTGCCATTCACTAATTTGTGGCTCCAGGAGCAAATTCCTTTAGGCAGGGTTAATGGATGAGGGAGGGGGAGGGGGAGCCATCAGTCAATTATTAGTTTCAGCAAGCATCTCACCAGTTGGATTCATTTTGTCTAAGCAGACAGAGCTATAGTGTACATAAGAACCACCTCCAAACTCCAATTGTAGGTGGCCCTCTCTCTAATTTCCTATAGATACACTTCTCTATTAGATGATATTAAAGAAACAGGGTGTTCCATGAACCAACTGGCTGAGCGAGCGGACACTCCTGATTAAATTAAGTTTCAATTTTTCAGAGTCCCACAATTGCCATCAAAATATTATAAATGAACTAGATCTTGGCATAAGGGATTCTATCTCCAGTATAAACTTCAGGACTCTAGACCAATCACTGGAGCTCTGAAATTCCTATCTGTAAACAAGGGATAATCAGCTTACCTGCCTCACAGAATTAGGGCAAGTACCAGACTAAGCAGTATACTGGAAAATACCAAGGAAGAAGCAAATGCTCACAATTCTTACTGTCAAGAAAGACAGATCTGGCTGAATGGATACTTAAGCAAGATTACACTATGGTAGCTAATTTAAAAAGAATAGTGATAATTAGATAAGGCATGGAATGGAATATTTATATCTTTGGCCAATTTCTTTTTCCAAAATAAACCAGACCACATGGTGGAGACACGACAATTTTGATTCATTAAATATCCCCAGTGGTAGTTGGGCTCAATATACTACTACTCAGAGAAGAGTGTTTCTATTAGTATTCTCTGCTGCAAGTAACAGAAAGCAATTGGCTATCTTCAAAAGAAAGAGACATATTAGAAATTTATCTTGGGAACACAGAATCAAAAAGAGACTTAGAAAACAGATTTCAAAAGTAGCAGGAATGAGAGGGCCTGCACAGGGTCAAGAATACAAATGATAACAATCTTTCTTTTTTTTTTTTTAGCAAGAATTTGACTATTCATCCGTTATGAACACTGCCATAAACTTCCAAATCTTGGACGTTTCCCAAACTCTCCTGGTCTTTGCAATATTTGCTTATAGTTTAAAGTTGTGGATGAAAGCAGCAGATTAGTTCTGCCAAGTTTACCTCTGCAAACTCTTGCTACTTAGGGGTGGAAAGATGGATGGATTTCTCTCTAGTTTCCACAGAGAGAGACAGAGCAAGTGGACATCTTCCCCACATAGGAAGGTTAGATACTGGACAGCCAAGAATGGAAACTCTACTATGACTAGCTGTTAGGTATGGTCTATGTGCCAGATATTTTTGTATCTCACGACACTTAATCCATACAACAATAAGATGTGTTATTATGCCAGAATTACAGATAAGCAACCCAGATTAACTCAGATAAATGCAACGCCTATTCAAAAATTATGCTCTAGTGAGTGTTGAGATCCAGGTCTGTATCATTCTGCTGTCTTATCAGTTGTTGCAAGCCCTAGCCAGGTCTGAATGGAAGAGTGAAACAGAAAAAGAACTTCGTGAATCAACAGGTCAGGAAAAGAGCGATAAAAATTTCAGTCTTCATTTTCCCGCTGTGAATACAAAGGCAAAGTACCCCCTCACTTAAGTGCACCCTGCAGGGATGAAAACATGGAACTCAGCATTGTTGACGTGATCCTGCATGTTGTAGTAACTCGTTGTCCTCTGCAGCAGAAACTGCCCTGCCTTCAATCAGGAGGCTGTGCTTTATCATCTCTGTGCTGTGTGGACCTCGCTGCCCCAGTGATGCTGAAGTTTCCGTGCCATACATAGTTATTAGTCCTATGTGCCAGGCACCAGTAGTGATCTTTCAACCAGAACTGGTGCTGATCTAAAAGGTCTCATCCCAGGAGATTTTCTTCCTGGTAAACAAATGACATTCAAAACAGTGGAAATTAATGTGTGTGTGTGTGTGTGTGTGTGTGTGTGTGTGTGTGTGTGTGTGTGTTATTTCCTACTATTTTAACCATTTTATTGACATCAGACTAGACAACAGAGTGAATAATAGTCATTTTTGAATTATCCAGGAAGAGTATAATAATATAGTATAAAGATTCAAAAGGACAGCTGAAGCTGGGTGAGATGGTGTATGCCTGAAATCCTAATAAATTGGAAGGCTGAGACAGGAGGGTTCCAGGTTCAAGGCTAGCCTCAACAACTTAGTGATACCCACTATCAGAACAAAAATTAAAATCAGGTTGAGGGGTAGATATTTTGGAGTTCAATCCCCAGAACCACAAAACAAAAGAATATAAAAGCTAAGCTACAATCCTTTCTTGGCTGCCTATTAACTGATTACATTGGAGGAAGTTATTCAGTCTCTTAAAATCTCAATTTCTCCACCTGTAAAATGGGCATAATAACATCAACTTCATAGGGCTATTCTGAGAACTTTGAACAGTGTCTGGCATGTAACAAGCTTAAAATAAAAGAAGGTTATGATTATCCCCACTTTACAAAGAATAATGTGGGAAAATTAAGTAACCTACCAAGGTCTCAGACAGCACAAAGACCCTATCTTGATTCCAAATAGATGTTTTGTGTAGCTCCACACCTAGTAAAAAGGATAAATCCTACACAGCTTCTCTCAGCCTTCCCACAAAATACCCTGTGGTTCTCAGTAAATAGATAAGTTCTGTCTTCAGCCTCACAGCTTTATAGTCTCTGAGTATAAGTGTTATCTTCCTCAGTGAGCCAGCAGATATACTTACAGTAGCACTCCTTTTACTTGTTCTTCTCTTTTTTTTTTTTTTTTTTTTTTTTTGGTGGTACTGGGGTTCCTGGAAGCCCTTCTACCTCCGGGATACCCTCCCACGGGCTACACTCCCAGACCTATTTTTTAACATTTTTATGTGGAAACAGAGTCTCTTAAGCCAGCGAGGCTGGCTTCGAACCAGCGTGATCCTCCTGTCTCCGCCTCCCAAGCGTGGGGATTACAAGCGTGCGCCACCACGCCCGGCCTTACTTGTTCTTCTCTTAAGAGTATGTTTGCCAAAATCTGCATTCAAGAATTTCCCACTTACACTTTTTCAGTTTTCTAACTTTAAAATTATTTTTTTATTCAAAAATGTTTGTACATATTTATGAGGCCCAATGTGATGTTTTGATTGTGCATACATTGGCATTGACCAACTCAGGATGGGTATCCTCATAAATAAATGCTTACCTTCACTTCCCATGGGTGAAGTAGGATTTCCTGGTGGCCTGAGGAGTATTGTCACTCAACACGGGATTCTTCGTCCAAGTACAAAGCATGACTATGACCCACAGATTCATGAAAGGAACTTAGGGGAAGAATCTCAGAGAAAAGACACAGATACAACACATAAGAAATAGATGATGCTTATGTCTTCAAGTAGAAAAAAAAATCCAATAACCAACAAAGCTCCCAAAGACAGGCAAATTCTAGGGAGCATTAAGAAGGATTTAGATATAAATGGAGTGAAATATTATTCTCCCTTTTCCCACCACACCAGAATCTATTCACACTCAGCGTAAACCCTAAGAAAACTAAAAGGTGATTTTGTTAAAAACCAAAAAATATTAGATCACTGATTCTAACATTTAACATAAATGTGAAAAATAAGTCCATCATCAAGTGAATGAACATACTCCCTGAGAATGTAGCAGTGATGTCCACCCACAAAGAAGACACTCTGATACCAATGGTAACAGCACCCAAACCACTGAAGTTTCCTTCCATGAGACTGAAGGACGTTATTGGAAGTACCTGGGCCCTGAGGTCAGACATACTTAAGTTTGATCCAACTCGGGCATTAGTAGCTGTTAAAGTTACTTTTCTTTCCCAAGCCTCATTTTGCTGTTTGTGAAAGGGATATAATCGTACTTATCTTAAAATTATCTAGAAGTCGATTTATCTGATTTAATAAATGCTAGTTTCATTTCAAATATCACACTTTGCAATAGATTTTGTATCTTTGAAATGCATTAACTTTTCTGAAATAATTTATCATCATTTTATTTTATTATCACACCCCTGTGAAGCAGATAAGGTAGATAAATATTAAATCTGTTAAATATATAGGAAAACTGTGACAGGTTATTGAGAGCTTCCCAAAGTTACATGCTAGCTGGTGACCAAGCTGAGCTAGACTGAGTTCTCTGATTCCTCGCTGTTCGCCTTTCAGCCCTGCCGAGAATTGTTCATCTAGTAAGTGCCAAGACTCAGGTCTGAACCCTTCAGTTGTCTTATAAATTAGTCTTCATAACATAATACTTGAATGTTTCTGTGTATCTTCTGGGCACTCAAGACCCACCTATCCTCTTTCCATTTTCTTTCACTCAAACGTTTTGTCTCTTCTTTGTGGGTTTACCACTTTCTCTCCATAATTTATTTGTTTAGAGGGAAATGATAAGTACAAGTCCTAATGTGAATTTCTGTTCCCCTTCAAAATAGCACCCACCTTACAATTCCTTCTAAGGAATGTTTTGAGTATTAAAAATACATACCACCACATCACCATATGTTAAAAGGTATTTATCACAATCTCAGCATGGGTATGAACTCAGATTTATTTCAAGCTGAAAAAAGAAGTTAAAAAAAAACTTTGATGGATCCCATTAGTAATCACATATACTAGCATTTTTAATATGCTTTTTATTTAATCATACTAGAAGTCAAATTTTAAAACTCTACTCAACCTGTTATAGTTTAAGGGAATGTTAAAAAAAAAGTAAAATTTTAATTTTGCTTCAATCACCTTAGGTGGACATGTGGAAAAGTTATAGATTATCCACAATCTATATTAGTTGATAAAACTGAATAAGATGTCCCATTAAGTCAAGGCTAAGAGTTATAAGGAAATGGCTATTCAGCACAGAAGTAACAGGTAATCCCCCCACTTGTAAGGTACACTGCCAACCTCCTTAGATTCACTGGTCCATTTAAATTGCACAAAGCACCATTCTTGTTCCATTTTAAATATAAAAAATGAATCACAGGCTAAAGTTATTGGCTGAAAGTAAGTCTCTCACCTCAAATAAATAGTATAGTAGAGGACTTAGCCCTATGCCCATCGCACTGTGTTAGCCTTCTGTTGCTGTAACAAAATGCCTGAGAAAATCAACTTGAAGAGAGAAGGATTTACTGGGGCTTACGGTTTCCAGGGTTTTAGTCTGTGGTTTGCTGATGTCACTGCTTTGATCCTGGGGTGAGGCAGAACATCATGTGCTAGTGTATGATGGAGGGAATTTTCTCAACTCATGTGAAGTCAAAGAAATGCATCAATTTCAGACAGACTTAAAATCCAGCACAGGATTTGTCTCCCATGTCTGCATTGCTCCAGTGACCATGGCAGCCCATGATCTGCTGAGTCTCCAAGTATGACCAGCACCTCCAACAGACTCACAGTGGAGCAGAGGATGCAAGAGAAGTGTTTTTAAAGAACTTAATCCATCCTAACTGATATATTTTATTCTATATTCTTTAGAAAAAAACATTGAGAAGACTTAACTAGGGCTTCATTTGGTATAACTCATGTCTTAAAATATTTGTCAATGAATTTTGAAAGGGCAAGGAAGTAAAACAGAGGAAAAGAGAGCTGTTAGTAAATTAAGTACAGTGTCCAGGCAAGCATTAATGTGGGCTTGGATAATAGTAGTAAAACTAGAGATGTACAGAAGTCATTAGAACTTGCAATAAATAAAATGGAAGAAAAAAAAGAGAGCCAATGTGTCCATATTCATAGCAATACTACTTTCACAGAGTTGTTAAGAGAACAAATAAAGCTCTTTTGAGAAAGAATCTAGCACATTGCACTGAAGTAACTCTCTCCTTCCACTGACATCATCAAAAATTAAATTTTTTATTTGAATTACATCATCATCTCATCAGTGGTGGGGAACCAGAGGAGGAGAATTTGAGTCACTAGTCACAAAATGTTGCTCACAACAGACTTTACCCTAGATCAGCACACAAATTCAATCTGTGTTCTCCTCTCCTCCAACAATGAGCTCTGCCTATGACTGATAAGAAATGATGCACTATTCACAGTGAGCCCGCTCAACAGGGAAGAAAAATCAAATGAGGATAGTTCACAGTGCTACAGGAGGCGATTCTCTTACTTATAATTATTCTTGACAACCAGAAATTTGTAGAAAGAATAGATGTTTGGATTATGTTGTTTGCAGTCGGGTTTTGATCACTTTGACTTTAGCAAGGGAATTAGATATCTCTTCCCTTTATAAATAACCCCACAAATAATTTTTAGAAGTATAAGCAGATCTTTCCTGTAAATACTATTCAGTGTGGAATTCTATTTGCTTAATTGTCTACTGCAGGAACAAGGCAAAAATTATGTCATTGCTTTATCCATGAACTTTCTAGTGCATTCTAGATGTCTCACTCAAACTGGATGGCAGTAAACAAGGGCAATATTTCTTGCACATAATATTTCTGGGTACAATATTTTGCTGACCAGAGGATTTTATTTTGGGAAGCAATTTTTACAAGCCGATGCTCAGTCACCAAGTTGTTATAACACACCATATGCATTAGAAGAAAGAAAGCTTCTCAGTTGTAATAAGTCTATGTAGCTTCAGCAGAGCAAAAATAGTAGTGTTGAATATGGGTAGAAAGAAAGGATGGATGAAAGGGATCCCAGTCTCCTCCACCATTGTCTCTCTGAGAAACAGAGAGCATCTCCCATGTGGCATCACCTAAGCTTCTATACATCTCAAGAGAGAAAAAGAGGACTCGGTTTCTGAAGGGATAAAACCACCCCTGTATGGGAATCCAACTAAACATTTATCAAAAAACGTTGAGAAAATAAAAAGTTAGAATGGCCCCTTTTTGCTAATAGTGTAAAGTGAATTCATGCATAAATATGGATGGGGGGCAGCAGAACTTCACCAGGTACAGTGGTGCACACCTATAATTCCAGTGCTTGGAAGGCTAGGATGGGAAGATCAAAGATTTGAGGCTAGCCTCAGCAACCTAACAAGACTCTATTTCAAAATAAAAATAACAATAAATGAAAAAGGGTTAGGAGTGTAGCTTGGAGGTAGAATGTCCCCTGGGTTCAATCCTCAGTACCAAATATAAAAAGAAAGAAAGAAAGAAATTTAATTTGCATCACTGCATAAGGAAATAATTCTATCTTGGTAAAGATATCAGCATACATCTTTAGATCCTTGGAACCTGTAACTATGTTAAATGCCAAGGGAGAATTTCACTTATACACAGAATTAAGGTTCTAATCAGCCAGCTTTAAGGTAGAGCTATTACCCTGGATTATCCAAATGTGCCCAATGTAATTACAAAGATCCTGACAAGTCAAAGGGCCAGGGAAATAAAGACACTCAGGTTTGTGTTGTTTAGCCTGTTCACAGACAGAGCTAATGTGTGGCAAAGCCAGGCCTTTCGGGATCAACTTAGGATCTCTTTTCTCTGACTTCAGCTCTCAGATGGAACATGAGATTTTCTTTTTCTTTCTCCTTTGGTTTTATTCATATGATTAAGTCCTGTACCCATAGCCGTGTGTAATTTTCTGAGCAGATAACCCCTGTGGCATTTTACAGAGTATACAGTAGAGATTCTTATTTCAAATAAATATCAAAAAACAGAGTAGTCTGTCTAGATTAAATGAAACAGAGAGAAAAGTAAACACTGCATCTGTAGAGGCTACTACCTGTACCTCAAGGCAACAAGCGGGGGACGGGGCATCTTGTTTTTGCCTCTGAGAATCTGGGTCTGTCTCTGCTAAAACAAACCCAAGATATTCTTCTGCTAAGAGATCCAAGCTGATTATTAATACAATGCATGGCAACATCTGTGGTTTGCACATTGTTGAACTAAAAAGGCTCTAATGTGTTAGAGCAGAGGCCAAGCAACCAGTATCCATGGCAACCCCTTGTTTAGTTTCAACTGGCAGTCGTGCAGCGTATTCAATCAGATTCTTATATTTGTCTAAATGGCACCCAGTAAGTGTCTCCCATAGCCAACATTTTTGTCTCCGTTTGGAAACAAAGGAAAATCAGACCTGGGTGGAGGAGGGGAGCAGAGGAGAACTCACCATGAAAGAACTAACTTCAGGGAAGCTAAAATTAATGCTTCACTTGTCAGGTGGCAAAGCACAGAGGAAATTATAATAGGTGTGAGTAGAAGACAGAGCACAGGGGTCTTGAGGAGAAAGAGAAATCAGAGTGCCTGGCCCTAATTTTATCATTAAAAAGTGATTTTTAAAAAGTCGTGAAATCTGCTTGTGTTTACAAACTGAGTCCACTACTGTTTATTGAGTGTTCTTGAAGCATTATTCTGCACAATTTATAAACATTATCTCTAATCCTGAGCAGAAAACATTTAAACACTACAACCACACAGTTATCATCTTTATCTCACACTTAAGGAGACTTCAGTGAGGAAAATTTAAACAACTTTACCCACTGTGATAGATTTTATCTATGAAGGCTTTGAACTTATGTCTAACTGATTTAAAAATCCTTACTCTTTCCAATACTTCACATTCTGAAGGGACCAAGTTAAATTGATTTTTTAAATCCTATTCTTTCGAATAAATGTGTCAATAATAAGATGTTATCCTGGCAAATAATAAAATGTAAACTCAGCTCTGAAAATGTTTATCACTGTAATAGTTTTGTCAAAAATTAAACAGCTTTATGTTTAACTGGAAAATGATTAAATGTGTGAATATTCTGCATTTGCATATGACTTGAATGTGTTTCTTCTGGGCCAACAAAGGGTGGAGACCAGGTGAGGGTGTAGGAGTAGATAATATCTAGCCAACTAGTGGCTGGAAATGTGAAAAATGTAATCATTCAAAGAGCCCTGGACAGAGACTCAAGCAGCAAATTGGACAAGAGAAGCTGTCTCTCCTTATTTAAACATCTAAACATCCCCTCACCTTTGGAACTTACTGACACACCTAAATTAAATTACTGATTTGCCTCTTAGGTACACTAAAACCCTCTCAGATGCCTGCAACTTTCAGTAAGATGCTAAGACTAAGTCCAGAAAAGTGAGCCTTGCTTCTTAAAAGCATAAATAGCTATCTCTGTGATGCAATGTTTGTGTTCTTTTTTTTTTCTTTCGTTTTATTTTTTTTTGGGGGGGAGGGAATCTGGGGATGGAGCCCAGGAGCATTTGACCTCCAAGCTATACCCCCTGCCCTATTTTGTATTTTTATTTTGAAACAGGGTCTCACTAAGTTGCAGAGGGCTTCACTAAGTAGCTGAGGCTGTCTGTGAACCGTGATCTTCTGGTCGCAGCCTTCCAAATGCTGGGATTACAAATGTGCAGCACCACGTCTGGCTCTTCTTCTTTTTAGGGGCGCCACTTTTACACAAGTTTTTTTTTAACCCCATTATGATGTATAAATACAATGCACTAATAAAATTTAAAAAATAAAGAATTAAAAATTTAAAAAATATATTTGTGAGAAGCAGAAATTTACTAAGAACCATCTCAGGGCATTGGTAAATTTCCCAGGAAAACATGCTCTCTGAAGCTCCTCCCAAGGGGGTGCAGAGAAGCCCCTGGTTTCCAGGTGGCTCCAGATGGCTTTGTGACCAGCAGCCACGTGAAGATCTCTTGGCAGTTTGAGCACCTTCCTCTGGAAGCTGTCTGAGTCCACTCTGCTTTAAAGTCCACTCTGTCTCAAGCCCAGGGAGCTGGTTTTGTCCAGTTCAGCAATCTGTTTGCACTGGAGATATCTTATTGTTAAATACTCCAGTGCACTTCTGCTAACCTTTCACTGGATCTACTTGGTTGAACCCAAAGCATATCCTTGGGACCAGCACACAGCAGCAACACATTCTTACGATATGAGTCACAATTCTCTGGGATTACCTGGAAGGCTAAGACAGGAAGATCACAGGTTTGAGGAAAGCCTCAGCAAGTAGTGAGATTCTTACCAACCTAGCAAGGGGGTGTAGTTTGGAAGTAGAATGCTCCTGAGTTTAATCCCCAGCAGCACACGCATAAATAAATAAATAAATAAATAAATAAATAAGAATTTTCTGGGTTACCTGATTTCAGCCCTGACTATTATCTGGGGTACAGACCACAGGTTCACAATGGGGCTGCCAGGTAGAAGGGAAGTCTTTTTTTGCTAAGTGATCTTGGGAAGACAAACTGGCTTGAGGGACCTCAAGGCTATGCTGGAGAGCTGTTCTAGGAGGCCCTCTCCCCTGGGCAGCACTGAGGAATGGCAGGCAGGCTGTGCTTTCTGCCGCTCTTCTGCCCTGACTTCTTGTCCTCCTCAGCCAGCGAATGCTCAAAGGGGCAAGAAGAAGGGCAGGCTCACTGGCTTTCCACTCTGAGTGAAGACTGAAGGCAGAAGTATCTTCTAAGGATGGAGACGGCCCAGTGCCCCAATGCTTGGGTCTAACCTGGAATGAGCACCCTGCCTCCCAATTCACCCTGTGTTAGAGGATCTGCTATGTGCCCATAGCATCATTAAATGTTCTGTTCAATACAGACAGTGCTATTCCATTTAAGGGGAGGCAGCCTGTGAGCATAAAGTAGAGGAGGACACCAAACATCTATCTTGCAGCCATGTTCTTTACTCCGGTAGAGCTCAGGGGAACAGAAGTAGAGAGTACCACAGAATGACATTAGCTTCTGCCCAGCTATGACCCAACCTGCCACCCAGCCCATTATCAATGTCTTTGACATTTTCTTCTTCATCCATCAGGATGGTCTCTGGCTTCAGGTCCCTGTGATCAATGCCCTACTCAGAGTAGTAGCGTACCACACACAGGATCTGTTTGAATAGCCACCAGGCCTCCTCCTTCCTCATGATAATGAGCAGTTACCCCTTACTCACATGATCTATCACTAGGTAGATGTAGCTAGGAGTGTCTACAATCTGAAACAGCTGAACCATGTTTGGGTTCTCCACAGTCCTCATTATATCCTGTTTAGACACACTGTGGGGGAGCTTATGTGTGAATTTAGACAAGACTTTCACAGCCACTTATTTCCCAGTGAGGATACGGTGTACTAGTAGGACCTGGGCAAAGCTGACCTCAGCAGTATCCCTCAGGATTTGATAATGACCCTTGAGAAAATCCTCATGGGAAGAGCTGGCTGAGGTGCTGGCCTCACCTCACTACTCTCTCTCCAAGCAGCATACATGAAAAGCCACAACAGCAACAACTTACGATGCTAGCTACAAAAAAAATCAGACCAACAAACAAAAGTACAACAAATAATAAACCCAACAAACACACACACACACACACACACACACACACACACAAAACAAAGCCAAAATCCCAAACCAACAAATCAGATTCAAAAGCCACCAAATCCCAAACAAAGTAACTATCTGTGAAGTCTGCCAGGCCACCAACCAAGAGCTCCCTATCTACAGAGAAAACAAAAACAAAAACAAAACCAGCCATGGCCCAGGGCCTTATATATCTGGTACTTGAGACTCTCTCACAATGACTTCTTGTGAGGTCACAGCAAGAAACGGTCAGGTCATGGCTGGGTCTGGACCAGTGGGCTGTCTAAACTTAGGGCCTCCAGTACTTTTTCCACTTTAGTAAGAAAAATAAGAAGTGTTTTAGAAATTCATTTTCTTCCAAGGGTTATGAAGACCAATATCTACTGGCTTAGGAATTAAAACTTGTAGGGCGCTTCAGTGGCTTTTTTTATTTTGAGTAAAATAATCTAAGTTTTGTCTTCTTTGTTGGTGCCCTGTAATCATACATCATAATGAAGTTCAGCGTGATAAAGACATAGATGCACACAGCACTCAGGGAGCCTTCTTCCACAATGTTAATTTCCAGTCAGGTAAGACAGGAAACAGCTTTTTTGAGAAATAATTAACACAAAATAAATTGCATACATCTAAAGTATACAGCTTGTGAGGTTTTGATATATGGATGCATCTGTGAAATTGTCATCACAGTCAAGATAATGAATGTATTCATTTCTCCCCAAAGTGAGTCTCCTCATGTCCTGTTGGCATTCTCCCTCCAGTCCTTCCTTGTTTACCCGCTGATCTGCTTTCTATCACTGTCAATTATTTTGCGTTTTCTAATACAGGAGACATGCTTCCAAATTCTTCTGACATCGTTACAGCCATTACAATCAACTAAGTCACCATAGTCTTCCACACAGAAGCAACTCCAAGCCCTATAAGCAATGTGCATTTTGAACCTGTTCTCTTAACAGCTCCTCTCTGCTATCTGAGAATTTGTGTGACTTCATTTCAGAGGGGCTAGCTTAGTCTGATCTTCAACAGGGCACCACTCTGCTTTCTCAGCCACACACACACACACACACACACACACACACACACACCTCCATGTCTACCAGAGATGGAATGCCAGCTGTTCCTCCTGGCCACCACTTGTCCAAAAAGCAAGACTGACCAGTAACAGACATCAACCTGTGGTTGTTTTTAGGCACCCAGATGAGTTATTCCTGGACTCCATGGCTCTTATATGATGCTGAGAGTCACAGGATCTAGAAAGCACAGGGGCTCATTTTGCTCACATGCAATTCAAAGAGCAACTTCAGACTTACTGAATTTGATCTACCTCAACCAAGGTAACTATAACAATTTCTCTTGCTGGTACCTGTTCATAATATACTTGAGTGGTTCAAAATGGTAGTGGAGCAAAGGCTTATTTCTAGTTTTATTTGTCCTAAGTCGCCAATTATTGTCTTCATAGATTTTTAAAAATAAAAAATATCCTTTATACTTATGCACGTATTTGCCATGTCTAGAGCTTTTCATTCCTTCCCACATTTCAAGCCAGACTTGGTGGTTCAAGCTTATGATCCCAGTACTCGGTAAGCTGAGATAGGAGGGTCGTAGATTTGAGGCCAGCACCTGCTTAGTGAGACTCTATTTTTTAAAAATAGTTTTAACTGAAAAATGGTTGAGGGTATACCTCAGAAGTATACACCTACTTCAATCCTCAATACCATGAAAAATAATTTATATTTCAGTTTGTTTTTATTTCTTTTTGCCTGAGAGATTCATTTAACATTTCTTGTAGTATAGATCTACTGGGAAATTTTTTTCTCAGATTTTATGATCAGAAAAAGTCATTCTTTTTCTTTTATTTTCTAAATATACTTGACAGGGTTGCTCATACAAAGTTTCTTATCATTTCTACCTTTGTACCTCTATGTGCAATGGATCTTTTATTCCTTACTTGCTTTTTAGATTCTTCTTCTCCATTTCAAATTTTTTCTTTTTTTTAAATTGTGAATTCTTAGAATTTAATGGTTCCTCAAAATTACATATCACATAATCATTTTTTAAAAATTTTTATTGGTGCATTATGTTTATACATCATATTGGGGTAAAAAAAAAACTTATGTGGACATACATGGACACATCACCCATTTATCCCCTACCCACTAAGTCAAATTTTCTATAGTTTAATTCTTATATAGCTTTATGTAGTTCTTAATATGTTTCTTTTGCTTGAGATTTTTAGCTGCCTGGATCTGTAGCTTTAAGGTTTTTATCAGAGTTTGGAAATGCTCAGCCATTCCTTTTGAAAATCATTTTTATCCCTTTTTTCTGAGACTCTAATTAAATGTATGTAGATTTTACCTGAAAGTGTCCCACAGCTCACTGAGACTTTCTTCCCCAGTAACTTTCCCCACTATATTTTGATTTATATAGTTTCTATTGCAATGTCTTCAAATTCACTAAAACTCTCTTCTGTAATTACTCTACTGTTTATCCCACTTGGTGAATGTTTCATTTTTTAATTTTCTAAAATTCCATTGGTGTCACTTTTCTATTTTTCATATCTCTCCTTATTATATTCAAGCATTTTTAAGCATTATATACTTAGCCTGGTGTGGTGGTGCACACCCGTAATCCCAATACTTGGGAGATTGAGACAGGAGGATTGCAGGCTTGAAGCCAGCCTTAGCAATTTAGTGAGGCTTTCAGCAACTTAGGCCATTTTTAAATAAAAATTAAGAAGGGCTGGGAGTGTAGCTCAGAGTTAGAATGGCCCTGGGTTCAATCCCCAGCACTACAAAAAGAAAATGTTACATAGTTGATCATATTTAGGTTTATAATAGCTGTTTTTAAACTATGTTAATTCCATCATCTCTTTCATTTTGAAAGAATATTTCTATCAATTTCTTTTGTTTCTTGGTTAAGGGACCTATATATTTTTTGGTTTTTTTTATGTGCTTACTAACTTCTTATTGGATTTCAAACATTGTGATTTTACCTTGTTAGGTACCATGAATACAAGGTTTGTTTTGGCCTATTTATTAGTTCCCTGTTGCCGCTATAATGAATCACCAAGAACTTTGTGGTTTAAACAACGATTTTTGCTCTCCTACAGTTCCGGAGATCAGATACAAAATGAGTCTTATTAGAATACAGCTGTATCGGTTCCTTCTGGAGAATCCAGGAGAGAGGCCATTTCTTACCTCTTGCAACCTCTGGTGATTATCAGAATCACTTGGCCTGTGGCTATATCACTCCAATTTCTCCTTTTATCAGTACATTGCCTATTTTCCTTTCTGGTGCATGCTTTATTCTGGGGGTAATTTAGCCTCACTATTAATGTACAACCCTTCTAAGGAGTCTACCAAATGGCCTAGAATAACAACTGTAGCTTGTGGAATTACAAATTATTCCTCTTAAACTTCAAAATTTTTTCAACTTACTGTTTTTTAATGGCTCTTTTCCTAGCTTCAAATATTTTTTCTCTTTTAGGTACGCTTTGTCAAAGATGAGAAGGACCTATCTATAAATCTTAGGAGTTCTCTCCCCACCCCCTTTCTAGTTCCTTCCTTTGAAATTCTCTGCCCCTCAATTTGTAGCTGTCTCAGTATCTCTGAACGCAAACTTCTGTCTCTTCATGTCCACTGATCCTAATTCAGTTACCCCTTTCAAGATTAAAACTAGGACAATCATAGGATTTGCTTATTTTATTGCTCTTTCTTTTAAAAATTGTATTTATTGATGTATCATTATTGTTCATGATAGTGAGATGCATTGTGATACAATAATACATTCATATATTCACATAACATTATTTTGTCTATTCCCCCCCATTCCTCCCTTTTCCCTCTTCTCCTGCCTTCCCTGGTTCTCCTTTTACTACTGTACTCATCTCTCTTGTTTTCATGAGGTTCTATTTTTTTCCTTTTTTCTCTCTACTTTCCACATATGAGAGAAACCATATGACTTTGCATTTTATGAGTCTGGTTTACGTCATTTAGTATGATATTATCATATATGTTTCCATCCATTTTCTTACAAATAACACAATTATATGGTCAGTGACTCTGCTTCTTTTCATTTTAAGTATAAGCTCCTATATTGTTTATTCCATGCCTGTAAATCATTAGTTTATATATATATTTTTTTTTCTGCTTATAGATGTTTATGAAAGGGGAGAAAATATTGTAGCAGTCAGTCTTTTCTTAAAAGAAACAGAAGACTAGAAGTTGACTTTTACACAGTTGAAACCAAAAAGAAGAAAAATTTGTCAAGAGTTTCAACAGTACTTTCAAAAAAAGACTATGGCCTTATATATATTTAAGTATGACTTTGTAAAAGGCAACATGTGTGTGCACATCACACTGGCCTGGAAGTGCACCATTCTGCCCTAAACCCTATATAAGAAACTAATGGATGGATCTTTATTTTTTATTTTTTTTTTTGTGGTACTGGGGTTCCTGGAAGCCCTTCTACCTTTGGGCTACACTCCCAGACCTATTTTATACGTTTTTTATATTTGGAAACAGGGTCTCTTAAGCCAGCGCGCTGGCTTCGAACCTGTGTGATTCTCCTGTCTCCGCCTCCCAAGCGCGGGGATTACAAGCGTGCACCACCACACCTGGCATGGATGGATCTTTAAAATAAAGCTACTGTTTATTCTCCTCCAGATGGTGACCGCACATGCTTTCTTCTCACCAAGGATCTCACTGCTGAAACCTCCCCTGTGACCATGGTGGGACCTTGATCAGGCCCCTGACAATTGGCATAGTTGGCAGGACAAGGTGAGTACCCTTAGCATCCTTCTGGAGGAGCAGTGCCAAGAAGAATAACCCAGGATGGAGAAAATGTGACCCCCTAGTCTCCCTGTGGTTCCAGTGATAGAATATCTGGTGACGTGGACCCCACCAGAGGATTGGGAGAAGGTACATTCCCAGATGAAATCCACAGGGTATTGGAGGTACTGGAGTCAAACATCTTGGTGATACACTGAGAGGCAGCCCAATGGGTAGCCTGGATATTCCTGATGGTATTGTGTTATGCTAGCTATGACATTCAGGATCTAACACAGGAGGTTCATTGCTGTGATGACAGGGAGAAAATTTAGAGCAACATGTAGAAGTTGCTGAACAAGTTCTGTGTGGTCCAAAGAAGTCAATTTATGCTTCTTGCTCCAGTAGTCCATTAGGCTCCCTCAGATGTGCTCTCCTCCTGATAAGGCAGAAAGTAGAGATAGAGGGTCCTTTGGCCCCTGGGGAAGAGATCATGGAACGCTGACAACCCGCCCATCATACCTCCATGACTCAACATACACTGATGGAGTTATGTGATTTGGCAGTCAATGCAAGTAGAAGATAGGGAAAACAGTCCCCACATGGCTGTTGTGCCTGTAGGATGATAAGACATAAAATACGGAACTGAACCAGGCTAAAGTGACCCAATTGACTAGTATAATCATCATGCTTTCCTTGCAGTAGTAACTGCAGAATGCATCTGTGATTAATACACAAGCTAGGAATCAGGCTTTAATTAACTGGCTCATTGCTGCAGCCCACATGGTTTAGAATAATTTTGGCAAATTACCAGAGACTGTGCATGAACTACCTATTTAGATCTGGTACAGATAATACATGAGACAAGTATGCAAAAAAAATGATGGTTGAAACCCAGTATACGACCCCTGATAAAGAACCATCTATGGACTTTATAAAATATCTGACCCCAAGACACTTTTGGCACCATGATCACCCTCCTGGCCCTCTATGACAATCAACTGGTATGCATAAAAATGGATGCATTGGCCAGCTTGAGGACGTGGAAGTCACAGGCTGGGAGACACCCAAAGTGTGAGCTGTAGTAGGGGGGAAAGGCTCTCAGCAGGGTTGGGATCCCAAGTTACAGAAAAATTAGTCAGAGAGAAAGGGCCTGTGAAGGTCAGCCACAGGCAGATGAGGTGGCCAGATTGGCAGATAAGATAGACCACCAGCCCAACAAAGTGCTCCCGGTGCTCTGATGGCAGCTTCTCCCAAACCAAAGGCACACCCCTTCTCCCCACAAAAGAGTCTAAGGGGATAGCTAGAGAGATGTGTGGGGCTGGGTTTTCTCCCAGATTAAGGACTCAGCTAAAGTACTTAATTGGTGGGACAACCAGCTGTTCTGAAGCTGCATGTGGAATTGACTATTTATTGGCCACCCAGAAATGTAAAATGTGTGGGCACTAGTTGATATGGGAGCAGACAGCACCTCCTTTTTTGGAAACCCAGACAAATTTTCCAAACATAGGACTGTGATAAAAGGGTATGGAGGCCATCTCTTAACAGTTCTATGTGTACCAGTGACTTTGGAAAAGGATGTCTGCATATATATATATATGACAATCAACTGATATGTATAAAAATAATATATATATAGATAGATAGATAGATATAGATATAGATATAGATAGATATAGATATATAGATATATATAGATATATATATATATATCTCCACTATAGTCCTGGGGGCAGATATATTGCAAGGATTGACTGTACAGACAACTATTAGATAATTCCAGCTACAGATGTGTGTGGTAAAGACTACCAATAGAGGACATCCCAGTCATGCTTCCTTTCAACTCCCTCAAGCCATGAGGATTGTGAATATATTTCAGTACAAGTAATCAAGGATCATAAGAAAATTGGACAAACAATACTAAAGCTATAAAAGCAAGTGTAATTATCTTGGTGCCCATTTAATGTTCCCATGGGGCCAATGTGCCTGGTGCATAACATTGAACTATCAAGAGTTAAATAAAGTAACATTTCACTTGTAAGCAGTGGTATCCAGTATTTCCGAGTTGATGGATCATCTGTGACATGAACTAGGACAGTTCCATTATGTTGTAGACATGGCAAATGCCTTTTTATCCATTGATGTTATATTGGAAAGCCAAGAAAAAATTTCTTTTACCTGAGAAGAGTGCCAATGGACCGTTTTGGTACTGCCTCGGGGATACCTGTATAGTTTTACCTTCTGTCCTGGTCTGGTAGCACATGCTTTGGCCTGCTGGTGGTAGCCTGAGATTATACAGTTGTACTATATATTGATGATGTTATGCTAACCTCTTACAATCAGAAGCAGCTGCATGCAGTCTCTGAGCCACTCTCCAGGAATGGGGATGAGCTATTAATGAAGACAAGGTCCAGAGACCTGGGTATTCTGTCAGATTCTTGGGAGTTGTCTGGTCTGGATAGATAAAGCTGATACCTGAAGCAGTGATACTTAAGATACAAGTATATCCTCAGTTGGAAATGGTCAGAGAGTACAGACAAACTTGAGTCTTCAGGGGCTTGGGAAAACTTTGACATTCTATTTAACTCTGCTTATGCACCCCTTATGCCATCTTGCCCATAAAGGGGCAAGTTGAGAGTGGACACTTAAATAGAAATTGCATTTATGGGATAGTGGCACAGACTTAATGTAGTAGCCTCTGCACTTCCTTTTCTGCTAACAGTCTAAATGCATGACACAGGTTTTGAATGGGGATTATGGCAGAAACAAGGTTCTAGCAATAGCCCAATTGAATTTTGTTCACAGCTATGAGAATGATAAGAGGTGTGCTATGCTTTCATTGAGAAACAGGGGTCATGTATGCTGCTCTCTAAGCTTATTAACCCATTACAGGTACTGGTCAGTGATGGTGCAGATCATCTACCCTACTGAAGTTTGGCTGAGGTCCTGGACTTGGACCCTCTGAATAGCAATATCCCAAATGCCCAGTCTGACCAAGTGGAATGTGTATTTAGAACAATGAGCACAGTTTTCTAGTAGCTGTTTGCGCAACACATGCCTTTGCAAGACTTCACAACATCTCTCATTACTGGGTCTGCACTGAGCTACTAGTAGCTTAATCATCCCCACTACTGCAGACGGCTGTTCTACCTTATGAAACTGGAACCACAGCAGCCCAGAGTGGAATAAACTATGTCACATAATAGAAGACTTATTGCATCAAAGCCATAATAATTCCCCTCCCCTTTGTTCGGGATATGCTATAGAAAACAGGTAGGGCTGGTTAATGAGGGAACCTGTAGAACTTGTAAGCATAACACCTTTTTGTCTATAACAGGTGAATCAGTTTGTGACCAGTTGAAATGTTGGATTTTTGCCCCAAGACCTATGCTCGAACTTTACTCATTTACTGGATAACAAACAGTGGTTGGATAAATGGAAACTAATAGCAACCTAGTCCCCTGATTCCCCCCCAGATGGCTACCTCTGGGTGTGCAGACATTATGGCTAGTCATACTTCCTTGTTCACTGGACAGAAAGGTATACTTCAGAAAGGCCATGCATACAGGGACAAATACTCCGACTCTTTTCCATAAGTTTAATCACTAGGACTCCATGTATCACTACTGGCACCATGTGCACCTGGCCACATGGTAATTGTACCCTATAGCCTTGTTTGTTCCAGGGAGTAGTACTAAATATGTAGAGATACATGTAGAAATCTTAGCACAACATGTTGCCAAAGATTTAAAATGTCCTGTTGGGTTTTTTCTCTTTCAATGGATGAAACCATCTAGACATGGATGTTGGTTTTGAAGATAGAAATGACCTCAGATAAGCTCATTGCTGCCCAAGGTGGAGTGTGTGCTATTTTTCATGTAGAATGTTGTGTATACAGCAGATATGCAACAGGTACAGCAAGTCTTCTGGAAAGACTTTCCCAGCCCACCTGCCTTAGCAGAGATGGATGTAGAGGTACAGGCTATTCAGGCCTTACAGAAGGATCTGGTGAAACTCACTGGGCTCCTCCTAGAGATGAGTTTTAACTATCCTTGCCTGTATGGCTGGATGATTAATAGTTACCTCTTACACTTTCTATTACTGTTGTGGTCTCTGGGCCCAATCCAATGCTTTCTTGGTCAAGTTGCATACTACCAAACTGTAGGGGGTGGAGTGGGTATCCAAGTGAAGACATGACCCCCACTCACTCCACGAAGCCACAGATGTGCACTTATCCTGTGCAGCTGTAGATATGTATATAGTTATATAAATATAAATAAGCAAAATGCATCATGCATGCGCATGTCACATTGGTGTGGATTTTTTCCAGTTTGCCCAGAACTCTATATAAGGGACAAGTCTGTAAAGCTACTGTTTGTTCGTCTCCAGATGGCAACTCTATGTGCTTTCTTCTTGCTGGGGAGCTCACTGTCAAAACCTCCCCTGCAACCACAGCTGGCCTCCAACCAGGCACCTAACATAGGCAAATTACTTTAGCCCAACATTATTTATATTTAATACCCTAAAATTTAATACATGTCCTTCTGCCAGTTATATAAAAAATAAAGAACTACCAGAGTGGACAATGTGATTTTCTTTTGCATTAATTTTGAGAAGCTGATTTGGAAGAAAACCTAGAGAATTTTTATTTTAATGAATATAGTACACAGCTTAGCTTAGTTAAATGCACTGTTCACAATTGAATGCACATGTTATCAGCACCCAAGTCGAATACACATACATACATATTCATTTGTATTAGACACTTACCTAAGAAATTCATTGCTGGTCTTAGACTAGGAAACATATAGAGCTTCAGAAGATATTGCCAACCAGTTTTTCCTAGGGGCTTATAATGTAGACTTTTTAAACCCAAAAGTTTGTTTCAGACAGCAAATGAACAACTGGAGTCCTGTATCTCCTGGGATATAATAGTGCAGTGTCAGCAAGTGAAATCAAGTATCTATTCCCATATTTCTATCTGGGTATTATTTCTTCTAGGTCATTTAAAACCAATGATGAGACATCATAATTATTTAATAAGTTAAAGTCAAACAAATTTTAAAATCCAAATTATGAAAGTTGAGGGTTGTTTTATGTCTCCTTTGCAGAAAATAATCCTTTTAATCTAAATCAGTTTTCTGTAAATCCATATGTGTGTGTGTGTGTGTGTGTGTGTGTGTGTGTGTGTGTGTCCTGTAAACATTAGGAAACAAGAGATACCATGTTGGAATCACAGAGCTCTAAGAACTCAGTTACAAAACCCAGGTTAGCTGGGCATGGTGGTGCACGCTTGTAATCCCCGCACTTGGGAGGCAGAAACAGGAGGATCACGCAGGTTCGAAGCCAGCCTTGCTGGCTTAAGAGACCCTGTTTCCAAATAAAATATGAAATAGGTCTGGGAGTGTAGCCCGAAGGTAGAAAGGTTTCATCCCCAGTACCACCAAAAAAAAAAAAAAAACAGCTTAGGAAACATAACTTGACCTATCCCCTCTATTTCAGGTGAAGAAATTTGGACACACCTAGGCAAAGAAAGAGTCTTAATAGGATCTCAGTTAGGTAGTGAAAAGGAAAAGGATTAGAATCCAGTTCCAAATTTCTTTTTAATTCCCAGCTCACACTCTTTTCTCATTCCATTGAACCAGACCTTAATTTGGACTCCAACACTGAGCTAATAAAGTTCCTACTTAATTTAGAGTAAGTGTAAATAGATTTTAGAAGGCCCATATTCTTTTGAGATCTCTCAGTTGGTTATTTTCTCTCAAAGTTGTTTGATTTATGTAGAGCAACATATTCTCATACTAAGAAAACAAGCACACTTCACCGTGAGAAAGGCGATTCATAAAAGCCACAACACCCAGATGCTAGTTCAAAGCAAAATGTGGTTATTGAATATTGACTGTTGTCAGAATTTATGACCCCCTAAAATGTAGTGGGAAAACCAGCAATGTATAAATATTCACTATGAGTGTGTGAATCTACTTCCATCTAGCCTCAGAAAATGACTGAATTTTTTAATCTGACCCAAATAATTTTTTTACAAAGGGTTGAGAAAATGCAGCTTGAACTTTGTCCAAGCAATTGACTTCAGATCTGATTTCTGAAGATATACAAACCATACACATCAAATAGCTCTTTTCAAGTTTTGCAAAGATTCAGATGAAATTGAATTTAGTTTTTCCTTAAAGAACATATGGACTTTCAAAAAGGCAAGGAAGAGGTGGTTGGCAAAATATGTTTTCAGTTTTAACACATTTTTAAACAAAATAAAACAAAAATCATGACTGGATTGCCAAAGACTCATAAAATATTACTATCTTCCCTGTTAGTGACCTATGACTATGAAATGTTTATTTTTTCTAATTTTGTATAAAATCATCATTTTATGCTAACAGTATTTGAACAGGTTCAGGAAATAGGCAGGTATTCTAAGATGAAGCAAGTATCAATAATTCACAGATCCATGAAATCAACAGTTCCTTGTAAGTCATCTGAAGGAAGGACTACTTCCAGGAATCAGCAAAGATAATTGTGGATTAAATACCAACATACTAATTCCAAGTCTTCGAGAATTTGGATTTAACTTAAAAGATGAGGACAAGATGAAGACAAAGAAAAAAAGAAGGAATTCTAGAACTGCTTCATCAAATTGATGTGTTATTGAGTGGAAAATTAGAGCTGTGTTACTGAATTCATGCCTTTATCCAAAGTGTACTAACAAGACTTACTAGAAAAAAAGTGCATGAGGAAATTGACAAGCGATCCAATCATTCAGTTAACCAGACTTTAACAACCATATATTTATCTGTTCTTTTTAAAAATAATTCTTCCTAATTCTGCCATAGCTTTAGCATGAATTTAACTAATCTCTTCAATGTTTGGGGAAAATGAATTAGATCATTAGATTAGTACCCTACCTCCAGGTAGCTAACAAAGGTCATGCACATGGCAGAAAATTGTACACTATGAGACACTACTGGAAAACCATCATTGACACTACTGGGTGCCATATCATACCATGACTGCCTTGGGCATCTTACCACCAGGCTTGTTAGAAATGTTTTATCTCTCAGGGGCCTACTTCCTCTTCCTTTCATTTATTTTCATTTCAAAATCCATGGGTCTTTTCATTGGCAGATCTTAAGTCATGTGCCTGCACCCTAGCTGGAAAGTAGTTTGAGCAATATTGCTTCTGGCTACCCAAGCTCTGCTCTAAAGTAAAGAAATCTCCACGTGAGCTGAAGGAAGTGTTGAGGAAACACACATACAGCTTTTAGTTTTTAGTAGTTGCCAAGTCAATGGAAATATATAGCAAGGCGACCCAGATTGGGGCTTGATTAGCTTCTAAGACAGGTAGAAGTGGATGAAAGAAAATAGACTCCTAAAAAAAAGGAAAGGTGCAAAGATAGTGTTTGAAGAGCTAGACATGTTTACTGTGATTTAAATATTACATAGAATATACATGTGTCAAAATATCACATAGGCCCTCATAAATATGTATGTTTTTTGTTTTCAATGATCCATTAGAAATTTTTTGTAAAAATGGAGAGATAACAATTAGGTAGCTCTCGGTAACCTGGGAAGGAAAAGGTGAACCTAGTCAAAGAAAGGCTCAAGTTATGGCAGCTATTTCCAAGCAGTGTGTCTATTCTGCATAATTTATATTCATGTTTATACTGAAGCTGCCTGGCTTGACTTTCCACACATTATTTCAAGCCACTCAGACAAACCAAGGCAAAATAGGAAGAATAGCAGAAACAGAGATGTAAACTGGTTAAAAAACAAAAAAGAGCTGTGGAGTGGATAGAGAATGCTTTGGAAAACAAAAATCCACCCAACTTTTTATAATAGTCTTGACATCGTTGACATGCATGGCAGCTAAAATTTACAATGTTCTGAAAAATTATCATTCTAAAATTATACTGTATAATATATAATCTTAGAGAAGCATGTAATATTATAAAATATATAGATAGTTTATTAAAACAAGTTTCTGGTAAACTGATATGTCAACACAATTATCATTTACAGAACTGATATTTGTCCAGTTGCCTTTGGGAAATTTATATTAAGTGAATTGACCTAGAACTCTTAGTGCAAATGACCAGCCAATCTTTGATTCTAGTCTTTTAGCTATTGCAAAACTCTGTTGTGTCTACTTCATGACACTGATCCCTCTCTCAATTTTTTTGTGTTTATTCATTGGTTTGTGGACATATCGTGTGTTTTATCTCAACAGAAAGTAAGTTCAAGAAAAATCATGGCAATTCTGGATCCCACCTCTGGATGCCCATTGTCTAGGACAATTCCCAGAACATAATTAGTGCTTTAAAAAGTTGTTCCCTAATGGTGTTTAGGTACTAATATTTTCCTTATAGAAGGTTAGGAAAATTAAATGTACCAGCATTCTTAAAACACATAGAAAAGCATTAGCTCATAAGACCTTCAAAAATGCTGGTTTTATCATTTATTTTGGAAAAGTGCTCATATTCTTTGTGTATAAGCTTAGTAATAAATATATCTTCTAAAGACTTTTGCTGAAGCTACCTGGATTTTAAATCTCGATTATAGCTGGAGACCAGTGGTGATCCGCCAGCATCAGTATCTCCATGCGGTCCACAGACTTTTCTTCACAACATTAATGTTTAATGCAATGTAATAATATACATTTACATCTGCTACAGATTAATAATTTACATGTGATATTTAATACAAACCAGAATTCAAATCCTTAGTGCATCTTCAAAAGTATTGCCATCTGGCCCCCAAGTCCTAGGGAATATTTTGTGGAGAGAAACCAGAAGTGGAAGGCTTGTGGTCTGAGAGAGTTCTCTGCCCCTTCCCACCAACAGAAATGGCCTTGGGAAACAAGTAATTAATAAAGTTTTAAGACTTTAGAAACAGGTGGAGATAGCTCCTAAATGACTTTGCAAACTTACTATTAAAGGTTGTTTTGTGTATTTGGCCACACAGTGTTGCCATCCTAGAATCCTGGCACTGGAAGGAACCTGCACCAGAAACCACCTGGGCCAGCCCTTTATATTGCAGAAACGGTGTCCCAGAGAAATACAGTGAATTCATAAGGACATATTGCCAGTTTCTGGGAGACCCAACATTGTAACTTGGGAACTTGGGTTTGCTTTTTGTTTTGTTTTGTTTTGTTTTGTTTTTGTTTTTGCAGTACTGGGGATAGAACCCAGGCACATTCTACCTCTGAGATACACCCCCAGCCTTTTTTTCTTCTTTATTTTGAAACAGGGTCTCACTGAGTTGCAAAGGGCCTAAGTAGCTGAGGCTGCTCACAAACCATGATTCTCCTGTCTCAGCTTCCCTAATGCTGGTTACAAGCATGTGCCACCATGCTTGGTTAACTTGGTGTATTTTTTTTTTTTTTGATAATGCACTTTCTAATTTTCCTAAGTTTTTATATAGATAGGTGCACTTGAATTTTAGAGTAAATTCATGAAAGGCTTTTATTCTTGTTGTCGTAGCTGTTAAGTCTTCACTCCTTGTGATCTCACGGGTTACAACCATTCATGGACAAGTTATTTGTCCATTTTTTCTTCTTTCCCTTCCTCCCTTTTGTGCTTATTATCTTGAGGGCTGTTTGTTTTCAGACTGTGGATATTTTGTTTATAATTCACATGTAACTGTCCATATTTTCTGGGTAGAGTGTGTTGTTTTGATACACATATGCACTGTAATAATCAGAGCAAGTGGCATCTCCATCATTCATACACTTAATATTTCTTTGTGGTGAGAATATTAAAAATCCTCATTTCTAGCTACTTTGAAATATTATTTCTTCTAACTAACTATAACTTTGTACCACATTTTGGATTGTTTTTGTTGGTTTGGTGATATTATTCAAACCCAAAAGCATGTCCAGGGAATAGGAGAGAAACCTCAAATCACACAAGCCATCCATAGGAGTTTAATAAATGTTTGTGGACTTTGACCCATTTCTTTATTGATAGGAACTTAAGAACATAATGAAAAATAAGCTTGAAATTAATTCCTAAGATTAGGAAGTTTATGTTTGAATTATCTGTTCTGTTCACACATGTGAATATAATTCAAAGTTGGCAGAGCTAAGACTAGACTGCTCTGCCATAGGAGTGAGTGAGCATCACTCCAAGTTGTGAGAAGTAACCATTTTCCAGATAGCAGT
This sequence comes from Muscardinus avellanarius, assembly GCF_963383645.1. Classification (NCBI taxonomy): domain Eukaryota; kingdom Metazoa; phylum Chordata; class Mammalia; order Rodentia; family Gliridae; genus Muscardinus; species Muscardinus avellanarius. Next base: position 125,923,976 of record NC_137791.1, read on the forward strand.
TGGCAGCTATGTATAGAAGACATCAAAGACAAAGATGGGAAGCCAAGAAACAGGTTAAAGAGACCACAGCAGTAAGCAGGACAAGACACTAGATGACATACCTATTCTTTCCTACCAGCAAGAATCACCTGACATTGTCAATAATTGCTATGACCAATCAATTCTACTGGGAAAAGGCTGAAATACATATTATACATATACAGGAGACAGAGAGAAATCAAATAAAAGAAGAAGTGGTAGAGAAAGGTGAGAAAGAATAAGAAAAAGAGGAGAAGGAAGAGAAGGAGGAGAAAAAGGAATGAGAAGAAATAAGGGAAAGAGGGAGGGAGGGAGGGAGGGAGGAAGGAAAAAGAGCAGGGGAGAAAGAAACCTTTGTTTGTTTGGTTTTTTTTTTTTTTTCCTATCATCTCAGTGTATTTTGTTCAAAGGATTTTATGAGCCATAGGTTATCTAGATTTGTTCTTCACTAGCAGCAATAAGCATCCCCTGAGAGCTTATTAGAAAGACAAATTTGGGGGGTCCTACCAAAGTCAATTAAATCAGAATCTCTTGGGTGAGCCCCAGTAATCTATGTTCTAACTAACCATCTAGGTGATTCTGGTGTACAATCAAGTCTGACAAGTACTGTGGCAGGGGGAGGGGTGTCTTATAAATGCAAGGTATACAGAAGGTCTTGGTTTTGTTTGAATCCTAAACAAACATATAAAACAATCTGCAAAATATAACAAAAGATGATTATTCATGATGTAAACTATTAAAGGTTTTTAGTGTCTTTTACTCCTAGACAATACAGCCTATGCATGACAATAGCTATATTCAAATGTACCCAGATTGATGGCCAACTTATTGAACGTTAGCAGTGAGTAAATACTCTCTGCCACATTATGCAGATTCTTATATCATATGTAGCAATACATGCATTAAAAATTCAAATCCAGACTGGACAAGGACTTTATGGACACCTTCATACATGATATGAATTTGCATACATAAATACATACATATGTTCTTATAATTAAGCAGTATATAAAAATTTGTCAAAGTAGCTGTTCTATATGATATATTTTGTGGAATATAGAGATTGTGATTTTTATGCACATCGAGCCCTTGGCTAAAGCCAGATGTATTTATTCCCTATTTCCAGGACATCTCTTGGGTTTTCCCCCATTTGCTCATATATTTACCCTGACTGAAATGTCCTGTTCACTCCTTCCAAACTCTTCTAGAAAGTATTGCATCACTACATGTTATAGTTTGGGGGGCTTTTGTGTGTGTGTGTGTGTGTTTTTTTTTTTGTTAAAGAAATTTTTATTGGTGCATTGTAGACATACATCTTAATGGGATAAAAAAAACTTGTGGAGATATATATGCACACATCACCCAATCAGCCCCTAACCAGTCCCTTACCCTTCCCTCCCTCTCCCTCCTTCCCATGCTTGGTTTCCTGATTAACTTTGATGTTTTTTTTTTTTCTTCCATATATCCTCAAGTTATTTTTGACAAGGTTTCCAAGAACATTTGGTGAAGGAAATAATAATCTTTTCACTAAATATTGTTGAAAAATAATAACTACATGAAAAAGAATAAAATTGGGCCCTTACCTAACACCATATACAAATATTAACTCAAAATAGATAAAAGATCTAAATGTAAATCTTAAGACTATAAACTTTTAGAAGAAAACCTGGGTCATAAAACTTCACAACATTGAAATTGACAGTGATTTCTTGATATGATTCCAAAGGCACAGGCAACAAAAGAATAAACAAACTTCATAAAAAATAGAAAAATATTATACAACCAAAGACAATGTAAACAGATTTAAAAGTTACTGATATAATGGGATAAAATATTTCCAAATGCTATATCTGAAGGTATATTAATATTCCAAATAGAAATCCTAAAAATTAGCAACAATAAAACCAAACAATATAATTTGGAAATAGGTAAAAGACTAAAATAATGAATCTCCAAAGATTTTTATATGACCAATAAACACATGAATATCACTCATCAAAAACAACTTCCAGCCAAAATTTTCCTGCCCTGCAAAACTATGTGTCAAATTAGATGGGGAAATAAGAAGCTTCCATGACAAACAGAAACTGAAGGAATTTATGTCTTCAAAACCAGCGTTAGAGAAAATATTCAAAGAAATTAATTACAAAGAAGAAATAGGTAATACACACCAGAACCAGAGAAACAAGGTTTTCCATCCAGCAGACAACTAAGCAAAGAAGAATAAACAGTATTTCACACAGAAGTAAAATCTTAACATGTTACGAATTAAAAGTTATTTCTCAATAATCACGCCGAATGTAAATGGCCTCAATTCCCCAATATAAAGACATAAAGTGGCAAAATGGATTAAAAACCAGAATCCACCCATCTTCTGCTTACAAGAAACACACTTTACATTTAAAGATATTAACAAACTTAAGGTAAAGGGCTGGAGCAAGGTAATTCATGTTAAGTAGCCATCCTAACAAATGTGAAGTAGTATTTCACTATAGTTTTTATTTGTATTTTCTTAATGATATAGTTTGGGTTTTAAATGTCCCACAATGTGCATGTATTAAGCTAAGCAGCCAAGTTCAGAAACAGGGCAAGGCTGGAGGTGGGTTCTTGAAGGGATGGCCTGAGGACTGTGTGGTTCTCTTACACTTTTCCCTCTCTTTCTTCCCCTCTCTTTTGCTCTCACTTTTTCTCTCTCCTTCCTGACACCATGTCCTGAGGATCTGCCGCTGTGACTCCTGCATGGAAGTAATCAAGGACTGACCTCTTGAAACTTCTGAATTGTAAGCCCCAAATACACCTTTCTTCATTTAAGTTGTATGTGTCAGGTGTTTTGGCCCCAGTAACAAAAATGCTGCCAAAAACAACATCTAAGATGAAAACTCAAATACTGCATCTGACTTTTCTGAGCAGGGTGGATATTAGAGCTAGGGGCTATTAAGCAGCAATATTTCAATTCTATGGAGGTCTAAGAGCTAAATTATAATTCAGAGGAATTTTCATTCTCTCCGATGAGAGGCTGGACACTAGCTCTGAAGTGGCCCTTAAGACCTAGGGGGTAAATACTTGGGAAAGCTTGACTTGAGGTCCAAGGTTCCCTAGGCAGAAAGGCTGGGCATGCCCTGTACCAACTTACCCTCTGACTTCTTTGATCTGTGGGAGCTGCATAGGGGCTACATCACTGGCCTAATGGATCCTATTGACTGCTGAAGTGGATGAGTTAGATTTCTTTTTTTAATTTTTTATTGGTACTTTTAGCCATACATCTTAATGGAGCACAAGATGATAGAGGCATACATGCACACATCACTCATTTAGACCTTCCCAATTTCCCACCCCCATTTCCTCCTCCCTTCCTCCTTCTCATGTTTGGCTTACATGTACATTCACAAACATATCAAAGGAATGAGTTAGATTTTTTTTTACTTTTGCACATGAAAAACTGAGAAAAATGGAATTTAGCTTCTGATTTATAGATAGTTGCTCTAGAATGACCACTGTGTCTTCCAGCACTGAGGCTGCAGCCACAACATAGTCAACAACTGACTTCAGCCAAACAATAACAATCACCCCCCCACCCCACCCCCAGAATACAGACAGGAGAAATGAAGAGAGCCCAGAGCCAGAACAGAAACCAGAAACTAATAGTACAGCCAGAAGAACAAAATTTTGTTTTATTTTGTTTCTTGGTACTAGGGATTGAACCCAGAGGCATTCTACCCTGATCTATACCCTCAGCCCTTTTCAGTTTTTATTCTGAAATAGAGTCTCACTAGTTGGCTCAATGTCTTGCTAAGTTGCTAAGATTGGCCTCAAATCCACGATCCCATTGTCTTCCAAGTACTGGATTACAGGCATGTGCTACCATGCCCAGCAGAAGAAAATATTTTGTGTGTGTGGCACTGGGGATTTAATCCAGAGGCATTCTATATCAAAGCTAAGTCCCAAGCTCAATTTTATTTCTTGTTTGGAAACAGGGTCTCACTAAGTTGTAAAGGATTTCACTACATTGTGGAGGCTGGCTTCGAACCTGAGATCCTCTTGTCTCAGCCTCCCAAGTACTGGAATTACAAGTGTGCACCACCATGTCTAGAAGAAAAATATATTTTAAGAAGACACATGAGGATACTGGAATCCATTACAAATAAGTAATTTTATTTTTTTAACTTTTTATTGGTACATTGTAGTCATACATTTTAATTGAGTACAAGATGGTGGAGGCATACTTTCACATATTAGAGAAAGCATCTCATTTTTTATTTTTTGTGACTAACTTAACTTAGCATAATGTTCTTCAGTTCCAAACATTTCCCTATAAATGACATAATTGTATATTTATTTATGGCTGAGTAAAATTCCATTGTGTACATATCCCACAGTTTTGTAATCCACTCATCTGTTGATGGACATCTTGGCTGGTTCCACAGTTTGGCTATGGTGAATTGTGAAGCTATGAACAAAGATACACATGCATTAGTTTGTTAGTTTGATTTCCATTCTTTTGGGTAGATACCCGGAAGTGGTGTTGCTGGATCATATGGTAAATTCAATCCCATTGTTCTGAGGCTCCTGCCATATACAACAGACTCCATCCCCACCTTTGCCAGGTTGAACCACGAAGTCTCAGACCAAGAGAGTTTATTGGCTGCATGAGTCCCTGGGGATATCACACTGGGCATTCTCCCACGAGGATAGCAGTTTCACTTACAGTGTTGCTGTATGCAGGTCTGGATCTCTGGAGGGTGTGGCAAGCTTGGCTGCCAGTGCTGCAAGTAGTAGCCAGTGTTTGTGCAAGAGGAACTGATGACTTAAAATTTCAATGATCTGCAGCTACTTACTACAAGTCAGTCCTTGGCTGTTTTCATGTTCGTCTCTGGAGTTGGGTGCAGTGAGGAAAGACGGTGCTGTGGTGTTGTTGAAAGCCACTTTGAATCTCTGGAGGATGTGGTAAGCTTGGCTGCCACTGCTGGAAGTTGTAGCTGGTGTTTGCACAGGAGGAACTGATGGCTTGCAATTCAGATAATCTGCAGCCTCTTACTTCATGTCCTTGGTCCTTCAAGTCCTTGGTTGTTTGCCTGTTCATCTCTGGACTTGGGTCACAGATAAGTTGTTTAAGAAATATTTGTGGGAAGTATTATAAGAGTATGTGCAAGTAGGAAAATATTTTGCTATTGTGATAGGTATATGGGTGATTTTTTTCTTAAATTATTTTTAATGTGATAAAGAAAATGGTTTTTTATTACTTTTCTAGGTAACAAACTACCACAAACAGTGGCTTATACAACAAACATTTATTTCTTACAATAATATACATAGAAATCCAAAACCAAGGTATTTGCAGGTTTGGTTTCTCTTGAGACTTCTCTCATTAGATTTGCAGATGGCCACAGGTTTGGCTTCTCCCAAGACTTTCTCTAGCCTATATTTGGCCACCCTTTTGCTGTGTTCTCACATGACCTTGGGCCTATGTACATGCATCCCTGAGTCTCAGTCATTTAAATTAGGGGCCTCTACTTATGACCTCATTTACCCTTATTACCGCCCTAAAATTCCTCTCCCCAGTATGGTCACATTGGGAATTAATACTTCAACATATGAATTTAAAAAAAAAACACAATTTAGTCCATAACACTGTCTAAAAGTGAAAAGCTAATTTATAAGTAATTGATCTGTATAATATAAAGTATAAGATGTCCATGCAGTGTGATTTATGAAAAGCCCATGGAGAGAAGGCTAGAGGCCTGGGTTCCAGTTTTGACTGTGAACTTGAGCTCACATTCACAGTGAGTTCACTTTCCTCATCACCAAAGAAAGACCTATGACCAGAAGGATTCCTTATATTTTGTGTTCTAAAATTATAGTTATTTGAAAAAGAAATTATTGCCAAAAATAATTTAAAATGATCATAAAGATTAAAGTCATTATCATGGTATGGCTGGCTTCACACACTGAGATACAAAATTCAGCCAATTCCTTTGTCCTAAAGTATACTTAATCTGTTTAATCTGAGGTTCCACTCACCAGGGAAACAAGAAAATCAATTGCAATCATAGTTCAAATTTCACTTCTGTCTTTATTTCAAAGGTTCAAAAAATCTTAGGGATTTAAATGGCAGCTAGATAATGGGGATGGGGCTTCCAGCTTCAGTTCATCCTGCATCTGAGTGAGATGCAATTCCCAAAAGTGAAAAGCTAATTTAGAAGTAATTGAGCTATATAAAGTACCAGACACTCTGATAAATCTGTTCTCTCTGTGTTGAGCTAAGGTTTCCAAACCATGGCATCCTTTCTCCAAACCACACAACCTTCTATGCCAGTACCCCATCTGAACACCCCCTGGAACTTCATAGCAGTATCGTATAGACTATAGACCCCTGTCTCATTTGAATATATATGTATATATACATACATATATTTGTATGTATATATAGACATACCTTTCTCTGAAGAACACTGACTTCTCTGACTAATGCACTCATAGATCCAGAAGAACAAGACCTAAATAAACTATTATGTATTAATATATCTCAATAAATCATGGAAATTCTATAAAATTAAATAATTAGTACTACAACATTTAAGAGGGGTTACAGTATATGCTCATAAACATAAGCATCTTGGCCCCTATAAAGGCTCTTGAGATTCATTCTGAGCTTGCTCCGGTTTTTTGGAAATTCTGATGATTAATCTCACTAAAATATTTTCTGCAAGCCCTTTCAAAACTTACTTTAATGAAGTTTCCAACCTAGTGGAGGAAAAAGTAGTTTCAACACCGGGTGTGGTGGTACACACTTGTAATCCCCATGATTGGGAGGTGGAGACAGGAGGATCTTGCAGGTTCAAAGCCAGCTGTGCTGGCTTAAGAGACCTTGTTTCCAAATAAAAATATAAAATAGGCCTGGGAGTGTAGCCTGGAGGTAGAAGGGTTTCCAGGAACCCCAGTATCACCAAAAAAAAAGTAGTTTCATATGCCAACATAAAATAATAAAAGGTGGTTTTTAATAAATTTACTTTGACTAGTACCAACAATTTGCACTTGCTGGCTGTGCTGATACACTTATAGGATGTAGAATAGCACGGATAAAGAGCAGAGTGTGGTATCAGCACGAACATTTACTAATATTGTCACTTTGAATAGACCACTCTATGAGCTTAGTTTCTTTATCTGTTGACCAGGCTTAATGTAAATAGTGAATGGATTATAATTTTTCTCATAGGGCAATTGGGAAGGTTAGGTTGAATCTAAGTATAATATAACATGTCGCTCAGTGAGTCAGTTGTCAGTATAAGTTATTTTCACTGTTTTATCTACTGATAGCACTATAGAACTTAGAAGTGAGAATTATCACTGGGCTGGCTTTACCCATGAAGGAAGTAAAGATTGAATCAGTTCTCTCCAAATGTGAGCCATCTCAGATCTGAAATGAATAGATAGGCATGTTGACTAGGAGTAAAAATTTGAGTACACCTCCAGTGATATCTCTGTTTCAGTCAGTTCAGGTGACTATAACAATGTACTCTAGAGAACATGGCTTAAATCATAGAAATGTATCTATTCCACTTCTGGAGACTAAAGGTCCACAATCTGATGCCAAATCCAGGTTCTTGGTGAGGTCTCCATTCTTGGCTCGTAAGCAGCCGCCTTTGCACTGTTCAGATGGTGTTATGGTTTACATGTGGAATTTCCCCTGTAAGCTTATGTGTAGAAGGCTTGGTCTCCAAAGCAGCAACCTTCAGAGGTGGGTCTCTAGGGAGCTTATTGGCTCATGACTGCTTGATCCCAACAGTGAATAAATCTGCTGGAAGATGACCCTTTCTTCCCAACTCCCAGGATGTGTTCAGCAATCATGCCCCTGGATATTTATCCAAATTAGTTGAAGATAAATGATGAAAATAAATTAGCTTTTAAGTGATAGAGAAGATTTGGGTGAGTGTTAAATGTACATTGTTAAATGAAAGTAGACAATGGGTAAGTGCTACTTATTACATGGTTTCAAATACATGACACTCTAGCAAAAGCAAAAGTATAGAATTGGTAAAAAGGTCAGTGGTGTTCATGGAGTAGATGGGAGATGGAATATTGAATAAGTAAATCATGCAGCATGGGGCATTGTTTTAGGGCAGTGGAACAATTCTGTGTTACATTATACTCTTACATCAAAGTCCATAAAAAGTTAAAGCATAGTAGGCATAAATATATATACTTTTATTTTTTATTTTTTATTAGTGCATTGTATTCATACATCATATTGGGATAAAAAACTTATATGAACATAATGTACACATTGCCCATTTAGCCCCTACCCAATCCCCACCTCATTCTCTCCCCATCTCTCATTCCCATTCTTGGCTTAGTGGTTGACTTCAATATGTCTAAGTACATTGTGCGCTTTAGAGAATTTGCTCATCTGTAGGGTCTCCTTCATCAAGAGTTTCTCCTTTTATCCATTTCTCCTTAGCTTTCACAATATTAGGGAAAGTATCTTATTTCTTATTTTTTGTGACTGACTAATCTCACTTAGCATAATGTACTCAAGTTCCATCCATTCCCCTGTAAATAATGTAATTGTGTTCTTCTTTATGGCTGAGTAAAATTCCATTGTGTACATATCCCACAGTTTTGTAATCCATTCATCTGTTGATGGACATCTTGGCTAGTACCATAGTCTGGCTATGGTGAATTGTGCAGCTATGAGCATAGATACACATGCATTAGTTTGGTACTTTGTTTTAGTTTCTTTTGGGTAGATACCCAGAAGTGGTATTGCTGGATCAAATGGTAAGTTTGTTATTCTTCTGAGGATTCTCCATACTGTTTTCCAAAGTGGTTGCACTAATTTGCGATCCCACCAACAATGTCTTAGAGTTCCCACTTGTCCACATTCTCGCCAGCATTTGTTGTCATTCGTGTTTTTAATGATGGCCATTCTAGTTGGAGTTAGGTGAAATCTCAAGGTAGTTTTGATTTGCATCTCTCTGATTGCCAATGATGTTGAGCATTTTTTCATGCATTTATTGGCCATTTGAATTTCTTCTTTCGTGAAGTGTCTATATAGTTTGCTTGCCCTTTTTTTATTGGACTATTTGTTTTTTAAGTGTTGAGTTACTTGAGTTCTCTGTATATTCTAATACTAGTCCTCTATCAGAAGTGTAGGTGGCAGAAATCTTCTCCCATTCTGTGGGCTCTTGGTTGAAATTCTTGACAGTTTCCTTGGCTGAACAGAAGCTCTTCAGTTTCATGCAACCCCATGTACTGATTCACCTTTTAGTTTGTTGTGACTTTGGGGTCTTGTTGAAAAAGTCTTTATCTGTGCCTATGTGTTGCAGTGTTGGACCTATGCCCTCTTCAAGGAGCCACAAGATCTCTAGTCTAATTTCCAAGTCTTTGATCCATCTTTAATTAACTCTTGTGCAGGGTGAGAAAGTGGGATTAATTTCCAATTTTCTGCAGATGGTTAACCAGTTTTGCCAACACCATTTGTTGAACAGGCTATCTTTTTCCAGTGTATGATTTTGGCCCCTTTGTCAAAAATCAATTGGCTGAAAGTGTGTGAACTTGTTTCTGGGTATTCTATTCTTCTCCATTGGTCTATGTATCTGTTTTTGTGCCAGTACCATGCTGTTTTTATTACAGTGGCTTTGTAGTATAGTTTAAAGTCAGGTATTGTGATACCTCCTGCATGGTTTTTGTTGCTGAGAACTACTTTGGCTATTCTGGGTTTTTTGTTGTTCCAAATGAATTTAAGGACTGATTTTTCTATGTCTATGAGGAGTAATCTTGGTAATTTAATGGGCATTGTATTAAATCTATAGATCACTTTTGGAAGTATGGCCATTTTAATTATATTTATTCTGCCTGTCCATGAACATGGAAGATCTTTCCATTTTCTAATATCTTCTTTGATTTCTTTTGCCAGTGTTTTATAATTTTATTTATAGAGGTCTTTTTCCTCCTTGGTTAAGTTTATTCCTAAGTATTTTCTTTTTTTGTGGAAGATCCTGAATGGAAGTGTTTTCTGAATTTCTTTTTCAGTGGATATATGGATGGTATACAGAAAAGGTTCTGATTTTTTAGATTGATTTTATATCCAGACACTTTGCTGAATTTGTTTATCAGTTCTATAAGCCTTTTCGTTGAGATTTTTGGGTTTTCTAAATATAGTATCATGTCATCTGTAAATAGTGAAAGTTTGAGTTCTTCTTTTCCTATTTGTACTCCTTTGATTTCCTTTTCTTGCCTCTCTGGCTAGAGTCTCTAATATAGTATTGAAGAGAAGTGGTGAAAATGGACATCTTTCTCTTGTTCTTGTTTTTAGGGGGAATTCTCTAAGTTTTTCCCCATTTAATATGATGTTGGCTATAGGCTTATTGTATATTGCCTTTATGATGCTGAGATATGTTCCTTCTATTCCAATTATCTGCAGTGCTTTTATCATAAATGGATGTTGGATTTTATCAAATGCTTTTTCAGCATCTATTGAAATGATCATGTGATTTTTGTCTTTGATTCTGTTTATATGATGGATTATTTGGATTGATCTTCATATGTTGAACCAGCCATGCATCAATGTTGTTTTGAGTGTGTGTTGCTAGTATTTTAATAGTTTTGTATCCAAGTTCATCAGAGATACAGACCTGTAGTTTTCCTTCCTTGAACTGTCTTTATTTGATTTTGGCATTAGTGTAATAGTCACTTCATAGAATGTGTTTGGGAAAGTCCTGTTTTTATCTATTTCATGAAATAGTTTGAGGAGTATTGGGGTTAGCTCTTCTAAAAAATATTTATAGAATTCACTTGGAAAACCATCTGGTCCTGGGCTTTTCTTTGATGGTAAGCTCTTTATTGCTGTTTCAATCACTTTGATTACTATTGGTTGGTTTAAATTTTCTGTATCTTCTTGACTCAGTTTAGGAAGGTTATATTTACCTAGAAAGTTGTCAATTTCCTCCAGGTTTTCCATTTTGTTGGAGTATAGTTTTTCAAAGTAGTTTCTGATAATTCTCTGGATTTCTACACTGTCAGTAGTAATGTCTCCTTTTTCATCTCTTATCTTCATATTTTGGTTGATTCTCTCTCTTTTTTTTTTAGTTAGATTGGCTACATATATACTTTTAAAACAAAAACTTCTAAGTTGTGAATGTGTCATGACATTTTACCTGTATTGCAAATCTGTGAAACAAACTCACTGAAGGAATTGAGGGGAGAAAGGTGATAATCTAAATAACTGTGAAAATGAGTGAAATCTATCAGATTAAAGGCAAAAGGAATGGCACCTACATATGCAGTCTAAGTGATAAAGTTGAATCCCAGAGTAGTAAGCTATACATGTACACTTGAATTAAACAGTTAGGTAAATGGATGGACTCATACAATTAGGTAGTAGGAACAAAGCCTTTATATTGGAGTTCCAATTTATAGAAAATCAAGATGCATCTAGATAACCTATTTGGAGACATCAGTAGGAGTTCATGTTTACCTTAATATAGATAGTTCTATACAGAAATATTTTTAGATATGTGTGTATACACTGGCTAACACATAAATATAAATATATCCTTGTTTTGTCAGCCAACAGGACCTAGAAGCAACAATACATCAGTAACAATGGACAAACCTAGGACCCAGACCTAAGGGCCTAGTATTATCTAGTATCATCTTCCAGAGTTGTTCTTTTTTTTTGTAGAAATTTCTGATTTTAGGACTTGGTAAAGAAATACAGAAAATAACCCTAGATTATCCTATACTTTAAGAAATAAAAAGTGATAAAAAATTAAATTAGTTTTAATAAATAATGAGAACATGCCAAAGGAATACCAAGACCAGTTAGAAGAGACCCCAATGGTCAAAGCTGAGACAATTTAGGCAACAGGACATATAAGTTAGTAGTGAATAAAACCTGCTATAGTTTGAAATTTCCAAAAAAATGCCTGTAATTGCCCAAGTGACAGTACTGAGAGTTGAGGCCTTTAAGAGGTGATTATGCCATGAGGGCTCCCCTCAGATATTCTATTAAAGTGTCACAGCCTGTTAACTAAGACACAACCCAAAGTATTAAATAAATACCTATTAATCTATGCAAATATAAATATAGGTTTGAATAAGTAAATAGGGAGAAAATAAAAATCTCATGCAGAATTTCAGTAATTTCAGAAGGTAAAGACTTAATTTACCATTCTTAAAGGTAGATTCCCCATATTAATTATCTTCCAAAGAATACAATATGGAAAGGTCCTGGAAGAAGAACTTTACAGTGTGGAGAAACCTGACAATATCTCAGCCAGATGATCAAAGTTAGCATTAAAGCCTGGTGTGGTGGCAAAAACTTGTAATCCCCGTGCTTGGGAGGCTGAGACAGGAGGATCGCACAGGTACAAAGCCAGCCTCAGCTACTTAGTGAGGCTCTCAGCAACTTAGTGATACCCTGTTTCCAAATAAAGTATAAAATAGGTCTGGGAGTATAGCCCGGAGGTAGAAAGCCTCTGGGTTCCACCCCCAGCACCACAAAAAAAAAAAAAAAATAGTTAACATTAAAAATAATTCTTCATGTTGGTATCCTTGATATGATGTGCTAAACATGGCCCTTTATCTCTGTGGTCTACCGCCCCCAAAGACACCAGTCTAATCATGAGAAAAACATCAAATTGCAATTGCAGGATATACAAGAAATTGCCCAGCTACTACCCCTCAAAAACTATCAAGGTCATCAAGACAAAGAAAGGCCGAAAACTCTAACAGCCAAGAGGCATCTAAGGAGACAGGACAAATAAATACAATGTAAGGCCTCAGATAAAATCCTAAAACATAAAAAATTAGGCAAATCCTAAGAATGTTTGGATAATTGTGAACTTGATTTAATAATAATGCATCAATACTGGTTCATTAATTAAAACAAATACCACACCAACATATAGGATAAGAGGAACTAGGATATAGGGTGCCTAAAACACTTTATACTATCTCTGGAGGTTTTCTATAAATATAAAAATATTCTAAAATAAAAAATTTATTTTTAAATACACAAAATTATCAATGCCAAACTCAAAATTGGTTACAGGAAAGGGAAGGGATTGGGGCTGTGGCTGGTGAAGAATCTCACCAAGTGCTGTGTGCATGTTTGTCTCTGTCACTCTGTAAGTGTATTTTATAAGAGATGTGATTTCTAATCACTATGAAGTAGAAATAAGAAATATCTAAATAGCTTTAAAATCAGAAAACACACTGGCTTGAAACTAAACAACAGTCTATTTTAAATCTCTTTGTTGATTCCCCTGGTGAAACTATGTACTTCTTTGAAATCTTATTTACTTATTGAGAGTAAAACCAACACAGATACGATCTCTTGTTGATGGAAACTGTTTTGTTTCCTTATTTTGTTTTGTCCTTCTTATTTGTTTCTTTACATATTGAGAGATGAAATCATCAAACCCCACAGTTCATGGGATATTAACTTGTTGGTGTTTCATTCATCCCTCCATTATATTTTATTATTGTTTATTTCTATTTATTCACAAAACCCACTCCTTTCCCTCCTACCCACATAAGCAATTATTCTAACAGATTTTATGAGAATTTAACAAAAGCTTATCATCCCTTACCCCATAAAAAGGCTAAAAAGTGATAATGTAGCCAGTGCCTTGTCTCCTAACATTAAATCCTTATCTGAGATTAAAATTACTTAAATGGGAGCTCTGAGGTGACAAGTGTTATTGAAAATCTCAGTTTTGTTTGGAAGCTGTAGGTTTAATAGGACATTATTAAACCATTTAATCTCTCCTGCAGAGACATTTCATGCTGTCCCCTCAAGGAACTTTCCCTGCAGGAGGCATTGGAGTCAGCCTGTGGCCAACTTGGTGACAGTTCAAGAAGTTCATCCTACTCTAATTTAAACTGAGCAGCAAGAACACTCACAGCAGGAAATTCACATTCGAGAATCTCAAGGAAAAATACACACTGCCTTTCCTTTCCCACCACCCAGGATATTAAACCCAGATGACCAGAGTGAACACAAGGGAAAAACAAATTGAAGAAATAAACACTTCTGTTCTAAGTCACTGGGTCATTTCAAGTGGCAGCCCTATTTTATTTCCAGGGAATCCACTTTCCTCCCTAAAGGGAACAGAGCCATGCCTTAGGAAACTATCACATCAAAAAAAACTGTGGCATCTAAGGAATTGATGATTATGCAGGCATTCAAGTTTAGAGTTTAATATGCAGTGAATCCAGCACTGGTTGCCAATTCAGCATTGCCAGGTCATTTAAGCAACCTGTTACATTCTGACTCCAGGAAAATTTGTATATTTTTCTCTTCTGACACAATATACCTGCCAATCTTTGTTCTATAATCTGAACAAGGAAGCAAATAAGACAAGAACAGAATGTTGGAGGAAGGAAAACATATTCAAACCCCAACTCAACTCAACTCATCTCTTATTTATTCCCTATATGGCTTAATGGAAGTGGGTAAGCCTTTCTGGGTATCAATTTTTGCATTTTAGGATTCATGAAAAAATACTAATGGGGCACACTTTGTGGTTAGACATTATTCATACTGCAGAACAAAAGACACCTAGATTTTTGTTTAAAATCTCTTAGAAAGACGTTGGCATCCCTGTGCTACTGTACACTTTATTAAGTCTAGCTAAGCCAGGTTTTCTTTAGTTTTCATAAATACATTTTTTTCTTAAAAACCAAGTAAAGTAGTTGGCATGAATTTGAGGGAATATTGAATGGAAACAATTTAGCTCCAGACATTAGAACTCTACTCATCACAACTGATGCTCACAAAATGAGATCATATGAATCAGAGGCCATTTTAGGGAATAAAAGCTTCATATGCCTACCTTGGGTCACTGCAAACCAAAAACTAATTAGCTGAGAACTAACTAGAATTGAATGTATTATTATAATATATACCATAAGCCAAATGGTAAAAAATGAGGCCCCCCACTCACAGATGTCCATACATAGACAATAATTTCTGAATATTTTGAGATTCAGGTAGGAGGCCATGAAAAAAAGTCTTTATCTGCCAAAGCCAGTCTGTAAAGATATATTTCCTCCTTCAAATGAACTAACTGCAAAAAAGATTATACACATGACAAAAAATCAGGCACATATGACACCACCCAGAGAAGAAGGGAAGTAATAACTGACCACAAGAAGAGAGATTTATAAAATTTCTCAAAAATAATTAATCGCCTTAAAGAAGCTCAAGGAGATATAAGATAACAACAGATAGATAAGAGATATTTTTAATAAATTCATCATTTATTCATTTCATGTAATTATTATTTTTTCAACAATATTTAGTGTAAAAGATTATTTCCCCCACCAAATGTTCGTGGAAACCTTGTCAAAAATAACTTGACAATATAGGGAAGAATTTAGCTCTAGGCTTTTATTTAACTCCAATGGTTTATATATCTGCCTTTAGAACAGTACTACACTGTTTCAATTATTGTAGCTTTATATGGTTTGAAATCAGAAAATATATATCTTCTAGCTTTGTTCATTTTCGAGATCGTTTTGGGTATCTAGAATCCATATTACATATTAGAATAGATTTTTTCTGAAAAATAAATATATAAATATATGATAGTTTCACCAAAAAAAGAAAACAATATTCTCTGGTAAGAAAGAAAGCAAAAAGAAATATTGAAATGTTATCTTTAAGTCATCAAAAGCTTGGTATCAGACAAATGAAACTGTTATATCATTTTTAATTTTGAATAAATTACTATAATACTAGATGTCAACCCCTAAGTCAAGCATGGGAAGGAGGGATAGGGAGGGAATGGGGTGGGGATTGGGTGGGGGCTGACTGGGCGATGTGTGCATGTATGTCTACAAAAGTTTGTATCCCACTATAATGTGTGAATACAGTGCACCAATGAAAATTTTAAAATAAATAAATAAATAAATAAATAAATAAATAAATTCATCAACAAAATGAAAAGTTTAATAATCAAGTAGAAGTCCAGGTGCTAAAGCATACAATGACAGAATTAAAAATTCAGTAGGGAGATTCAACAGCCAAATCAATCATAGAGCACAGAGCACAGAATTAGAAGATAAAGACACATAATTTTAAATTACCCAATTAAAGGAATAAAAAGAAAATGGAGTGAAAAAAGGAGAAGTAAATCATCAAGGGAACATGAATTATGAAATTTCCAGGATAAAGGAAAGGGGCATAAATCTTATTTTTAAAAATATTAATGAAAATTTACCAAATTTTGGAAGGAATATGAACATTCAGATTTCAAAAGACTCAAGTAAATTTAACCAATAAGAATTTTGAAACACATTCAACTCCAATTGTCAACAAAGGAAAATAAAAAATGTCAAAAGTAACAACAGAAAAGAGATGTGTCACATATAAGTGAACACTAGTCAATGAACTTTTCAACTGAAAACTTACAAGCCAGAAAGAGTGAAATGATATATTCAAATAACTCAATAAAAAATTCTAACCAAAAATACTATACCCAGCAAAAATGTCTTTCAGAAATAGAGGTCAGATTAATACATTTCCAAACCTAAGCTGAAGGAACCCATCACCAATAGATCTTCTTTACAAGAAGTGTTAAAGGGGTTTCTTCATGTTGAAATGGAGTAACATCATGAAAACATATGAAAGCATAAAACTTATTGGAAAAATTACATATGTCAATTTCAGAATACTCCAATACTTTAATGTTGGTACGTATACCATTTTAACTCCAATATAAAAGTTTAACTCAAAAATATGAAAAAGTAACAATACTTACAATAATTCATCATACACAATATTTAAAAAGTAGAGACTTCCGGGAAGATGGCGACTGAGAAAAGCGGGGCTTAAGAGCCCCGCTAACAACCAATCTCAAACACCATCACCAGAGAAGCAAGAAAATCACCAGGCTCCAGAGAGAAAGCAGACTGAGAACAGAGCTCAGAGCCACAGAGGAGATACACCAACCTCACGCCCGAGGATGTGGCAGCAGCACCATACTGCCGGTGGTAGCGGCGAGTTCACCGGATGGCTACAGCAAGCTTAGGTGAGCCGCTGCGGAACAGCCAAGAGGGATTTCTCGGCGAAGGAACATCTAAAGCTCCCAGTAGCTGAGCTCAGCACACGCTGCAGGGATTCAGAGTGGAAATCAAAACCAAGAAGAAATAAGCCAGCCTCACGGCCGAGGGCGTAGCAGCAGCGCCATATTGCCACCGGCGGCAGCAGCAGAGAATTCACCGAATCCAGTACGGCTACATCTGCATACTCAAGAACAGTGAGTCAAATTGCGGGCCACAGAGGAAAAATCCCAGTACTGTACTCCCTGGGACTTGACCCAGTGGGGGAGTGGTGGTGGCAGAGATATCACACCATGGGAGAACGTGCAACCTGGCACCCCCCCACACACAGTCTAAAGCAGCCTCTATCGACTCTCTGGGTCAGAGACTCTGTGATACAACCCAGTAAAGGAGTAGTGGGGTCTGAGATACTACTGACTCGAGATCCAGAGCACCTTAAGTGAAGTCATAGTGACCCAAGGGAAGAACCCAGAGAAGGCACAAACTTCCGAAATCATGGGAAAGAGGACTAATACTGGAGCAATGAATGCCCACAACCCCACAACATCAGAACCCATAGAACAGAAATTCAGAGATTTCTAGAAGATCCAAACAGGAAAATAACTGTAGAAATAATAGAGGTGTTTCGAAAAGAATTCAGAGAGAGCCAAAAAGAGATAAAGGATGCAATTAATGAAGTAAAGGCCTCAATTCAAAGCACAAACAACCGATTAGAACACATGGAGAACAGAATCTCGTTCTTAGAAGATGATCATTCCAAAAATGAACGCATAGTTTCTAATCTAGAAAAAAATATCCGACAGCAGGAATCTGACATTGAAGAAATATGGGCCCATTTTAAGAGAGCTAACCTAAGAATAATTGGAATAGAGGAGGGAAAAGAAAGTGAAACCAAAGGGATCAACAATCTCTTCAAGGAAGTAATAGCAGAAAATTTTCCAGACATAGAGCAAGAGGTCGATACACAGGTCCAGGAAACTTATAGAACTCCCTTTACACAGGATCGGAGAAGAGGATCTCCACGCCACATAATTGTCAAAATGACCAATGTGGAAGCCAAGCAGAGAATCTTAAAGGCAACAAAAACAAAGGGCCAAGTGACATTCAGAGGCAAACCAATTTGAATCACTCCAGACTTCCCAAACCAAGTCATGAGAACCAGAAGGGCTTGGAATAACATATTCCGAACTCTGAAAGAAAACAACTTCCAGCCAAAAATTTCCTACCCAGCAAAACTTTCTATCAAATTAGATGGAGAAATAAGAAGCTTCCATGACAAACAGAAACTGAAGGAATTTATGTCTTCAAAACCAGCACTAGAGAAAATACTCAAAGAGATTAACTACAAAGAAGAAGTAGGTAACACACACCAGAACCAGAGAAACAAGATTTTCCATCCAACAGACAACTAAGATTGGTTATCTGTGGAGATTTAATACTTATGTTAGTCTTTTACCTATCTCTAAATGGTATTGTTTGCCTTTATTGTTGTTAATTTTTAGGATTTCTAGTTGGAATATTAGTATACCTTCAGATATAGCATTTGGAAATATTTTATCCAATTCTATTAGTAACTTTTAACTCTGTTTACATTGTCTTTGGATATACAATTTTTTTTTCATTTTTTAGGGAGTTTGTATACTCTTCTGTTGCCTGTGCCATTGAAATCATATCCAAGAAATCACTGCCAATTTCAATGTTGTGAAATTTTATGACCCAGATTTTCTCCTAAAAGTTTATAGTCTTAAGATTTATATTTAGGTCTTTTATTTATTTTGAGTTAATATTTGTATATGGGATTAGGTAAGGGTCCAATTTTATTCTTTTCCATGTAATTATTATTTTTCAACAATATTTAGTTAAAAGATTAGTATTTCCACCACCAAATGTTCATGGAAACCTTGTTAAAAATAACTTGACAATATAGGGAAGAATTTAGCTCTAGGCTTTTATTTAACTCCAATGGTTTATATATCTGCCTTTAGAATAGTACTACACTGTTTCAATTATTGTAGCTTTATATGGTTTGAAATCAGAAAATATATATCTTCTAGCTTTGTTCTTTTTCAAGATCGTTTTGGGTATCTAGAGTCCATATTCCATATTAGGATAGATTTTTTTCTGAAAAATAAATATATAAATATATGATAGTTTCACCTAAAAAATAGAAAAAAAATATTCTCTGGTAAGAAAGAAAGTAAAAAGAAATATTGAAATGTTATCTTTAAGTCATCAAAAGCTTGGTATCAGACAAATGAAACTGTTATGTGAGATTATCATTTTTAATTTTGGATAAATTGCTATAATACTAGATGTCAACCACTAAACCAAGCATGGGAGGGAGGGATGGGGAGAGAATGGGGTGGGGATCGGGTGGGGGCTGACTGGGCGATGTGTGCATGTATGTCTACAAAAGTTTGTATCCTACTATGATGTATAAATACAGTGCACCAATAAAAAAAAAATAGAAATCTACTGCAACTGCAGATTTACAGTATTTTAAATTTTTAAAATGTAGGAGTGAATCTATATTTAATAAGAGTTTGTCATATGAATACAGTGTACAAATAAAAAAGAATAAAATTTTTTTCAAATTAAAAAAATAAAATAAAAAATAAAAGAAGAGTTTGTCAAATATTAAAAAAAATAAAAAAATAAAAAGTAGAATGTGAGATACATAACACAAAATAAAAGTGGAGTAAATATTGGAGGTTTAGAACTCATTCAGTTGTTACCAACTTAAAATAGAAATGTATAACTATAAAATGTTTTATATAAACTTTATGATAACCACAAAAATTATAATTGATAGAAATAAGACAAAGAGAAATTAATAAAGGCAAACCAGTACAAAATAATCAATCATCACAAACAAAAACAAGAAAGAAAGAAAGAAAGAAAGAAGTGAAGAAACCACAAGAGTCAGAAGACACTTAATAAAAATGGCAACAGTAAGCCTTTAACTACTGTAATTACTCTAAATATAAATACACTACATTCTCCAATGAAAACCACAAAGTAGTTGAATAGCTTTAAAAAAGAAACAAACAAGATTCACCACCATACTTCCTAGAGAGGACTAACTTCATGTAAGCTAAAAGTTAAGATATGGGAAATCATTTTCATACAGATAGTAAATATACTTATATCAGGATAACTATACTTATATCAGGAAAAAACAGACTTTCATAAAAAAGCAATTTCAAGAGCTCACTTAATCAAAGGGTTATAGCAGGTATCAATATACATGCATTCAACATCAGAGCACTGAAATATATCAAGCAAAATTAACATAACTAAAGGAAGAAATAGACAACAATAAAATAATAATAAACCATATATACATAAAATCAATAAAGAGAAGACTAACATTATAGACCAAATGGACCTAATAGACACATATGAAACATTTTGCCCAAGTGCAGTGAAATAAGCATGCTCCTCAAGGGCATATATAACATCCTCCAAGATAGGTATAGTATTGACATTAAACAAGCTGTGACATAGAATTACCTCAGGTATTTTTTCTGACCACAAAGATATAAAACTGCTATGATTTGGCTGTGGACAGTATTTTACATACAGATTTTTGTGTTAAAAGCTTGGTCACCAGTGTGGTAATGTTGGAGATGATGGGACCTTGAAAAGCTGAGGCTTAGTGCAAGGGAACATTACCATCAGAAGGAATAAACACCATTTTGGGGGAACACCTGGAACACCAGTTCGTTCTTGTGAGAGAAGGTTGTGATAAAAAATCGAAGCTAAGAAATCCTTGAGTTAGTGTTTTCTGAATGTCTTTTTCAGTGGATTTATGGGTGGTTTTTGACAAAGGGGCCAAAAACATACACTGAAAAAAAGATAGCCTGTTCAACAAATGGTGTTGGCAAAACTGGTTAAACATATGCAGAAAATTGGAAATTAATCCCACTTTCTCGCCCTGCACAAGAGTCAATTCAAGATGGATCAAAGACTTGGAAATTAGACCAGAGACCTTGAGGCTCCTTGAGGAAGGCATAGGTCCAACACTGCAATATACAGGCACAGATAAACACTTTCTCAACAAGACCCCAAAGACACAACAAACTAAAAGGCAAATCAATATATAGGATTGCATGAAACTGAAGAGATTTTGTTCAGCAAAAGAAACTGTTAAGAACCTCAATCGAGAGCCAACAGAATGGGAGAAAGAAGATTTTTATCACCTACCCTTCCAATAGAGGACTAATATTTAGAATATACAGAGAATTCAAAACACTCAACACTAAAAAAAAATCCAATAAAAAAATGGGTAATTGAACTAAATAGACACTTCACGAAAGAAGAAATTCAAATGGCCAATAAATGCATGAAAAAATGCTCAACATCATTAGCAGTCAGAGAGATCCAAATTAAAACTACCCTGAGATTTCACCTAACTCCAACTAGAATGGCAATCATTAAAAACATGAACAACAACAAATGCTGGCGAGGATGTGGACAAGTGGGAACTCTAAAACATTGTTGGTGGGATTACAAATTAGTGCAACCACTTTGGAAAACAGTATGGAGAATCCTCAGAAGAATGGCAACAAACATACCATTTGATCCAGCAATACCACTTCTGCCTATGTACCCAAAAGAAAGTAAACCAAAGTACCAAATAATGCATGTGTATCTATGCTCATAATCTGCACAATTCACCACAGCCAGACTATGGAACCAGCCAAGATTTCCATCAAAAGAGAATGAATTACAAAACTGTGGGATATGTACACAATGGAATTTTACTCAGCCATAAAGAAGAACACAATTACATTATTTACAGTGAAATGGGTGGAACTGCAGGACATATGCTAAGTGAGATTAGTCACAAAAAAAATAAGAAATCAGATACTTTCCCTAATATGTGAAAGCTAAGGAGAAATAGATAACAGGTGAAACTAGATGAAGAAGGAAATCCTTAGATGAGCAAATAAGGCAACCTAACTGAGGGGATGGGAGGGGAGAAGAGGGAAACTCTCTAAAGCACATGATGTACTTAAACATATCAAAGTCAATCACTGAGCCAAGCATGGGTAAGAAGGATGGGGAGGGAATGTGGTGGGGATCAGGTAAGGGCTAACTGGGTGATGTGTGTATGTATGTCTCCACAAGTCTTTTTTCCCATTACGATGTATGACTACAATACACCAATAACAATAATAAAAAAGCTGACCCCCTCCTCACTCTCTTGCTTCCTGTCTTATCATATTCATATTCTCTCTCTCTCTCTCTCTCTCTCTCTCTCTCTCTCTCTCTCTCTCTCTCTCTCTCAAACACACACACACACACACACACACACACACACACACTCATGCCATCATGACAATGCAGACCAGGGGAAATCCTTACCTGAGGTCATACTGAGGGAATTGCCCAAATCTTACCTTTTAGCATCAGAATTGTGAAATAATTTTTTTTATTTATAAAGTATTTAACTTCAGGCATTTTGTTATAGCAATGGGCAATGGACTAATATAAACTGGAAATAAAAAGTAAGAGGAATCTGGGAAAACTCAGGGATGTATAGAAACTAAACAATAAATGCCTAACCAACCAGTGGGTCAAGGAAGAAATGAAAAGGGAACTCAAGAACAGCGGTGGATTCAGGAGATAAAGAAAAAAAAAGTTTAGATATTCAGAACTTAGCAGCTGACAAGAAGAGTCCTGGCAAACGGGAATTAGACCTCTAAAACTCTTCTGCCCAGGAACTCAGAAGAAGAAGCCAGGGGGAATTGAAGTTCAGTATATGAGGAAGGAAGGCATCCACCTGGTACCGATGCCTCTGAGGAGTATGGATGAGGTTGGTTCTAGGATTATTGAAAGAATCCACAGATAGGAGCCAAAGTGCCTTTGGAGTAATGGATAAAGAGCAGGACACATGAACTGTGTCCTTTTTTTTTTTTCTGTCCTTCACATTTCCAGTGCCCGAATGTCACAGGGATCCAGCCAGAAAATAAAAATTATAATGTGAAAATTTTCAAGAAACAACACATTCGAACACAGACAAATGAGTGTGGAGCTGCAAGGCAATTAATTAATGTCTGGCATACCCTTCCTATCAACCACATGGTACAACCATGGTTTTATTTCCCCAAATTAACAAAAACATAAAGGGAGCCCCATCAGAATTTTAATCTACAATCCATATTATGATGTAATATTCCAGTGCACCAATAAGAAAAAAGTCAATCACTAAGCCAAATGTGAGAAGGAGAAAGCAGGGAGGGAATGGGTTAGGAATTGGGTAAGGGCCAAATGAGTGATGTGTGCCTCTGCCATCTTGTACCCCATTAATATGTATGAAAAATGCACCAATAAAAAGAGTTAACAATAATAATAAAATATAACTTTTAGGATAACTATTATAAACATTATGTAAATGTGATCTCTCTCTCTCTCTCTCTCTCTCTCTCTCTCTCTCTCTCTCTCTCTTTCACTCTACTTTCTGACTCAGAGTAACTAAAATGAAGGAAAGGGAAACTACAGATAAGGACAAACTACTGTATCACTGAGAAAAAAAGACTGAAGTTAGACAATTAAAACCTGTTAGATGTGTCTTCAATGTAGAGATAGTTAAAATAACCCATGGGTCACCTAATGAGCTGCAAGGTTTTTTATTTTACATGTATTAGCTTAGATTATCACAATTTAGTAAGAGAAAGGGAGTTGGATCCCACATTTTATGGATAAGATGTAGGTTGAGAGCATGGTTAACTCAAGCAGTGTTGTCTTGTTTTCAGATTCTTCTCTGCTCATCCATAGGTTTTTCCTGGCCTTCTCCCTGCTAACTTCAGGTATAAGCCTTTCTCATTCATGCACCTCCCTCCATCCCTCCCCCCTTTCCTCCCACACTACCAAACTATTCTGGTTCTTGTCTTCCAAATCTTCTACACCTTCACCTTTTTGCATATTTCCAAACAAAATATCCCAGAAACCCTAACAAACATTTCTAGTTAGATACCTACTTGTCCACTTACCTAAAAGCCAACCAATACCTGAGGTGCCAAACACATAAACAACTGATAGCAGAACAAGACTAATGTATTAAACTGAGTTAAGAATTAAAGAGCTTATTAAATGCCTGTATACGCCAGGCATCATGCTTTGCACTAGAAATATGAAAGTGAATAAAACATAGTCATTTTTATAAGGTGAAAGTCATGTGTATGATATAAATTATTAAAAACACAATAGTGACATTCAGCTTCTAAGAGCAGATGTGAGGAGACATTCTGGCGATGAAGATGATGGCTGAGCCAACTCTTAGAGCATGAGCAAAATGTAGAGCTATGAAGACACAGCTATGAAGCTGTGAAGACATAAAGCATGTGGAGGGATTCTTAAAAATAAAGCTCATTTTCGATTTTCTAGTATGTCATCAATGCCACCTACTCCAACAAATTGCTTTCATTATTTGAAAAAAATTAACTAGAGTGTCTTTATTGAATCCAATCACAGTTTGAGGCCAGCCTCAGCAACTTAGTGACACCCTCAGCAACTTAGTGACACCCTGCTTCAAAATAAAAAAAAAATAATAAAGGTTCATTATGTAGCTTGAAAGTATATGCCCTTGGATTCAATTCCTATTACCAAAAAATGCAGATATAAAGCTCTCTTCTTACACTAGCCATAATATAGTTTATCCTGGTCTCCCTTATTGTAATCACTACCTTCATTTTGTATTTCTCATTTTCAAGTCTTATACTGTTATTCATATGTATGCAACCATTACAAATATTTGTAGGCTTTTAAGCATTTTATAAATTATCTTTGTCTTATTGTATTTTTCACTGTACCAGTTAGTTTTTCAACTATCCTACTTTGCATTCCTGAGCTATAGTTATGCAGAAACATAGTCTTGTTTCAACTGTTGTGATGTACTGCTGGCATTTTTATATCTTGATCAACTATTACACACTCTATTCATTCAGATTATGCCTGGTGTTCTCTTGTCATCTACACCATCACTGTGATTCTTTCCATGTGTATTTCCTGGGCACAATAAGCAAGGATTTCTCATATACATATCTGGAAGCAGAACTGCTGGACTGTGGTGTAGCATATATCATACCACTTATGTTCTCCCCACATCTTTTTTGCTGTTTATTGGACACACACACACACACACACACACACACACACACACACACACACACACCACCTGACAGGTATTAGAAGTGAACTCTAACACAGAGCTTCTGAAGCTTTGCCTATAAGAAGAGTCTACAACATCAAGCATCTACTGACCCATCTCATGTGCCTTTGACCAATGACCACATAATGAAGACTAGGAAGGAAGAAAAGACCAACTCACCCCACTTCCTATTGGAATAATCACAAGTAACTCTCACCACAGAGCCCTGGTCTGGGATTGGGATAAACTGAGTTCTGCGTGACTTTTTTTGATATTTTGCCTTGACTTGTTCCCCTTCTTATGTCCTCCAGGGCACTTTAGTAAATCACAAATTCTCATCCCAGGGTCAGCTTCAGGGGAACCTGACCAAAGACAAGACACATTTAGAACTTATCAAATATTGACAAATTGCTCTCCAAATTGATTAAACTGGTGATTCACCAAATTAATCTAACTCAATAAAATACAAATTGATTGAACTACAAATTGACCGAATTCTTACTGGCAATTGTAAGAGAACTAAAGGCTTCCATAACAACTCCCCAGCTGTGGAACTGGCATCTTCAATTTTGTTTTTAGCAATGTGACAGCTGGGAAAGGTATCTCATTATTGTTTTATTTTGCATTTCCTTGATTATGAGGTACATTAACCTTTTTTTGTTGAAAACAGTTGGCCTTTCATGTTTCCTGTTCTGTGGATTGCCAACTTATTTCCTTTATCATTATCATCATATTGACATGTTCGTCATTTTTTACTGACTTGTAGAGGTTTTATAAATTCTGGATGCTAAACTTTTGTAATTAAGCCTAGTCTGTAGTTTTCCTTTAAATTGTATGCTATCTTATAGTGAAAGTTTTTTATTTTAACATACTGAAATTATATATCTTTTTCTTTGTAGTTTGTGCTTTCTGTTTCTTTTTAATAAAAATCTTTTCTTAATCCAAGGTCATAATATTTCCCCTACATTATTTTTTCTAAACACCTAAACATTTTACTTATCATATTTTTATATTTAACCATTTGGGTATTGTACATGATAATCATTTTATTTTAAGTTTTGTTATAGTATGGATTTTAAGTGTACCCCAGACCTCATGTGGTGGGCAAGTCAGCTGCTAGAGATGGGACTTGGTTTCTGGGAAGGGGTCCCTGAGGTTGTGGAAAATGTGTGTGTGTGTGTGTGTGTGTGTGTGTGTGTGTGTGTGTGTGTGTCTTAGAGCCACCAGCTGTTCTGCTGATCTATCTGCTCTCTTCTCTCCTCTGTTATATCCTGAAGACCTACAGCTCTGCCTCCAAAAATGGCCTATGACCATGAAATTCCCAGAACCATGAACAAAAAAAAAAAAAATTCTTCCTATAAGTTGTGCATGTCAGGTGTTTGAGTCACAGCTTTGAGAATGCTGTCTGAAACCATTTTTTTCCAATGCATTTTTCCTCAAAAACACTTTTTGCACTAATTTTTAATAGCATGGTTGTTATGGTTTGGATATTAAATATCCCTCAAAAGCTCATCTGTTAAGGGCTTAGGCCATAGCTAATGGTGCTACTGAAAGTTGATGTTGACAGATAATAAGGCCTAGTTGGAAAAGGTAGGTCACTGAGGTCATGTCCTTGAATGACACAGTAAAACCTCAGCCCCTTTTTTCTTTCTCTTTTTCTCTCCTTTTCTTACTAGCCACTATGAAGTGAATGAGTTTCCTCTAAGCACACACTTAAACCATGATGTATTGCTTTGCCACAGGTTCATAGATAATAGGGTAAAACAACCATGGACTGAAAACTCTGGAACCATGAACCAAAATGAATTTTTCTCTTTTTATGTCACTTACAACAGATATTTTGTCACAGCAACGGAAAGCTAACATGCCAATTCTGTCAAGTCTCCACAAATATTTAGTCTTCTTTTGTTGTACTGGCCCACTTGTCTATCCCTTTTACCCAATGCCTCATGTCTTAATTACTGTGGTTTGATAATTCTTGATATCTATAAGGCAATCTGCCAGTCTCTGTTTCTAAAACTTTAACTATTCTTGTCCCATTCCCCTTTCATATGAGTTTCAAGACAGAAATGTCCTAGTTCATGAAAAGGAGATTTAACTAGAATTGTATTAAATGTTTAAAATACCTGAGCTGGGCATGGTGGTGCACACTTGTAATCCCAGCATTCGGGAGGCTGAGACCGGAGGATCACGGTTCTCGGGCAGCCTCAGCTACTTAGTGAGGCCCTTTGCATCTCAGTGAGACCCGGTTTCAAAATAAAGAATGAAAAATAGGGCTAGGGGTGCAGCTCAGAGGTAGAAAGCCCCTGGGTTCTATCCTCAGTACCACAAAAATAAAATAAAATAAAATAAAATACCTAAAGAAAACTGATATATTTCTGACAAAATCTTCTATTTGGGTTGCAAATTACTGCAGCCACTATGGTGATAAATGTGGAGATTCCTCAGAAAACTGGGAATGAATCCATCATAGGGTCCAGCTATACTACTCCTGGGTATCTTTCCAAAGGAACTGAAACCAGACTATCACAGTTTATAACAGCATAATTCATAATAGCCAAATTATGGAACCAACCTAGATGTCCAGTAACCAACAATTAGATTATAAAATTAGGGGCTATCCACACAATGAAATTCTACTCATCAATAAAACATTTATGTCATTTGCAAGAAAATAGATAGACCTATAAAACAAGTGAAATTATCCAGTCACAGAAAGTGAAGAGTAAATTTTTTTTCATATGAGGAAGATAGGGAGTAATTGAGATACAAGAGTAACTTTAGATAATAAAGGAGAAACTTCAATGGATCCAAGAAGATGATTTAGGGGAGGGAATGAGAGGATAACCAATGGAAAAATTACTTCCATGGACATTATATACATCTGTAAGAATACCAACATCAATCTCAATACTCTGTGTGAGGAAGTAGGGAATAGAAAGTGATCCAGGGGAAAGCTCACCAAGTGATGTGTGCATGTATGTCACTATCTATCACTATGAATTACATTTGATGTGAGACTATAATGCAGCAATAAATTTATTTTTAAAAATTTCTATCCATGAACATAGTCTATCTCTCAATTTATCCAGCCTCTTTTGTGATCTTCAAGATACTGTTAACTTTTTTCATAACAATCTTAAGTATCTGTTGTTAAATTTACTCCTTGGTACAATGTATTATATTATTACATATTCTACCTTGCTATTTTGGGGTTTAGGGTGGCTATTAATGTTTATGCCTTGGTCTTTTATTTGACAAGTTCCTCAAACTCTAGTATTTCTAATAGTTTATAGATTCTATTAAATTTTTCTAGGGAGATAATCACATTGTTTACAATTAAAAAGTTTATCTAAACTATTAGTTTTTAACAAAGAACAATACTTAGATTTCCATGGTGCTCTCAATAGCTTCTTTATTTTCTGTTTAGTTTTGTTTCTCTTTTGTTAATGTATTATTTTCTTTTCCTTCTTTTTAATTTGAAACAGGGTCTCACTAAGTTGCAGAGGGCCTCACTAAGTAGATGCAGCCATCCACAAACCACAATTCTCCAGTCTCAGCCTCCCAAATGCTGGGATTACAAGCATGCGCCACCATGCCCTGCTATTTTCTTTTTCTTACAATATTTAAGCTTACCTAGTTGGGTTTTTTGGTTTTGTTTTGCTGTTATTTTTCTTGTTTTAGGTTCTCGAACCAAATGTTTTATTCATTTATGTCCAATAATGTATTTGTTTAGAAAAAATAATAAACATAATTTTTTTGTCGGTTCACCCTTCCAATATTTTATAATATTCATCTGATTATCCTCTATAATGCATCAGTTTTAAGTATAATTTTATATTTATGACATGAGGGGACTATTTTTTAACATCTTATTATTGGTTTCTAACATAATTTCCTTCTGGTTAAAGAACATAGAATTTATTATACAGATTCTTTGAAAGTAATTGAGGCTTTTTGTGTCCTGATGTTATTCTTATGTAAATATTCCACTTTTACTTTAAAAGAATGTAATATTCTCTACTTGTTTAACTCAGAATTCTATGTTAGCTATTAGAATTAATGTTTTTAATTGTGTTGCCAAAGTCTCCATTCTTACTAGTACCTTCCAGATATTCTTTAAATATCTGAGTGTTAAATATTCCACTAGAATTATTGATTTTTCCCTCTCTGTGAATTTTTGTCCATTTTTAATTTATGGTGTCTACGAATATACTATTAGGTGCAAATAGATTGTGATTGTATCACTTGTTTGGAGTACTATTCTTTACACAATTGTTTTGTGTTTCAATTAATACTTTAAATCTATTTAATATGACATTAAATAGATTTAAGTAATATTAATGATTACTAAACCTGTTTGGCATATTTTCTTGTCTTTTGTTGAAACCCTAACCATGTGATTTTCTTTTATGATGTTCTTCAGCAGTAGCATATGGCTTTTTTTTGTCTCCATCTAATAATCTGTCTTTCAAATGCTTAGCCTACTTAACCATACTGTAATACCTGATATATTGAGGATTATTTTTGCATCTTACTTTGTATTTAAATTTTACAATCCTTTTCTTAGCTCTTTTAGTGTTTTCTTGCATCACTTAGATGGATGGAGATTTTTGCATGCCCCTTTTGTTCAACCTGTGGATTTTATCTTCATGATTTTAATTAACCTTGTTGCATACATAATTAGACATACATTATTCTAATGCTCTAAAGATTATAGTTCTTTATCTTTCTCCTAGGCACAACAAAGATTTTAGCACTTTTTATGCATTAAATACCCTCCCCCATCACCAGTTTTACCTTTAAGAAAAACACAACAATATTGGGATTTTTAAGTTTTGTGTTTTTCATCAACTCTTTTTTTTAAATTGGTGCATTTTAGTCATACATCTTAATGGGGTACAAGACTGTAGAGGTATACAAGCTCACATCACTCATTTTTCAGTTCCCACCTCATTTCTTTCCCCCTCCCTCCTTCTCATGTTTGGATTACTGAATGACTTTGATATGTTTGTGAATGTACATCATGTACATTAGGGAATTTTCCTCTCCCCCCCCCCATCCTCCTTATTTGCTCATCTATGGTTTCTCTTTCTTTGTCTAGAGTTCCTCCTATGACCCATTTTCTCCCTAGCTTCCATATATTAGGTAAAGCATCTGATTTTTAAAATTTTGTGACTGACTAATCTCACTTAGCATAATGTTCTCTACTTCCATCCATTTTCCAGAAAATGGCATGATTTTGTTTTTCTTTATTGCTAAGCAAAATTCCATTGTATACATATCCTGTAGCATAGTTTGTAATCCATTCATCTTTTGATGGGCATCTTGGCTGGTTTCATAGTTTGGCAATTGTGAATTGTGTAGTTGTGAACATAGATATGCATACATTAGTTTGGTAGTTTGATTTCCATTCTTTTGGGTAAATATCCAGACGTGGTATTGCTGGATCATATGGTAGGTTCATTCCCATTACATCAACTCAATAAAATTTTCCAACACATTTTGCTAATTTCAGTGCCCTCCACTATACCTCTTATCCCAAGACTCCCAATTCCCACTATGATATACTTCTACTTATTATTAGCACATTTTAATAGTTCTTCCATTGACAATCTGTATGGTAAACTCTTGTGATTTTATATATTAAAAATGTATTCATTGCCCTCATTCTTTAATTAACCTGAATTCCTATTCTTGAACACTTAAGAGTTTTCACTTGAGTTTCACTTAAGAGTTTTCTGTCTTCTGTTTCTGATGATTAAAATGTCTGCTGTGAGCCTAGTTTCTTCTTATAGGTAGTATATCTTTACTCTCTCATGGCATTAATTTTCTCTATATTTTTTAGTTTCCTACCAACAAGGAAACTATTGTACACAGAGTGAACTCCTCAATACTATCTTTAATTCATAAATTCTCACTTAGTATCCACACTAAAGATGGTTTCTTAGGGACTAACCCTGGTGCCCCATTCCTGGGCATCTACACGAAGATGTGTCCACTATAAAGTAGCATCATTTTTGTCCCACCCTTTTCTTGTACAATCTTAGTGGTAGATGATGGCCATTAAGTTGCTTTCCTTGACTGGATAGAGCTAATGTATTATAAAGGATATAAGGATTGGACATTCAGTCTCTGTACAACTGCATTCTGAGTGTATGAGGTAACAATTCTGTGTGTGTCTGCCACCCCAAAATTTTCCAAGGGGTCATACAGACTGAAGCATTGGAATAAAAAAAGTAGTAGAACAGGCAGAGAATATCAGCAAACTCTTTTGGCACTTGGGTACATCGAATGACCTTGTCCTTAAACCTAGCTTTTATATCAGTGATAAAACTCACATTTTTCCTTTTTGCCATGCTTAATTAAGACAAAACTTACATACCACAATATTCACACCCTTTGAAGTATATAATTTATTCATATGTTTTAGTAGATCAACAAAGTTGTGCAACCATCATTACTATCTAGTTCTAAGAACATTTCATTATCCCCAGAACAAGCCTCTTATTATCAGTCATACTTCACAGGCCCTGAAAACACTAAACTATTTCTGTCTATTTTGATTTGATTATTCTGGTAATTTTGTATAACTGGAACTTGTGGCCTTTTGTGTCAGGCTTCTTTGGCTTAATAAAGTTTATTTTTAATTTTGAGACCCCTGGAGAAACCAGGCCCAGTAAGACGCTGGGTTCTGGGCGGGAATCTTTCTCTCTCTCTCTCTCAATTGGTTTCAAGCACAGTGAGAGAAAGAATGGGGAGAGTTATTTATAAAATTCCACATAATTTTTTACTTCTTAGTTTTAATAACTAAATATTTATTTATTTATTCATTCATTCATTCATTTCATTGTACTGGGGTTCCTGGAAACTCTTCTATTTTCAGGCTACACTCCCAGACCTATTTTATATTTTTATTTGGAAACAGGGTCTCTTAAGCCAGGGAGGCTGGCTTCGAACCAGCGCGATCCTCCTGTCTCTGCCTCCCAAGCGAAGGGATTACAAGCTAGTGCCACCATGCCTGGCATTCTTTTCTCATTTTTAAAATAAACCTTTTGTAGCTATAACATACATACAGTGAAAAAGCACAAATCTTATGTACATGTACTTTGATAAATTAAAAATAAAATATTACTATCATCTTACAAGTTCCCTCTCAAGTCCCCCTTATTCTTATACCCTCTCTTCCTCATGCAGCAAAATAATCATAATCCTTGTCCTGACTGCTAACGGCACTTGAGTTTTGCCTGGATTTAAACTTTATAAAATGGAAATTGTATGGTGCTGTTCTTTTGTGTTAAGTACTTTGTCTTATCTTGTTCATTTTATATTTCCTCACTTTTTTTGATTTGAACATCTTTTTACCCCTGTGGTACTGGAGATGAAACCCAAGGGCCTTCTACCTCCAAGATAGACCCCCAAACCTAGTTTTTATTTTATTTTTATTTTTGGTACTGAAGATGGAACTTAGAGGCATTGTGCCTGCAAGCTACACCCCCAGCCCTATTTTTAGTCTTTTTATTTTTGAAACAGGGTCTCACTGAGTTGTGAAGGGCCTCACTAAGTACGTGAGGCTGTCCGTGAACCACAATCCTCTTGTTTCAGTCTCCCAAATGCTGAGATTACAAGTATGTGTCACTATGCCTGGCCTTCTTTAATATCTTAAACACACTTGCCCAAAAATCTTTGCCAGAGTTATTCTTAAAATAATTTTGTCTGAAGCAAATTTATGTTCTGATTTTAAAATTTTTGTTCATTGTCCTCTGCAGCATTTTTTATCTGTCTTAAAATTTTGTTAAGTCGACAGATTTTTTATATTTGTCTTAATGCTACATTTTCATCTATTTTTTGTTGTTGTTGTTGTTTTCCTATTTTACAGTCATATCTTTTCGATGGAACTTCTTGCCAGCTTTGCCCACCATCTTGGTCTCCTGATTCAAGTCAAGGTCCAGACCTAATCTGTTACAGTTCAAAGCCAGTTCTTCATCAAGAGGCTATCTGCATCCTTCCTCCTGGACCCCAGCATCCACCTCTACCTTCCCAACTTCTATCTCACAGCCCACAGTGTTTAATGCCAAGTGCCAAAAACTCATCACAAGACATGTTTTATTCCATTTCTTCTGCAAGTGGTAGACACCATGCAGCTTTCACCAGTGGCTGGGCTCTGTTTACCTGCCTCCCAGGGAGCAAGTTTGCAGAAATTAAGCTCCCAGTTCTGTGCCCTGCTTCAAAACAGAAATCCCAGAAGGTCTATACCACAGCTGTTATCCACATGGTATATTTCTACTCGCTTGGGTTCAGTAACTCCCACTAAGCCTTTAGTATCTCTTTTAGTTTTCAAAAGTCCATTATATGCCTCCAGGGAGATTGCCTCATTTTGACCAGGTAGCTCAACAATTCTCTTATACCCTTATAATTTGATTTATGACAACAACATTCCCCCAAAAGAATTGTCTTCAATGACCATCTAGACACTTAATCTAGGAGATATTTAATTTCTCACATTCTTTACCCTTCTTGATCTTCCTGAAACATTTCCTTTTGAGTAGGAAATGTCACTGGAGTGAAGGAAAGGAAAAGGAGATGACTTTATGGCAGAATAGGCTGAGATGAACCTATAAAGGAGGGTGTCCAATAAAGAATGGAACACATGTCCACTAAAAGGCTGAGGGGTTATAAAGCTTATTTTGGAGGTAATTTCAAATTCTGGCAGGTAGTTCTTCCAGCAGAAAAAGGGGAATCTCAAGTTGGGGAAGGAGCCAGGCATGGTGGCTTATGCTTGTAATCCCAGCATTTGGGAGGCTGAGACAGGAGGACACAGTTCACGGACAGCCTCAGCTACTTAGTGAGGCCCTCCACAACTTAGTGAGACCCTGTTTCAAAATAAAGAACTAAAAAATAGGGCAGGGGATGTCGCTCAGAGGTAGAATGTCCCTGGGTTTCATCCCCAGGCCCACAAAAACAAACAAATAAATAAATAAATAAATAAATAAATAAATTTTTAAAAAGATGGGGAAGGGGTTATCTAAAGGGCCCTTATGTTTTGTTCCAAACAAAATATGGGGGTATTTGCAAAATGTAGTTGCTTTTGCTCTGGAGAGCTACCTCACAGAGCACAATGCCTGGTTCATGAAGCTCTTACCTATCCTGTTTCCAAATACCTTTTTTCTTCCTCCCTTTGTTTCTTTAAGCTTTCATTTGCTGAAGATAAGAGTTCTTCCCAAAAAAAATCTGATTTTGTCTTTCTTTTTTTCCTTTCTATCCCTTTTCCTTGGGTGACTTCTTGCCCTATTATCGCATAAAATGTCATAACTATGCTCCTGATTCTCCAAGTCTTTGCTTATACTGCTTATGCTTCTTTCTAGGTTCACTGTCACATTCCCCCTGGTTTCCTGGACATCTCCACTTGTTATGCCACCAAATTTTGTGCACACTTATCCAAATTCCCACCATGAACACTGCGGACATGTTCATCTTTCACAACATCACACCACATCCATAGATAAAACTGCAAGGTTAATTTATGCCTCTTAATTTCCCTTTCATTCTACAAATAGCCATGAAATCTCACCTACTTCTTTTTTGTGGTTACTCCAACTACTTTACCATTTTGAACTCTAATTACCTCTTACCTAAACCAGTTAATAGCCTCCAGCTTATTTCCTGACTCCGGTCTCTTTGCTCATTGATCCACATGGCATTCTGCCCCCACATTCATCACTCTCCAGAATGTTTCAATACCACTATTGTCTTGTGGGAAATTTCCATTGACTTCTGAGTTTCAGTAGAATAGCACACAACACTTTTTGGCTGCCTTTCAAAAGACTTATTGGCCTAGCAGAAACCTGTATTTCCATAGGTGTTTCTCTAACCATGCTTCCAACCAGTTACCCCTCTAATTATATTCAGTGACACAGCCACATCTAACTTCTTCCACCTAAGATTTCTTTTTTTCCTCATCTGTCTCAGTCAGCATTCTCACTGCTGTAATAAAAAACAAGTGACCATATAATAAAGAAAAATTTATTTGCTCACAGTTTTGGAGATTTCAGGGCTCAGTCCATATTAGGCTGTGACTGCAGACCTCAGGGAATGGCAGCAGAAGGCAGAAAGCAAGGGCTCTGTTTTCACATTATAGAGACCAGAAGCCAGAGAGAGCAAGCAAGAGCATTCAAAAGACACAAGAACAGTCCCCTAGTGCTCCACCTCCAGGAACCTACCTCCTCCAGCCATATCCCACAGGTCTAGATTACCACCCAGTAAATTCATTGCCCTTGTGAGTGAATTACATCAACTCTGAACGTTAATACATGAGCTCTTCTGAGGACATTCTATATCTACTCATAACTTCATCCCTGCAATCACAACCCTTACTATATTTTTTATCCCTTGGCTAAAAAGCCATCTCCTCCAATACAATTATTTTTCTTTCAGCCAACATTGTTCTCTTCCACCCTGTTCCTGTCCATTGGCTAGAATACTTATTAATCTATAACACCATTGCTATAAGACTATAACCCATTGAAGATCAGAACTTATCTCATTCATCAGAGAGTGATGATGAAAAAACCTGATATAATCTCTGGCTCATTGTAAACATTTATTGAGTGCTTCTCAATTAAGTGAAAGCATGATAGACATGGTAGAAGAGATTCCTGCCTGAGGATGCAGGCTAGAATAATTGGACTAAAATTTCTTTTCTTCCCAAATTCAAAAATTCCCTGATTTTCAAGTTTATAACAAGTCAAAATGCATTTACTAGTGAAACTTTACCTTCTAGAAAAAAATTAATAGAATCACCATCAATCTTTCAGGAATATTTGGATATATTCATTCTTAGCCCAGGAAAAGAGCTTGGATCACACCTTAACATTATGTCTTATAAATCATGATAGTGGCAGGCTTCCATAAGCTCAGGACCCTGTAGGAATGACCTAGAAACTGAGAAACAACGTTAACTCCCTGCCTGACCACACTCCAGCTCAGTGAAGTGAGGATCACACCTGGCTTCCATTGCTCAGACTTTGTGCTTCAAACAGGCATCTATCAAACTCTTCCTTCATCAGTAGAGAGGGATGCTCAGGCCCAGCAGAAATCAGTCTTCTGTCCTAGTGGAAAAACTAGGACATTTGATAGTAGGCTAAAATACTTAGATCTTTCTCTTACAGCCAGGATGAAAGGATCTTTTTCAGAGTGAAGTCATTGAGAAAAATTTAAGACTTTAGCACAAAATTCTGCCTATTATCATGGAATGAGTAGAATAAATGGCAGGAGCACCCCTTATATGCTAATATATACTAGATTTGTACCTAGAATTCCACCCCATCCTAAATTAGTTGTATAACTAATATCTTGGAACTGTTTCATGAGCATAGCAACATATTTTCTGAAAAAGTCTGAGCAAAAACTGTAAGTTGCCTAAAGGCATGTAAATGTTATTGCATAATTAACTGAGACAGGGATTAATGTGACTGAATTCACAAAAACAATTCCAATTAGGAATCTGTATTTCAAGAGGTTGGTTTATTTTGTTTTGTTTTGTTTTGCTTCTTAACCCAGGTACATGGAATTCACTGTTTCAGCTCCACTGTGACTTCCAAAGTCCCAAGATTCCAGAAAGCCATGAGCCTGAAAGATGGAAGCACCTGCATCATCTTACAGGATGCTTCAGGAGAGTGCAGCCAGCAACAAGCCTCCACCAGCAATAGGAACTTTAGGTGACTGTGCCCACCTGTCTCTACCATCACAATAGTGACTTAAAGTAAAATAAATTGTGCACATTTAGAAATCACTCTTTTTGAGGTATCCTCAAGTTAATATAGAACTTTTCTGGTACTAGTATCATTTTCTCCACTTCCGATACCAATATATGCTCTTCTTATTTTTTTTAAGATTTAAAGAAGTTTATTAGAAAGATAAAAATACAGAAAATATAAATACAGCTCCATGTCAAAATGGCTTGGGGGGGGGTGACTCAAAATGAATACACCCTATGCTCTTCTTATATACTATGTGGGGGGCATTCTAACTCTTGGTTGTGTTTGACTTATATATTATCTCACCTATGAATCCTGTGTATTATTCTACATTTTCTAATTTTCCCCTTGTAGTTTGACTTTAAGTGCTATTAAGTTATATTCAGCAAAAGACAAACATACCTATTCAGGCACTCATATCTTACATGGCAGTTCACGGAGTGCTCTGAGTATTATTTTTCATTTTCTCTTCAAGTCGGTACTTACTCCAGACAAATAATGGCAGCACCTACTGAATTGCTCCCTCCGGACCTGTGCTTTTCGTTTTGATTCTAGGAAAATAAGAATCTGTTGAACTGTTCACATGATGGAAATTTTTCTAAGAAGACTCTGTGAAGAGATGATGGACAAGTGCCTATGGGGATAAAATGTCTCATTTTGTGCTTTACCTTGCATTATAGACCAAATGCTAGTTTTTTAAAACTACAGTTCTTTAAACTTTTCTGAAAGAATTATAGTCCAAGGAGAATTCTTCAAAATCCAAAAATTTACTTTTGTCTTGTCTCTAAAGAAATTGATAATCAAATTTTACCTCTATTAACACTTGTATTGGAGAGAAAAAAGGAGACTTCTGGGAAGATGGCGACCGACAAAAGCAGGGATTAAGAGCCCCGCTAACAACAAATCTCCATTACCACAAAATCAGCGCCTTTCATAGCCAGAAAACACCATCACCAGTGAAACAAAAAATCACCAGGCTCCAGAGAGAAAGCGGACTGAGAACAGAGCCACAGAGGAGATACACCAGCCTCACACCCGAGGACACAGAAGACGCGGCAGCAGCGCCATACTGCCGGCGGCACCGGTGAATTCACGGGACGGCTACCCCAAGCTGAGGTGAGCCACTGCGGAACAGCCAGGTGGGATTTCTCCACGCAGAGAGCATCTAAAGCTCCCAGTGGCCGAGCTCAGCACACGCTGCAGGGATTCAGAGTGGAAATCAAAACCAAGAAGAAAAATGCCAGCCCCACAGCCGAGGGCATAGCAGCAGCGCCATATTGCCACCAGCGGCAGCAGCACCGAATTCAGCGAGGCCAGTACGGCTACATCTGCGTACTCAAGAACAGTGAGTCAAATTGCGGGCCACAAGGAGAAATCCCAGTACTGTACTCCCTGGGACTTGACCCAGTGGGGGAGAGGCAGTGGCAGAGATATCACACCATAGGAGAACGTGCAACCTGGCACCCCCCGAAGTCTAAAGCAGCCTCTATCGACTCTCTGGGTCGGAGACTCTGTGATAAAACCCAGTAAAGGAGTAGTGGGGTCTGAGATACTAAAGACTCGAGATCCAGAACACCTTAAGTGAAGTCATAGTGACCCAAGGGAAGAACCCAGAGAAGGCACAAACATCCGAAATCATGGGAAAGAGGAATAATACTGGAGCAATAAATGCCCACAACCCCACAACATCAGAACCCAATAAAACTGAAAATCAGAGATTTCTAGAAGATCAAATGAGGAAACTAACTGTAGAAATAATAGAGGTGCTTCGAAAAGAACTCAGAGAGAGCCAAAAAGAGATAAAGGATGCAATTAATGAAGTAAAGGCCTCAATTCAAAGCACAAACAACCGATTAGAACACATGGAGAACAGAATCTCGCTCTTAGAAGATGAGCAATCCAAAAATGAATGCATAGTTTCTAATCTAGAAAAAAATATCCGACAGCAGGAATCTGATATTGAAGAAATATGGGCCCATTTTAAGAGACCTAACCTAAGAATAATTGGAATAGAGGAGGGAAAAGAAAGTGAAACCAAAGGGATCAACAATCTCTTCAAGGAAGTAATAGCAGAAAATTTTCCAGACATAGAGCAAGAGGTTGATACACAGGTCCAGGAAACTTATAGAACTCCCTTTAGACAGGATCGGAGAAGAGGATCCCCACGCCACATAATTGTCAAAATGACCAATGTGGAAGCCAAGCAGAGAATCTTAAAGGCAACAAAAACAAAGGGCCAAGTGACATTCAGAGGCAAACCAATTTGAATCACTCCAGACTTCCCAAACCAAGTTATGAGAGCCAGAAGGGCTTGGAGTAACATATTCCCAATTCAGAAAGAAAACAACTTCCAGCCAAAAATTTCCTACCCAGCAAAACTTTCTATCAAATTAGATGGAGAAATAAGAAGCTTCCATGACAAACAGAAACTGAAGGAATTTATGTCTTCAAAACCAGCACTAGAGAAAATACTCAAAGAGATTAACTACAAAGAAGAAATAGGTAACACACTCCAGAACCAGAGAAACAAGATTCTCCATCCAACAGACAACTAAGATTGGTTATCTGTGGAGATTCATTATTTATTTTAGTCTTTTACCTATCTCTAAAGGGTATTGTTTGCCTTTATTGTTGTTAATTTTTAGGATTTCTAGTTGGAATATTAATATACCTTCAGATATAGCAATTGGAAATATTTTATCCCATTCTATTAGTAACTGTTAACTCTGTTTACATTATCTTTGGATATACAATTTTTTTTTATTTTTTAGGGAGTTTGTATACTCTTCTGTTGCCTGTGCCATTGAAATCATAACCAAGAAATCACTGCCAATTTCACTGTC
Source organism: Muscardinus avellanarius (assembly GCF_963383645.1). NCBI lineage: Eukaryota > Metazoa > Chordata > Mammalia > Rodentia > Gliridae > Muscardinus > Muscardinus avellanarius. The sequence continues at coordinate 125,963,815 of NC_137791.1, forward strand.
GTGAGGTTTAATGACCCAGATTTTCTCCTAAAAGTTTATAGTCTTAAGATTTATATTTAGGTCTATTATCTATTTTGAGTTAATATTTGTATATGGGATTAGGTAAGGGTCCAATTTTATTCTTTTCCATGTAATTATTATTTTTTAACAATATTTAGTTAAAAGATTAATATTTCCACCACCAAATGTTCGTGGAAACCTTGTCAAAAATAACTTGACAATATAGGGAAGAATTTAGGTCTAGGCTTTTATTTAACTCCAATGGTTTATATATCTGCCTTTAGAATAGTACTACACTGTTTCAATTATTGTAGCTTTATATGGTTTGAAATCAGAAAATATATATCTTCTAGCTTTGTTCTTTTTCAAGATCGTTTTGGGTATCTAGAGTCCATATTCCATATTAGGATAGATTTTTTTCTGAAAAATAAATATATAAATATATGATAGTTTCACCTAAAATATAGAAAAAAAAATATTCTCTGGTAAGAAAGAAAGTAAAAAGAAATATTGAAATGTTATCTTTAAGTCATCAAAAGCTTGGTATCAGACAAATGAAACTGTTATGTGAGATTATCATTTTTAATTTTAGATAAATTGCCATAATACTAGATGTCAACTACTAAGCCAAGCATGGGAGGGAGGGATAGGGAGAGAATGGGGTGGGGATTGGGTGGGGGCTGACTGGGAAAAGTGTGCATGTATGTCTACAAAAGTATGTATCCTACTATGATGTATGAATAGAGTGCACCAATAAAAAAAAAATACTTGTATTGCTACTTATAGTTGTAGTCTTTTTAATTGAATGCTATTAAAACAAACCTTAATAAAATTAGCATAAGCAAGCCAAAGGGGAAATCTTTGGCTTTTCTTGCTGGGAAGAATATTATAATGCCACAGCCTTTAAAGAACAGCTATAAGAATGTGAGTGGGCTCTGTACTGTCAGGACTCTCTCCACCTCTCTGTTTGCCCCTGATTTTTGGCCTCATTCTCTCCCATGATAGCTGCAGTTCCACCACATTAGCATTTCCAGGCTACATCAGACACAATGGGAAATGTGAGTGGAAAAGCATAGACTACTTTCTCCAGGGCCCATGAGTCGACTCTACAAAAGACCTGACTATCCCTACCTGAGTCAAATATCTTCTCTTAATGGGAAAATATCATAGGACAAACCCAGGTCAAAGAAAAGGGTGTGTTACAGGAAACAACTTAATAGGCAGGTCCATAGGAAAAGAAGTAATAACTTCCAACATTCAGTAAAAATAATAACAATTGGTATTTGTGTAATTTAAGGATCACACAAGGAGATCCACAAACAAAAAAATGTATTCTACTTGGTCTTTTAAAAGTTAAACTAGTATAAACATTTTAGAATCATGTGATTTTCTCTCCCCACAAAAAAAAAAAAAAAATTCCTATTTACAAGGATTTTTTTGAAGTGGAAAGATCTAATTACACTCCCACATGTAATTTAGTAAGTTCAGGGAGTGGGAATGCTACTTCCCATTGGGCATTCCTTGCCCATTCATCTGGGCGGATTCCATTCATTTATGTCCCCTGCCTCGCCCTAGAGGTATTTGAGTGTAGGATCATTGACTGGCGTGGCTTTCAAATTTATGGACTTTATTTCTTTTCATCTTTCCCAACCATCCTTTGGCACTAAAATTTTAATATCCATTAATACCTATGAGGAACCTGAACTCAGAGTTCTTATGATATGCCCCAGGTCATATGGCTAATAATGAGGGGATCTGAAACAGATAATACTCCTCTTAAATCTAACATGCTAAAGTAGAAGTTACCAGCCTTATTTCTAAGCAGTGTGATACCATCCTGCAAATGAAATCTTGGGTGGACCACCGAGGTGTCAACACCTGGGAGCTGATCTCTATAGCTGCAAGAGGAATGAAGGGTTGGGATTTCAGGGTAGAGTCCCACCAGGCTTGGAGTTTGGCTCCTCACTTTTGAACTTAATCACCATCCCTAAGTTTCCCTCCTCCATTGGCTCCTGAAACATTTTTACAAAGCCAAGTGGGAAACATCGCCATGATGTTATTACAGTGCTAGGTATTAGATAATGTCCAGTATTATGGGAAACTGATTCTCTAGAAAGATGGGATAAATACATCTCTAATATCCCCCAGATCTATTCTACATAGTAATATATAATTATATAAGATAAACCATAATTATACTATATATCTCAATATTCATAGATGTAGTTTTAAAGGATGTTTGAATGCAAAACAATCTATCCATTCAGCTACATAAATGGTATTCCATAAGAAAAGTCTCCTATCAATGTGTTTATAACCAAATAAATCATAGGAGAAAAGACATATCAGACAGGGTTGGTTGGGGTAAAGAGAAACCATTCTATTATTTCTGCACAAAGCATCTAATGTAGTGATGAGGTATCTGAATAACCACTGGAAGACCTAGGGGATGGAGGCTTGGAAATCTGCTTGGGAAGTCAGGGAAGTGCTGCCCGAGGTCAGCCAGGTCAGCAACTTGGTCTCAGCTCAAAGCAGCCAAGTGTGCAGTGCACAAGTTACCTAGGAAGCTGCTACACATTTGCAGTGGCTGCAAGAGAATGCTGGAATCCACCTTCTTCCACCTTGCAAATTCCAAACAGAAGCAATATAAGGAAGAGGGCATGGATAACTGCAGTTCCTGACTTCCCATTAGCAATGCAGAGGACACCTTAAGAAAGGGTGATGGGCAAAAAGGGGTGGTAGCCAGGTGAATGGTAAACAAAGAAGAGCACTTTGGAGACAAGTAAATCACGCAAAGAAAATGATGTGTTTTCATCTGCATGGGTCCCAACTGAGACATGTCTCTTCAAACATACCTGGGGCTCTGCATTTAGTTGGCCCCGTACTCCCTGGTTCTTCTCTCCCTGTGCAGATGGAGTACTGAAAGGCGAAGAAAGACATAATCTGACTGAGGGCTGTCACATTGGATAACCACATCCATTAAGGCAGGGAACACAAGCAATATGTAAATTGAAACTGACATTTAAATACAAAAAGAAAGCTAGATGTGGGTTAGACTTGATTAGATGAGACTCTTTAAAATGTGGAAACATAGCCGGCGTGGTGGCGCACGCTTGTAATCCCCGCATTTGGGAGGCGGAGACAGGAGGATCGCACAGGTTCTAAGCCAGCCACATGCGCTGGCTTAGGAGACCCTGTTTCCAAATAAAAATGTAAAAATAGGTCTGGGAGTGTAGCCCAGAGGTAGAAGGGCTTCCGGGAACCCCAGTACCAACAACAACAACAACAACAACAACAAAAATGTGGAAACAGTTTCTTAAAAAAATCAGATATTCTTCTTTATGGCTGAGGGTCATAGGAGGAATTCTAGACAAAGAAGAAGAAATCTTAGATGAGAAAATGAGGCAACCTAGCTGAGGGTGATAGGAGGGGGGAAGAGGGAAATGCCCTAATATACACAATGCACATTCACAAACATCAAAGTCAATCTCTGAGCCAAACATGAGCAGGAGAGAGGGGGAAGGGAATGGGGTAGGAATTGGGGAAGGGCTCAATTTGTGCATAGATGCCTCTACCATCTTGTGCCCCATTAAGATGTATGACTACACTGCACAAATAAATAAATATAGCCAAGGGTAGTGATGCATGCTTGTAATCCTAATACTTAGGAGGCTGAGACAAGAGGATCTCAGATTTGTGGTCAGCCTCAGCTACTTAGTGAGTCATTGTTCCAAAATAAAAATTTTTTAAAAAAAAAGTCGGGCGTGGTGGCACACGCTTGTTATCCCCGTGCTTGGGAGGCGGAGACCGGAGGATCGCGCAAGTATAAAAATAGGTCTGGGAGTGTAGCCCAGAGGTAGAAGGGTTTCCAGGTAGCCCAGTACCACCACAAATAAATAAATTAATTAATTTAATTTAATAGGGCTGGGCATGTAACTTGGAGGTAGAATTCCCCTGGGTTCCATCCCCTTTACCACAATAAATAAATAAATAAATAAATAAATAAATAAATAAATAAATAAAACAAAACAAAATAAGGCTAGGGTTGTAGATCAGAGATAGATCGCCTCTGGCTTCAATCCTCAGTAACTTTCACACACACCAAAGAGCACAGTTTCTACCCTTAAGAAACTCAAGTCCACTAGGAGGAACAGATAGGCCACAGGTCATTTCAGTAGGCTCACACTTTCAGGGAATGTTCTGATACACGTTGCATGCTCGCCAGCACAGCACTGTTCTCATTTACTAAACGCTGGCAACACAGAGCATTCTACAGAGAGTTGATTTCATTTCTGATTCAGTATGGCCCTGGAAGGTAGATCTTTTTATAGCAAAGTTAAATGATGAGAAAGCTGAGATGCCACAACTTAAACTAAACGCTCTGAGGTCGCCCCGATCAATTAGCAGCATTCTTTCCACTACATCATGCTAAAGAGAGTTTACTTAATTTGGTGGGCAATGAGGTGTCATTGAAAAGTTTTTAGCAGAAAAAAAAAAATGACGTACTCTGAGCTGTGCCCAGGAGGATTGTGTATTGATGATGTGTGGTGAGGGGAAGGAAGAAGGGACGGCAGAGGGACCAATTAGACGGTGATTACAAGTCCAAACTTGAAATGATGATGCTCAGAAAACTAGCGACTTTTTTTTTTAGAGCAGCTCTAATTATGCTGGCATTTGTGACAGTCATTAGTACTGATCACCAAATAAATTCAGCAAATATTCTGTTTCTCCCTCTCCTGGGCCCATGACAAGACTGAATCTACTTCCTCAGATTTAGGTGTGGTTTGGGGATTTTATTTGAGTAGAAATAACAGGTTTTACCACACTCTCTGCCTGTTCTTCTGTTATGGCAAAAAGAATGATCCAAAAAGTACTGGTCCATTAGCCTGGGACCTGAAGGGAGATGTACCTTTGACCCACAATAGATTAGAAGCATTAGTAAGAAATAAAACTTGTTCATTCTGAGTCACTTGGTTGTTGCCACAGCTAATCTAGCTCTCCCCAACAATGTCATGTGTTTTCCTAAGACTCTATCATTTCAAGCACTGCTTCTTAAACCTTAATACACACCCCAGGACCTAGGGGTCTTGTTAAAATGCTGATTCTTTTTCTGGAGGAGACCCAAGTCACTGTTTCTAACAATCTCCTCAAACCTGATGCTTTTGCTGCTGCTGCTGCTGCTGGCTCACACTTGCACATTGCAAGACTCTAAAAGCACGCTGCCCCAAAGAATATCAAATAGCCACTGTGGCTATTGAAATTAACTAAAATTGGGTAAAATTACAAAATCAGACCCTCTAGCCACATTACAAGAGCTCAAAAGGCACAAGAGGCCCATGGTCATTTTACCCGGCAGCTGGAATATAAAACATTTTTGTCTTCGCAGAAAGTTTTATTAGATTGGGTTGCTCTACAGCAGCACCTAGAAATACAAAGAGAGGTTAGCCCTGGCAGCATGGGGGATGGGAATGGCCAGGACACAGGTAAGCAGAGCTGCTGCTGTCAATCCGGTCCCCAGGGAAGAGCGGAGGGGTTTGAATCCCAGGATACAAAGCTGAGACAGAGCAAAAAATGTGACATTTGATCTGGCTACAAAGATCTGCTCTGCCTAAACACGGTGTTTTCCCTCTGGATTATTTCAAGAGATCTGATTTCAAAAAAGGCAGTTTCAGCGAGCTTTCTTTCTCTTCGCCCTGATCTTGTCTGCTCAATTTGGCTAATCTATTTACTTCCTCCAGAAAACACACGATCCAGTGTAACATTTGTTTTTGCTCTCCCTTCCCCAAGAAATCAATAGCACTCAGGGAGAACATGCCTGTAAGCACAGCTAAAAGAGCTACAGAATGTCACCATGCGGGAGGCTGGGGCAGAGATGCTTCCAACCTGGTGCCTGCTCCCTCCTCCACTTCCCTTTGCTGGCAAAGCAAGCCACTGGTGGGAGCCCCCTCCTTAATTTCCTCTTCTTCCTCGCTTCCTTTCACTCTGAAAACAGTCAACCCCTTTTTTAGACTTTGACTTGGGCCAGGGTTAATAACCTGAGATCCATGGGCACAGTGGAGTTTTATAGAAAAGTTAGATGCATGTTGCATGATCCCCGATGACTCCCCAAGACTAATGGGGAAGCGGGGAAAGACTCCAGCTTGCCCCAGCCAGATGCCAGGGGCCCGGTGCAGGAGGAGAGGGGCAGAAAGAACCAGAAAGGAACAAGGAAATTAGCAGAAAAGAGATTAGACAAGAGCAAGAGACGGCTTACAAGTGACCTGCTGGAAAAGCCAATGAAGACCCAAGAACAAGGTCAGTAAGGACAGCAACTCAGATCATATACCCGCTAAACAGGAACTTACGTTTCAAGTTTCCCACCCTTGTTACTCAGGTTATACATGATCAGGAAATGCCCAAGGCAATGAACTTATCAAGATAAAACGTTTCTTTTGGCTCACAGTTCTGGCAGTTCTAGTCTAATACCCAGTGGCTCCGTTGCATTGCCTACTGGTAAGAACAGCACATGATGCAGGAACAGATGGCAAGTCACTTGCGCCATGAGCCGGGAAGCAGATGAGAGACACAGGAAGGGGCCGGGGACCCCAAACCACAGCGCTATGCTGCTAAGTTCCTGGTCACATTCTCGAGGAATAATCCTACATTGGTTGAGATTAATTCCTCTACCTGGAAGCAAAGAAATTATAATATCACTGAGTTGAAGTTTTATTCTTCTAAATCAAACTTGGTAGAGAGCATAATTCTGTGAAAAGTCTATGGCTTTTAATGGATTCTTAAAGAACTCCTTGGAATAAAGGCCTACTGTGGTACCCAAGGACCTCTGGCAATGTATGTGGTGCACCTGTGAGTACTCACTGCAGATAGTCCTGTCCTTCAAAGATGCACTCGTCCATCCTTCCTGCCTCATGCATGCACCAAGAGGCTTAATCTCACTGCTAACTCTACTATTGCTAGTGCCATGTTCAGTACTCACAGAATACTTTAAGCTGGTCTTGGTGACACATCCCTACTTGGGAAGCTGAGAAAGGAGGATCTCAGGTTGAAGGTCAGCCTCAGCGACTTAAGACTGTTAGCAAACTGGTGAAACTCTATTTCAAAACAAAAAGGGGGCAAGGGGTATAGCTCTGTGGTATAACAACCCTAGATTTAATCCCAGTACCACATACAAAAAAAAAAAACAAAAACATAGTATTTTAGTCTTTCCTTAAGAAAGAATAAATTGGTACCAGTTGCCCTTTTTTCTACTCCAGGGATCTGAGGCAGTGCTCAAAATGGTCACCACAAGCAGAGCAAGTTGTTGGAAGTCTATCTTCCAACTTTAAATATTCTGAGTTCTACCTTGTAATCCAGCCTTGACTGTTTAAATATAAAAAGTCATGATTTTTAGCCCAGATTTACAGGTAACCATCAGTACCCAGAGAGTCACAGCATGCTTAACCTGTCACTCAACACGGACCCACCCAAATTGTAATTGCATGAGAAGCATGAGCGATTTGGATGATTCTTAGGACATTTTGGAGTATATCCCAGTACCCAGCCAGCCCTTCCTTGCCAGATCCTCATACCACAGAGATATAATAAAACTGGCCTCAAGAAACTATTTCACTATCCTTTGCTCTTGTTTGCATTCTTGATGATTGCCGTTCTAAAGTGAAGTTAGATGGAATCTTGATATAGTTTAATTTGCATTTCTCTGATTGCTAATGATGTTGAATATCTCTTTATATATTGATTGGCCATTTGTATTTCTTCTTTTGAGCAGTGTCTATTCAATTTAATTGTTGGTTTTCTAAGTGGGTTATCTTTTTATAGTGTTAAGTTTTTAAAGTTTTTTATATATTCTGCATATTAATCTCCTACCATAGGAGTAGCTGGCAAAGATTTTCTTCCATTCGCTAGGCTCTCTTTTCAGATTCTTGTTTCCTTTTCCACAGAGAAATCACTATGGAGATCAGTATGGAACTCCTTAAAAGACTAGGAATGGAACCACCATATGACCCAGATATACCACAATATTTTTCCAAAAGAATTAAAGTAGAAATGCCATAGTGATATAAGCATATCCATGTTTATGGCAGGACAATTCATAATAGCTAAAGCTAAATTATGAAACCAAATTAAGTGTTCATCAATAGATGAATGGATAAAATGTGTGGCATATACACACTATGGGATTTTACTCAGCTATAAAGAAGAAGAAAATTATATCATTTTCAGGAAAATAGATGGAACTAGAGAATATTATGCTAAGTGAGATCAGCCAGTCTCTGAAAATTAAGAGTTATATTTTCTCTAATAAGTGCAAGCTAGAAGGAATATAGGAAACAAAAGAAATTTTAGATGAGTAAGGAGAAGGACAAGTAGAATAGTGGAGGAGGGCTGGGGGAGGAATATGAGGAGGGAGGGAAAAGGAGAATCGATGAAGAACACTGTTAAAATGCTATTTCTATATATGAAGGCAAAACTACCAAGCTTATTAACATGCACTGGGTGGGGGTAAGAAAGTTGGGATCGGGAAGAAAACACACCAAGGGCTTTGTGAATGTCTGCTTGCAGCACTATAATGTGTAATTACAGTACACCAGTGGAAATATTTTTAAAAACTATGACAGAAGTTAATGCCTTCCATTCTATGCCTCATTTATGTTATAAGACCAAGAAGTCATGTGGAGTGGACACTCTTCGAAGATATAAAGATTCATCTGGCATGCAAGACATTTCTCTTCATTCTGAACAATCGCTTCAAATTGTTGCATAGATTCTCATCTGTGGAAACTAATAAGCCAACTTCATAGGAGAATGGAATGGTGGTCAATGGAGCCTGGGGAGGGTGAGGAGTTCAAAACCAGACACCAAAAAGACACTAAAATGCTATTCAAGTGGAGGAACTAGTTCTTCTATAGCTCAGTAGGGTAACTTTTGGTTAAAACAATCTGTAATATATGTGTTAGTTAACTCTTTGTCACTGTGACAAAACACCTGAGAAAATCAACTTAAAAGAGGAAAGATTTATTTTGGATCATGGTTTTAGATATTTTAGCCCAAGCCAGTCCCCTTGCTTTGGGACCGTGATGATGCAGAACATCATGGCAGAAGTATGTTATGGAGGAAAGTTGATCATTGGATCCCTGTAAAGCAGGAAGAAGAGAGAGAGAGATGGTAAAAGAGAAGGTTAAAAAAATGGTAGACTCTTCCAGGGCACATTTTGAGTGACATACTTCTTCCAACTAGACCCTACCTTCTAAAGTCTCCACCACCGCCCATTAACCTAATTATGAGCCCATCAATGGATTAACCTATTGATGATACCAGAGTTTCTATTGTTCAATCACTTCCCAAGAGCCCCACATCTGAACATTATTGTACTGGGACCAAGCCTATGAGCCTTCAGGGCACATTCCATACCCCAAACATAACAAAATATTTCAATATGACCAGCAGAGCATAAAATTCTATACATCAAAAATGATTGATGTATAGAGCTGGAAATGCTTATTACCCTGATTTCATTACTACACATTGTATTCATGTATCAAATTACCACAATGCACCCCCATAACTATATAAAACTAATATGTCTCGATAAGAAGTTAAAAAGTTAAACATTTACAAAATTGAAAAGAATTAATGTTGTATAGATACCACAAGAAATCTGGTTGCCAGAAGATAAAGCTTGAATACTGTTTGATTCCAACAAACAGAAAAAAATTGGACAATTTCACACAATGTAACAGAGCACAGGCAGCAGCTTCCTATATTAGCCATGGGGTAGGGTATAGGAGAGGCAAGGCTGTGCCTTCTCTGTAATACAAAAGCAACTCTGCACAGCCATGGGTTTTGTATTCCTGTGAATAAGACGAGTCCCTGAGCCACACACACTGAGAGATAATGCATCAATTCCAGGAAATCACCAAATACTGCCTGCTTCATGAGCCATAAGCAGGGCCAGCTGCTCATGAGTGGAATTTTCTGGCTTTTGGAGAGTTCTGGGCAGTGCAAAGTGCTACTGAGCTCCCTGGAGACCCAAATTGGATTGGGTTATTTTTTTCTTTTTTTTTCCCCTCCAGTATCAGGAATCAACTTAGGTAGCCATTTGAGTACTTTGTTCAAGGGCCTAGGATGTGAACTGACCCTTCATGTACTTTCTGCAGCTCCTCTTCCTGACTCCTATACCCTGTCTATTGATCCCCACACTTTAACGAACCTCGAGTAGCTCCACTTCTGTTCACTTAGTATTTACTGCAAGTCCCTTCAGCGTGTTATACACTAAGGTAATTGCTGAATACACAGCCATAAACCAGGCAGATTTTGTCTGGACTAGGGACCCCACAGAACAAACAAGACATTTACCTCGTCATTCAAATGGGATGAACAATATGGCAAGAGACATACTGAGTTCTATTAATGGCACTAGATGGGGAATTGAACCTGCTCCTGGCTATAGAGACACTCTCCTTTGGAAGAGGCTCAAATTTGGTGGCTAGGTGAAGACAAAGATGTCAGATTTTTTGAAGAACCCTGAATTAGAGTGTGATGGCTTCACAGAAGTGATCTATGACAAGTCAAGGAGCTAGAAGGAAGAGAGTGCAGGCAGGAATCATCCACTTGTTCAACCAGTTTCCTGTTCAGCCTGGCTGAGTGTCCAATGACTATCAGGAGCTATACTAAAGCCTTCTACATACAACTTACCTTCTACATACAACTACTTTCTATGCACAACTTCTATTGCAGAAACTCTTAAATTGGATCAATTATTTGTTTATAGTCCTCTTCTCGATTTTTTTCTGTCATTTTTTTTATATTTACTTAGTTTCTTAGTGTAATCTATACATCATGATAAAATTCAAAGCAATACATTTATATATACACACAATATCTTTTGGTGTGGTTCCCTGCTAACCCCTCACAGGGCATCTTACCATTCAAGAGAGAAGGAGAAGATGGGGAAGAAAAGGACCTTAGCAAAGAAGTGCAAAGTTGGAAGAGTTGTCCTAAGGAACAGGAAGAAGCCCTATGACAGATACATACAAGGAGTAAATGCCAAGCAGAGTCCAGGGCCCAGCTGAAGATGGAGAGCAGGAGTCCACTGGGGTTTTGATCTGCAGCAGGGTGTGGATTTTCGCTGGAGTGTCGGAGTAGAAAAGGCTGATGGCTGATATGACTGCGGAGCTTATGGAGGAGTCAAAAGAGCAGACTGTGCTGAATGAGAGTGATCAGACCAACGAGTCCTGGAACGTAGTTAATGAAGTGAGATGTTGAGAGCAATAAAAGCAAGTTGAATCTTTTAGGAATATGAGCCAAGTCTTGTAGCCAATCCTTCTCTTATTTACATAAGTCAATAAATCAACACATTATACATTGAGTGTTCTTGAGTACGTTACAGAGAACTCAAATAACATTTTGGCCCCTCAAGGAGCTTGTAGCCTAGCTGGAGGAACAATATTAATGCATAAATCAATTTGTATTACACACACAAAAAAAATGAAGTTATATTTTATGGCACAAATTTCAAGTAACTTTAGAAACACTGTGAGCTCAAGCAAGGAGCCTGGATGGTATCTCCTTCTACCTTAACACAGAGGCTGTCTGACTTCTTTCTCTGAGAAAGTAACTTCCATCCTCAGGTTCCAACATAGCCACAGGGGATGTCAAGTTCCACCTAAGTTAACACTTGAAACTGCATTGGTTTTCACCACTTGCTTCTCATAGAAGTGAGTAATTTGGCTACATTGAAAGAGTCAGAAATGGACTACAAAGACCACAGAATGGTGTCATGTAGAAAGTAGCTAAAGAGCAAGAGAAACTGACAGGACCTTACTGTGTTCCCAGCCCTGGGCTATATTCTGGGGATACTGAGGAAACAGAAAATTTCTTCAGATGTTTATAACCTAGTTCAGGAGATACAAGGTATGTAAGCCCATAATACTGGAAGATGACCATGTACAAATAGCATGTGGTATTGTGCTAGAGATGACTATGTCTACTGCAATCAGAGTTATGGTAAAATTAAATTAAACAATTTTTATGTATGTGTGTTTAAACATTAGCTAAAGATGATAATAGTTGTTCTGAGTGATTTTACATGTGCTCACACTGTATATATTATCTGTCCCATGCAACCAATGTAGACTTCTTTCTTCAGCAAAATCTCAAGAGCATTTTTTAAAAATCAGGGTTCCTTCCACAGATTCTAATTCAGTATATTTGGCACAACACAAATTAACCTCTTTATTTTTTAATTCTCTAAAAGTAATTCAGAGGTTCATCAAATGGGAACAACCACTTATGTACACAATATGGAAATGAGGTGTCTCCGTCAACATTCTTACTGTTGTAATCTAAAGCAACTAACCACACAAATTAGAGGAAGGTATATTTATTTACTTACAGTTTGGGGATATTCTGGGGTTCAGTCTATGCTAGGTCGTACTGTGTAACTCAGAGCCTGGCAGCAGGATGTGGATAAAGGGAGAAAACCAAGGACTCTGCTCTCACATCATGTCGGCAAGAAGCAGAGAGACTGAGCAGGTAAAGGGATTCAAAGACAAAAACACAATTTCTAAGGTCACACTCCCAGTGACACACCTTCTCCAGCCACCTCCTACCTGCTTAAGTTACCAACCAGTAAATTCATTATAATGGATTTATCCACTGATGAGATTACAACCCTTATGACTTAATTACATCAACTCTGGACATTAATACATCAGCTCTTCAAGGGGCATTCTGAATCTAATCATAACATGGGAAGATCAGCAGTGAATAAAAGGAAGCTGACATTTTTGCATCCACATGGACAATTTCAGTACAGCTGGACTAGAATAAGGAAATTATTAAGCAAATTATAAGCTAAAATAACCCAAAACAAAAGCAAAAGCATGTAGGCTTGCAAAACATGTAAGTAAATGAAAAAAAAAAAAACAAGAAATACTGTGTTAACAAAATAACTATGTAAAAATAAGATACCTAGAAGAGCATTCAAATCATTTTATATTTATGGAGGGGTTTTGTTTACAAATGTATTAAGTCTGTCATTAAGATTTTAGCTGTATGTAAAACATTGCTTTAAAAAGTAAAATATGATACTGTGTCTTATGCTGTGTAGATGCATTGTTTTTAACAAAAATCTTATAAGCTATTAAACAGTATAACAAGGTGCGTTGGTAAGGTGTCCCTCGACACGTTAGTCATTATTTATTCATCACGTTATAGTGGGTGTGACTGTTTCCTCAGGGAGAATCTACATCAAAAGGATGAAGGCAAATTCAAAGAGCCTCTGCCACTTAAAAGATAACGTAGTGGGGTTGCTCTAAAGAGGTACTGGATACAATTTGAGAAGAGAGCTACATTAGAAGCTTCATCATGCATTTCATTAAAACAATTGTATGTGGGGATGATGGTTTAACAAATCGCCACCCAGGGGAGGGCTTTTGTTCTCAAACATAATGACAGAAGAGAAAATGTCCCCAGAGATGTGTTCATTCCTACTCAGTAACCACAGTCACCTAAAGAAAGGATTTCTCTCCTATATTTCTATGAGCAAAGCAAAGAATAGTTAATAATGAAGTAATATATATATTTAGAGTAGGCAAAATAGTATTAAATTTTGGTACTGGAAAGATAGAAATAGTGGAGAGTGAGAAGGTAGGAAAGAGGAAGGTAGATTAAAACCAAACTATTGAAAGTAACCAATTAAGTGCACTAAAAAATAGCGAAAGGTTTTATAAGTCCAAAGTATTTCAAAAAAAGTTCTTGTTAGCTGGGTGTGGTGGCGCATACTTGTAATCCCAGTGCTTGGGAGGCTGAGACAGGAGAATCGAACAGGTTCAAAGCCAGCCTTAGCTACTTAGTGATGCTCTCAGCAACTTAGTGAGACCCTATTTTCAAATAAAAATAAGGCTGAGAGTATAGCCCAGAGGTAGAAAAGCCTCTGGGTTCCATCCCCAGTACCATATACACAAAAAGTTCTTGTTGCCTTATTTAACTTTTGCTACAGTGTGTGTGTGTGTGTGTGTGTGTGTGTGTGTGTGTGTGTGTGTTTTATTAGGAATGAACTCAGGGGTATTACACCTCTGATCTACAGCCTCAGTCCTATTTTACTTTTTTTTTTGAAACAGAGTTTAGCTAAGTTGCCGAGGGCTAAACTAAATTGCTGAGGCTGGCCTTGAACCTGTGATCCTTCTGCCTCAGCTTTCCCAGTACTGGGATTACAGACATATTTCACCATGCCTAGATACAATCTTTAAGGTTGGTCATTGTTTTGATCTTAATTTTATAAGTAAGAAATAGTTACTAAAACTCATGTTTATTTAGCTCTTTTCAATTTCCAAAGTGATTTCACAAATACAATTTAATTTTAAAACTTCATGTTAATATTTTAAATTGGCAAACCATAGTTGATGTAAGTAATATGGAAAGATTAAATCTACCTAACTAACTTATCTGTCACCTCAATTACTTTTGTGGTAAACTTTTGGGATTTACTCCTTTGATTATTTTGAAATATATATTACTTCATTATTAACCATGGTGACCCTACTCTGCAATAGATATCAAAAAATGTCCCTCCTATTTATCTAAAATGTTTAACCCTTTGACCCAACATCTCCCCACTCACCCTCATCCCCACACCATCCTTTAGTAACCATCATTTCTACTCTGCAGTTCTGTAACTTCAACTTTTTTATATTCCACACATAAGTTAACTTATAAATTATTTCTTCTATACTATGTTTAATAGAAAAGAAAATTAATTTTGGAAAATCATGTCAATTGCCCAAGACCTTATACATATATGAGATTCAGGGTTCAAACTTCTCTCCCATACTGAGACAATTGTTCAGAGTTGTTTCACTCAACATCACTGTTAGAGGCCCAGGCTGGATCTTCTTTATGTTTCTCCAGGTCCTTCTAATAATAACCACCACACCACACACACACACACACACACACACAGAGAGAGAGAGAGAGAGAGAGAGAGAGAGAGAGAGAGAGAGAGAGAGAAGGAGAGGCAGCGAGTTTTATACTACGTATGTATGTTCCACCCTTTTCCTGTTTGGGGGAAGATTTCAAATGGTTATACATAGTCTGCTTTGGCCATGAGCAAAGCTATACCTTTAGCTGACTGGTACCCACACAGATTCTAACCTCTCACCCTATTCCTCTCACAAGTTTTCTCTTCCTTTCATCTAAATAGGGTTAACCTAAGAGGATGCATTCCCATTCGAAGGGTGGGACAAGCCTAGGGGAGATCCTCGGGGTATAGATGACACCTCAGGAGGAGTAGGCTGAGTCCGATGGCTGATGGCTGGTCCTAACCAGGCAGCAACTAGAGGACAACTTTCCCCTGGCTCAACTTCCTTCAGCTCCTTGGTGCTGGCAAGGGATGGCCCCCACTTCACAGCTTCTCTCTCCTAGCTCTCAAGCCCTGAGTGGCATATCCAGGATTCTCTTTGCCAGCCTGTGACATAATTAATAAAGCTCTAATAGAAGAAAAATTGGCTCATCAAACCAACATTGGAATTTGTCCACAGGAGTAGGTCATACCACCTAATGGTAGAACTATTTCAACATTTGTTTCTTGTGAGTTTTATGAGGATGAAGCCTTAAGGCTATTCAAATATATATATATATATATATATGGTAAGTCTAGGAAATAGGAGAAAAAGACACAATTTGTAATAACTTACTAAATTATGCAACTGTATTATTTTTTATTTTACATTATCTAGGGTTCTCCAAATCTATACTGCTTGTCTTTCCAGAAAACATAGCAAATAAATCCTTACATCCTCTTGTTATTTGTTACCATAGTCAACAAGCTTAAAGCAAACATTAATTTTATTTGATTCAGCTACCATCTGATTCAGTGGCATTCCTCAAAGGCAATATACCTGATCATAAGATGGGACTCATGTCCATTGCAACTCACTAGTGCCCACACACCTTGGGTATGTAAGGGTATATGAAAGCTGGCTAATTAATTTAATGAGCTCAGACATCAAAGTAGAAAATGCCATGATATGCCAAGAAGGCAGGGAAGGAGCACACTCCACTATTCTCATTCTAACTCAGTCCAAGAAGTTATTTAGCATAAAACATCAGACTTCCTCCTCTCCCTTTCTTCCTCTCTGGTGTTTCAAGATGAAGGGATAATTCTTTCAGAAGAAGGAATTGAGACACTGAGAAATCCTAGTTTTTCTTATTCTCTCTCCTTTCCCTTACTCCAAATATGCATTCATGGAGGTAAATTACAAGAACATGCTCTTTGGGGACCACTATCAACTGTCTGAGAGAAACTTTTGATTCTAAAAAAATGAAAAAAAGAAGACAGGCGTGGTGGCACACGCTTGTAATCCCCACCCTTGGGAGGCGGAGACAGGAGGATCGCACAGGTTTGAAGCCAGCCTCTCTGGCTTAAGAGACCCTTTTTCCAAATTTAGAAAGTATAAAATGGGTCTGGGAGTGTAGTCTGGAGGTAGGAGGGTTTCCAGGAACCCCAGTACCACCAAAAAAAAAAAAAAAAAAAAAAAAAAAACGAAAAGAAGAGGTCCAGAAGATAAGATACAAAACTGAAGCATACCAAAAGCATTTCCTCTCATTACCCACCCAGAACCAGCCCAGCCCTCTTGGCTCCCTGTGGCCCCCAGCACATGCTCTGCTAAAGTCACCTGCTGCTAACAGCTGTCTTGCATCAGGGCTTGTTTGCACAGCTCCAGACAGCAGAGCAATAGGTATAATCTCAGCTCTGACTTTATAGGACAGAAAGATGGAGCTTACCTGGGCAGCTTTCAGGGCCTCAGGATGTACTGAGAACCAGGAGAAAACCACTGATGCAGCACCTGTCACCAATAAGCCACATCCTAGACAGACCATTTTCCAGAGACACCTCCAAAGCATAGTTTTAGCTGTGAACATGTCATGGATTTTTGGACCATGCCCTGGTCCTAACTAGCAGTATACCAGCCTGGCTAGAAATCCAGGTTGGCTGGGGAAATAAATTCCCAGTAATTGATTCCATGGGCATTTTCTCCTTTTTGATCAGAAGGACCTTTCTTTTTTTTTCTTTTTTTTTAACCTCTTTTCTATACTCCCCCACCCCTTTTCCCTACTATGTGACAAACTGCAGCATGCTTAATAAATGAATCAGTAAAACACAACAAAGACTATTATAATTGTCTAACTAAATGATGATGATTTTCTGGACTAGATAGTACCTGTGAAATAGATTTAAGATGTGTTTTAGAAGCAAAGTAAACAGTTCTTATTAATTAATTGGCTGAGTGGGGCAGTAAAAGAAAGGGAAAAATCAAAGACAAATTCTAAGTTTTGGTAACTGAGTTTATTTTCTCTTATATTCATTTATCAAATATTTTCAAATTGCTGGGCGTAGTGGCGGACGCTAGTAATCCCCGTGCTTGGGAGGCGGAGACAGAAGGATCACGTAGGTTTGAAGTCAACCTCTCTGGCTTAAGAG
Organism: Muscardinus avellanarius; assembly: GCF_963383645.1. NCBI lineage: Eukaryota > Metazoa > Chordata > Mammalia > Rodentia > Gliridae > Muscardinus > Muscardinus avellanarius. The sequence continues at coordinate 125,981,291 of NC_137791.1, forward strand.
ACCCTGTTTCCAAATAAAATATAAAATAGGTCTGAGAGTGTAGCCCCGAGGTGGAAGGGTTCCATCCCCAGTACCACCAAAAACAAAAAAATATTTTCAAATAAATGTTTATTGGCGCCTTGTAATTATGTATCATGATGAGCTCTAGAGTGATCAGGACGTACATGCACCTAGCAGTTGGTATGTTTACCTGTGAAAACCACCCTGCTCTCTCCTTCTCCCCATACATATTATTGAGATTGGTTTGGATAACTCCTTATATGAACACAGCATTATTTGAATTTTTTCTTTCATCATATCTCCTTTTCCCCCTTATCGCTATTCTACTGGAATTCTTTCCTCATTTAACCAAAGGCCATTTTGCTTCCCAATTTCTCTCTAGAATCTACCTGTGAGAGAAAACATAACCCTTGACCTTCTGAGAATGACTAATCACACTTAGCATAAGTCCAATTCATTTTGCTTCAAATGACATGATTTTGTTACTCTTTATGACTGAAAAACTGTTGTATGTATCAAATATTTAATGAGCAATTAATATGATCATAATACTGATAGAAATATTGTTCTGGGCTCTTTAAAATAAAGATCCCTGATATGATGGAGCCTGTAGTTTAGTTGAAGACTATAATTATGCAGTTATTAACTACAATGATTCTGTGGTCCAAAGATTTCAGCTCTTATTTTATTTTTAGTCAATAAAATAAGATTAAAAGAAGCAATAGCGTATTGTATATGCTAAGTACTGTGTTGTTTTTACATATATTGGCTATTTTAATCATTACATTATTATTTTTTTTATTTTATGAACCAGGACTCCAAGAAAGATTACATATCTTCCCCCAAAATTATTAATAAAGTACCATATAAATAATCTAGAAGGGAAAAACATTCTTTTTTGGATAAAGTTAAGTTGGAGAAGTTTGTAAGATATCCAGAAGTTGTTTAGTAGGTAGGTGGGTGATATATGAATCTGTTTTTCATTACTGTAACAAAATACCTGAAGCTGGATAACTTTATGAAGAAAAGATGTTTGCTTAGTTCACTGTGGGAGGCTTAAAGTCCAAGATAAAGCATTGGTTAATCTGGACCATTGGCCCAATGTCTAGTGAGAAAAACCTTGGAGTGGATGGTATCCTGGCAAGATCAAGTATAGGAGCAAAGAGATCACACTGCAAGACAAGAAGCCAGAGAGACTGGAGTTTGCAGTCTTTTCTGAGAGAAATACCCTCAAAGACCTAAAAACCTCCCGCTAAACTCCATCTCTTAAAAAATCCCACCACTTACCAACATTGTCACACTAATCTCCTAATATAAGCCCTTGAGGGATCAACTCAAACTGTACCAACACCATAGCAAATATGTACATCCGGAAATCAGAGAAAAAGATGAAGATTGAGATATAGATTGAAGCATCCTCAATGTAAAGTCATGGAAAATGAAATCTCCTAGGAAACAGATAGCTGGCAACGGGCAGGCTAACCTGGACATCATCCTTCACAGAGACTCAGCATCAAAATAGAAAAGAAAAAAATTGGGGCAGGCAGAAGAGGCCACAAGAGGATGGTCAGTGCCGTGGGAAGAAAAGCCAAGAAGGATATTATGGCGTCCTAGAGAGAAGAGAAACTAGAGTGCAAAAACATCTAGCCATACATGAAATCTTCTCTTCTCACATGTTATGTTGGAGTTCTCCGGAGGGTAAAAACTAATAGGATGAATATAGAGAAATTTATTTTAGGGAACTGGTTTATGTGATTATGGAGATTAGCAGGTCCAAGATCTGAAGGATGGTCCAGCAGGCTGGCAGTTCAAGTCTGCAGGCGTGTGCTGGAGAATTTACTCTTGCTCAGGGGAGACCAGTCACTTGTTCTATTCAGGGTTTCAGCTGAGTGGGCAAGGCCCACCCACATTACAGAGGGCAATCTGCTTTACTAAAAGTCCACAGATTTAAATGTAAATCTCATCCAAAAACTCTCTCACAAAAACATCCAGAATGATGTTTGACTATGCATTTGGGTACCATGATGCAGCCAAGTGATTATATATATATATATATATCCGTTTTAGGTGGCACACACCTGTCATTCCAGTAGTTGGTAGGCTACGATAAGAGGATTTCAAGTTGTTCAAGGCCAGTCTCAGCAAACTGCATGAGCCACTGATTCAAAATTTAAAAATAAAATAAAATAGGGCCAGGAGTAGCTCAAAGGTAGAATATCCCTGGGTTCAGTCCCCAGTACCAAAAAAAAAAAAGGCTATCACAAATGCAAAACAGTCACTTTAAACTCTTGGTGTGCTGGGTAGAAAATAAATAGTTGTTTTCCCTTAAGAAAATATATATGTCCATGGCTTCATCCTCAGCCTGGGTGTTAGATGCTACAGACATTCTGAGCTTCTACCTACATCAATGTTCAGAGAGGCTTTTTTCCCAAAGGAACCCCAGAAATAAGAACAAGGACTTTCCTACAAGCTCTTAGTTGTCTTCCTTTTATGCCCCTCAATTGGGTCATATGCTAATTCTAAGACCAATCACTGCTGTGAGAGAGAGAGGATTATCCTTTTCCCATCAGACTCAGAGTCCTAGCATGAACAATGGGGCAGATAAACTATTTTACCCTTCAGGTAGGTGGAGAACTCTAGGAGATACAAGGTCAATGAAAGATTATGAGCCGTATTTGGGGCACAATATCACTTCAGGGATAATTGAACAAAAATGATTTAAGTCAGGGAGTGCAAAGAATAGACAAAACACATGACAGAGGATTATAGGAAGTCTGACAACACGTCATTCCAGAAGAGCTGAAGGAAACAATCCTAAGATTTGGAACTTCCTCCTCTTCGGGTAGCAGAAGATTAGAACATAAGCGGAGTTGCTGGATGTGGTGGTGCACGCCTGTAATTCCACTCCTTGGGAGGCAGAGAAAGGAGAATCACAGGTTTGAGGCCACCCTGACCAACTTAGTGAGTTCCTCGGGAACTTGGTGAGATCTTGTTTCAAAATAAAACAGTGCTGGGTGTAGCTTGGAAGTAGAACACCCATCCGATTCCTAGTGTGACAAAAAAAGGGAGCGGTGACTTCATTTTCCTAGAAAAGTGGACAGAGCAAAGGCTAGATTCTACAAATTGGGGAAGAGGTGTGAGAAATACCAGGCATGGTATGTAAATCAAATTAATTATCCAAAACACATCAAATATCCAAGTTACTACATGTCTCCAGTTTCCAGGACGGTGGAGGAAACTGGGAAACAGGTGCCAATATCTTTGAATCCTAAAACCAGAAAGGTATCCAATTCATGTTATCTCTTAATACTTACAATATCTCCCAAAAGACAACTGCCTTTCAAATAGAAAAGCACCTATAAGTACCTCCCGGAAACTCAGGAGAAAGGTAATAATTTAAAATTTCCAAGCTAGGCGTGATGCCACTCAGCTGCAAATGTGTATCAACCCATTAAATGTTTACAGAGCCCTGTGCCCATGCTTTGCCAGAGGGAAAGCTGAGTTACAGAGAGGTAACTCTGGTAAACTTAAATCTGAACTGAGCCTCAGGCTGTTCTATTCCAGGTTTCTATTTATTGTATCAAAATAAGTTCTCACACCTGTAAATTTCTAAGCTGCTATATTTCTCTACTATTCACACTTATGGAGTGTAAGCAGTAAAGCCGATAAAGGAATAAAAATCTAGTTTTGATGTTAAACCAAAAAAATATTTTTAGTTGATTAATACCAGACTGGCTGAAGGACTATAGAATAACCCTCGGTCATTGAACGTATTCTTTCTAACAAGCTGAAAGCCTGGAGAGTGTTTAGCAATCATCTAAGTTAGAATCCTGGGAGTCGTACCAGACTGGAACAACTCCCTCAGCATTCACACCCAATTAGCCTTGAAGAGCTGCCATTTTTCTCTCTTAAGTAGGTCTCAAATACACCTCCTCCTGTCTATTTCTAGACCTCGCTTCCCTCCTATGACAGCCTCACACCTGGGCTTATTCCTGTCTCTTATGCCCCTGCCCCAGATATATGCTCTACAATTCCACCAAAATAATTTATCAGTTTAATGAACTAATAGAGAGAGATAAATGGGTGATGAGAACCAGTACCAGGACAGGATTTGTAGTGATAGATGTAGGGAGTAGGTTGAAAAAATATTTTTGGACAATTAGACAAGATTAAGAGTCACAGGTATCGCTGGGGGGCAACTCAGTAAGTGCTGGGTGCATATGTGTCTCTATCACGCCAAACATGATTAAGATCTATGATTACCATGCACCAAAAAAGTATATTTTTTTTAAAAAAGTAGCAGACATTGAATAAAGAACTGGAGGTAGGCAAGTGACACAATCACATCTGTATTTCGGAAATATTTTTACATAATTTTATTGGTACATTGTCATCTCACATCGTAATGTAAAGAATGAGAAAGATGTTTTCATATTAAGCAACCTCAGTGGCTTTCAGTCCTGATTTCAAATAGAATAGTAAATAAAACAAATTAAGTGCTTAGCTATTTTTCAGTCTACCAATTTTTGTTCTCCTCATATAAACCCTATATTTTTTAGTCAAATTTATTTTTAAATTTGTATAGACTCTGTTACTATTAAAACAGCATATTTTTATTTCAGTGTCTAGCCATTTAGTACTGAACCAATAAAAACCAATTGCTGCTACATTTTTATCTTATATTCAGGCAAATTACCAAATTATCTTACAATATAAAATATTGTTAGTAAGTTACCTGTAGGTTTTTTTTAGGTAAAAAAATTAAAGCATCAGCTAACAAAGCTTTGTCTTATTTTAATCCATGATCCATTATAAATGACTACTTATTTCATTTTTTCATAGAGCAATCTCAACTTATCAGAAAATATTATGCAAAAATGATGAGGGCTTCCATCTTCAGTCATAAATAACAGGAAACACTAAATTCTTTATTACATTTTAAAGAACTATAAAATTTAATGAAATACATGAAACAACTGTTTCCAGTAAATAGGCAACAAGCAGTGCAGGATTGTGGTATGTGCAGTAAAGGACACAAGTAAGGACAGCCCTGTGATAACAGGGATGATGATGCTCAAGAGCATCATGCTGTTAGCAAAGTCTGGCACTAAGGGTCACATGCAGTACCGACTCTAGAAATGTAATCCACGGCAATAGAGAGAAGATCAGTGGTGACTTAAGGCCAGAGGTTGGAACATGGGGGTTGGCTAGGAAGAAAAACAGGGACTCTTCTCGAGTAATAAAAATACTATTAATCTCGATGGTGGTGAAAGTTACAAGGATGTAAATGGTTGTCAAAATCTATCATTCTGTGAGCTTAAAATGAGTGCAATTTTTCCATCTATGTAATTTCATAAAGCTTATTTAGAAACACGATTGACAAATAAGCATCCTTTTCCAGCCATTAATTTTTTTTTTTCATGGGCATTTGTCCCTGAATTGTCATTTTCTTGTCAAAGGGCTATGTCTTCAACTAGATTCCCTGAAACTGACTCAGCCCTGGAGAACTGTGTGAAGGTCTACTGGGGTATGCTCCCAGAAATAGCACCTGTAAGAAGTATGGCAGGTGCAGCTGAGCAGAACAAGCAATGGACTAGTAGTCAACAGAGGCCACTCTACTGAGATTTTTTTCTTTCTCTATCAACCAGTTTTGAGATATGAGTAATCACCAGTACATATAGGCAATATACACTGCATGGTGCCTGAGACAAGAATGACCCCTTGACAAAAAGCAACTCCAGAGAGAGACACAGTTGCAGCCCTTGGGTTGCTTGAATTCACAGTGAACACTCAGTACTAAAAGGGCTCTGGGTAGTACACCATAGCACTAAAAAAATACTCATTTCTATGCTTCTCATCTTTTCATCTTTGTTTATATCTACTTTCTCTCTACTAATGGACAACCCCTCTCTTTCCTTAATTACACTCTGAGTGGGTTTATCTGTCTTTCATAATCTTTTGAGCAATCAATTTGTGGATCATTTTATTATGTCTGCTATGTTTCATTTTAATGTCATTTGATTTGCCCTTTACCTTGATTAATCTTTTCTTCCCAGTTTCCTTTGCTTTATTTTGTCATTTTGTTTTCTTAACATGAGTTTTCATTGTTCTTCCTTCTTTAATAATGAAGACAGGTATTTTGCACCAAAATTTTCTCTGTCTAGTTCTATGTCCCATAGACTTTGATACTAAAGTGTTTTTATTCCTTTTTATAATTATAATTTGTTTTTTCTCCCCTTGGTAGTAGGGATTGAACCCAGGGGCATTCTACCTCCCAACTATACTCAAAGACATTTTTTAAAATTATTTTTTGTTTTAAAACAGTCTCACTAAGTTGCTGAGTATCTCATATAATTTGTATTTTAGGTTTTATCTAGTAGAGAGTTTTATGACTTAAAGAAACCTAAAGTATTTTGTCTCTGACTTATTATTTCAAATTTTATTGAATATAATTATAGAACATGACTATTATTTAATCTTTAGAGATTTAATTTATGGTCCAGTAAATAATTAAATTTGTAAATACTTGGTAGACAAATGAACAAGTTTATAATGTAATGCATATGTATATTGTCCTCATAAACTATTGTATTTATATAATGGCCCATGTTATTTTAATCTGTGCATTTAATTTTTGATAGCTCTGAGTCAGATAAGAATGCTACCACAACCACTTGCTTGCGTTTTTCTTTTCTTTTTCTTTCTTTCTTTCTTTCCTTCTTTCTGTGTGTGTGTGTGTGTGTGTGTGTGTGTGTGTGTGTGTGTGTGTGTGGTACTGGGGATTGAATGCAGGGGAATTCTCTCTCTGAGCTAAGCTATAGCTCCAGCCCTTTTTATTTTTTTGTTTTGAAACAGTCTTGCTATGTTGCTAAAGCTGTCCTCAAGTCTGCTTTCCCTTTGTTTGTATTTGCCTTGCTGCTTTTTTTTTTTTTTTTTGGCCTACCTTGGTTTCTTAATTTTATCTCTTTCTTTATCACTATTTAAGTGTGTATATGTCATATAAGTATACTTATGCATAATCTCTGTTTTCTTTGTGTGTGTGTGTGTGATACTGGGGATTGAACCCAGTGGTATTTTACCTTCGACTCCCAGCCCGATTTTTTATCCTTTATTTTGAAACAGGGCCTCACTAAGTAGCTGAGGCTGGCCACGAACCTGCATTCCTCCTGTCTCAGCCTCCCAAATGCTGGGATTACAAGCATGTGCCACCACACTCAGCTTTTTTGTTTTCTTAATCACACTTAAAATGGGTTTATCTATTTTAAGTAGACTTTCAAGCATTGCTCAGTGTTCATAAATTTCCCCATCTGTTCTTATTCTCTTTTCCTAATCTTTAGGCAAAAGAGAAATTAAAATTGATTGCATCCTTGTTCCTCTTTCCCTTATCCTTCCCCCTCTGCCTCAAATTATTTGGTACTTTCTCAACAAGACACCTAGAACCCTGTGATCCTTTTTGAGTAAAGATTTACTTCACTTCTCATCTTCTGAAATATCTACCCAAGTCTCATAGCTCAAACTTTAAGTTACTATTTCCCTTTTCTTTCATAAATAAATTTTGTGCTTTGAAATTATTCTTGCTTTTACAGATTTTATTTCAACAGTGACCATCTTCTTTAAATCTTCTACAGAGTTGTTTACTTAAGAAATCAGGCATACGCTTGTAATCCCAGCATTAAGGAGGCTGAGCCCGGAGGATCATGGTTTGCAGACAGCCTTAGCTACTTAGTGAGGCCCTCTCCAACTCAGTGAGACCCTGTTTCAAAATAAAAAATAAAAAAAATAGGGCAGGGGGTGTAGGTGGGAGGTCAAATGCCCCTGGGTTCCATCCCCAGACCTACAAAAAAATAAATAATTCAAGGAGTTTAATTGTGATCACTTGGGTTGTTGGTGAGGGGTTTACTCTGTCAACAAGCATGGGTGTGTTCTGTGTTTCAATCCTATCTGTGTCTTGCTGTTTTTATTCAAATTGTCATCCATATTTTGTCTGGTATATGTTCTGTGTGTTTAGCTTTCCATCACAATAACAAATATCTAAGATAATAAATTCATAAGGAGAAAAATGTTACTTGGGCTTATAGTTTTGGAAGTTTTGGTCTATGATTGGTTGGCCCTACTGCTTCTAGGCCTGCAGAGAGGGAACACATCATGGAGAGAGTAAAGCCACTCATGCCACAGACACAATGTTAAAGAGAGGAAGAGGAAGAGCCCCTAATGATCTGAAGAGGTTCTACTTGGCCCCACCTCTTAACATTCCACCACTTCACAAAAGAACCATGTTGTGGACCAACTTCTGCCATATTGGCTTTGAAGGACATTTAAGATCCAAAAAATAACATTCAGTTTCCAATTCCGAGAGGTCTCCCTTTGTGGTTGCTAGGTTTCTAGATACCCCTCTTTTGAGGAGTTTGTGTTTATTTTTCTCTTTATGTAATTCAGAAATATATAGATACTGGCATATTTGTTGAAAAATAGGAAAACTAAAAGGCTAAAATGCAGACAAAATTGGCAACACACACACACACACACACACACACACACACACACACACAGAAGGAGCTGAAAATCTACAGAGGAAGGCATAGTATTCCAGGGTAATGTTAGAGACAACAGGTGTGGTAGAAAGATTGCTTTAAGAGTATAGATGAAGGCAATGGGTTTATGAAAGGTTAAAGGAAGTTGTGGAACATACCTGTAATCCCAGTACTTGGGAGACTGAGACAGGAGGATCGCAGTTTTGCGTCCAGCCTCAGTAACTTAGTGAGGTCCTTTGCAACTTAGTAAGATCATTTTTTAAAATTAAAAAATTAGCTGAGCATGGTTGTGCATGCTTGTAATCACAGCGCTTGGGAGGGTGGAACAGGAGGATGGCACAGGTTCGAAGCCAGCCTTAACTACTTAGTGAGGCTCTCAGCAATTTAGTGAGACCTTGTTTCCAAATAAACATATAAAAAAATAGGTCTGAGAGTATAGCCCGGAGGTAGAAAACCCCTGGGCTCCACCCCCACTACCACCAAAAAAAATAAATAAATTTTAAAATTAAGCCAGGTTTGGTGGTGGCACAAGACTGTAATCCCAGTACTTGGGAGGCTGAAACAGAAGACTCGCAGGTTCGCTTCACAGCCAGCCTCAGCTACTAAATGAGGCCCTCTGCAAATTAGTAAGTCTTTGTTTCATAATAAAGAATAAAAAATAGTGCTGGGGCTACCGCTCAGAGATAGAATGGCTCTTGATTTAATCTCCAGTACCACAAAAAAAATTAAAAAACAAAATAGGGCTAGGGATATAGCTCAAAGATAGAATACACCTAGGTTCACTCCCCAGTACCACATAACAACAAAACATTAAAGGTATGTGATATGGTCCCCATGGGACATTTTAAACCATGAGACATGCTCTTGAAAGCCCCCCTCAAGGGCATGTGAACATACACACACACACACACACACACACACACACACACACATTCATATATCTTCCATAATTCTATCATTTAAGGCACAGAAACAAATTGGCTGGGTAAAATGATAATACTGTTACTTGAAACAGATTGGCTGGGTAAAATCATTATACTGATACTTGAAATTTATTGTAGGGTACTCATTTGAGTAATTTAGTACAACAGCTTAAACCTTTGCAAGAGTTCTATTATGCTTGGCCCACAAAGGAATAGTATCAGGAATGCCTCCTGCTCTGTCTCCTTGCTGAGAATGTGCCCACCCCTTGTAGAGAGGAGAGCCAAAGAAGACCATAGACTACCAGATGAATATTCCCATTATGAACAAATTATTTTTAAAAATCATGAAATTCCTTTGGTCTTCATTTCACCAAGGACAGTAAAGAAGTGCCTCAAAGTTATAAAAATCCCAGAAATAGCAAAACTTGTCACCATCCACCATTCACTGAACTCCAGCCATGTGTCAGCGATCAAGTGTGTGTTGTCTAATTTAATCTTCCAGCCATTATCAAAGTAGATGAGAGAACTAAGGATCAGTGACATAAACTAGAATATCCCAGTCTTCACAGTACATAGGTGTGGAGCTGGAATGCATGGGCAGTGCTGGACTCCAATATCCGCATTCCTCCCAGAAAATTCAACAGCATGATCAGAACACTCCACAAAGTTTAGATGTCATGGAACTGCATTCAAGCCATGGACATCAATAGCAACTTTCTACTACACTTGCCACATAGGCTCCTTCCTCGCTATTGGGAAATTTTCCATTCCAAAGCTAAAAGAAGTACTATCATAGCAAAAACTCCCACAGAGTTTTCCTTGTTTAAAGACACAGAAATAAATATTTTCCTAGAAAATTGAGGAAACTACCACAGAATCTCAAGAGAGGAAGGAAAAAGAACAGTGGGTGGAAAAACCCACTAGCATGAAGCTGCCATGTTGCCTTGAGCTGACTCTGCCCGGGTTGGAGTGATCTGGCTGTAGAAAACATTGTGTCCTTAACCCAGGTCTTTGAACTGTCACTACATGAGCCTCAGGCACACTGTTGCAGTAAAGCCAGGACTTGACAGGCGCGTGTTTGAATCCAGGCTGTGCCTCTGCAAGCTGCGTTTCTTAGCCTAGCTGAACCCCAAATGCTTCATTCTATAAACGTGGAAAGACCACTCCACATCGTCTTCGTCTGTTTGTAGGTTGGTTTGTTTTTTGTGGTACTGGGGACGGAACCCAGAGGCTTTCTACCTCCGGGCTACACTTCCAGACCTATTTTATATTTTGTTTGGAAACAGGGTCTCACTAAGTTGCTGAGAGCCTCACTAAGTAGTTGAGGCTGGCTTTTAACCTGCACTATCCTCCCGTCTCAGTCTTCCAAGTACAGAGATTACAAACGTGCACCACCATGCCCTGCTCCACCGAGTTTTAAAAAGTAAAATATCACTTGTAAAAGTACTTGGCAAATAGTAAGTGTCTAAGAAAGAAATGGTAGTTATACTGCCTTCTGGCAGACGGTGCTTCTTAACACAATTTAAGATATTAGATCATTTTAAAAACTAGCCCTCTAGCATCCTGGTGTTGAGATAGAGAGACTGGTGGAATATTCTACAGTTAACAATGGTTGGGGAAAGGACCATATGCTTTCTCCCTCCTTTAAATTCACAGTAAGCATGATTGTTCTAAAGATTCTGAGAATTTTCACAATATTAAGAACTATCTCCTAAATTCATTTGGCCACTAAAGTGTTTTGATAGTTTTGTAACCCTGAGTTATATCCAGAAAACACATTTGGAAAAGAAAGGCTGCTTTTAAAACAATACTTCTAAAGGAGCTTTTTATTCTTTTGTACAAATGGCACCAACTGTCAGAAGGAAATTCATTCCTTCATTATATTTATATTACCTTTATCTGCAGCACCTAAAAATACCCAGAGACAAATTGCCAGCTATTGAGACAGACAGGCAGATCTGATCCTCGTATTACAGAACTGCAACTGCCAAGAGACATGATCTGATCCAAGAAAGATTGAAAGCAACAATCAGAAGGCACAAAAAAGCCATGCCATGCATTTCTTAAACTGAGAAAGATGCTGAAATAATACATCATATACATCACCCTCTCTAGACACAGTGACAGACAAGGCCTCTCATACCCAAATCCTGTGTGCTGTGACGGATCCTCTGTGTGCTGTAATGCCCACTACCTGGCTCCTCACGTGAGAGCCACAGGAGGACACAGGAAAATAGAGCACTGGGCTGTAAAATCAAACACAGGAATTCAGATTCTGACTCTGCCTTTAACAGGGTACTTGTTTCTTCCAAGTCTTAGTTTTCTTAGTTATAAAATAGGGCTAATGTCACGTCAATTAGATAAGTGATAATATGGAAAATACAATAGTGTGCTGTCATTCATGTTGCATTTAACTAAAGCATTTGGAAGATAGTGATGCCAATTCAGAACTGAATAGGCTTTCAAAATTATCTACTGTAACTTCTAATTTTATAGATGGTATAACTGAAGCCCAGAAAGTAAAATGGTTTTCTCCATGCTACACAATTTATTTAACAACAGAGCTATGGCTTAGATTGGATCTCCTGATTTTTATTCCAAAAATCTTCCCACTGCTTCTAAAATATCAGCTCCATCTTCACTTATATGTAACATCAAATGATCATAAAATTAAGCTGAATATAGCAATGGGTCTTGTAGGTAAATATGAAACCTTCTTATCTAATATATTCGGGGGGGAGGAAGTTGTGGTTAATCAAAGAATCTGTCTCACGGAAATTAAAAAATTCTCTTCACAAAAAGGTCAGGGAGCCCTGATATACACCACACATAGATTAATTACTTTCAAATCATGTGAAAGCAATACAGTTCACCTTTGAAACTGGGCTGGACATAATTTCCTCTGCCTTTAATGACTTTGGATTCCCACATTGCCTCAAGGCCACCATGCTGGATATCAATCATCAACAAACTGAGGGCAAAAACTTAGAGCCCCACTCAGAGATGACACTGCATGTGCGTGGCTAGTTAATAGAGCTCTGGGTTAATGGAAACCCAGGTAGCAGACGAGTGCTGGGTGCAGATTTATGACCAGTTTCCAGGAACTCAGAATTTATAGCATTCTGCACCTTTGCCTTTTTTTTTTTCAATTTAAGCTAGATTCTTGCTTAATATACTCATTTCAGAGTTAAAAGTTAGCATCATGAAACAGAAACAGTCTAAATGGTTCAAAGGACCTCAAGACTTGAAAGAAATTTAAAGTCAGTGCTTTCAGATTCCTCCTTTAAAAGATAAGAAAGGCCTAAGAGATATGTTGACTTATGTAATCAGAGGCAAAGTGGGAACTCAAATACCAGACACCAACTCTCTACCCAGGGCTTTTTGTTGCTACAAAATATAGAATCCCAGCTAGGTGTGGTGGCGCATGCTTGTAATCCCAGTACTTAGGAGACTGAGACAAGAGGATTGCAGTTTACAGCCAGCCTCGGCTACTTAGTGAAGACCTCTGCAACTTAGTGAGACCCTGTTTCAAAATAAAGAACAAAAAATAGGGTCAAGGGTATAGTTTGGAGGTAGAATACCCCTGAACTCAATCCCCAAGGGAAAAAAAAAGAATATAGAATGTCACATTGGATTCTTCACTTTTTATGCAGGAAAGCCCAAGGATACTGCCTGGAATTGAGAGAGGAAGATATGGTCTTACAGTAAGACCATATCAAGATTACAACTGCCACACAGAGCAAGAGCATTGTCTGATCCACAGAATGGAAATTCTTCATTGGTCACCCCACCTATCCGACTATCCAGACCACCTACAAGCACCCAGAAAGGGCTGGCAGGAAGTGGGGGAAGCCACAGCTCCTTGTGATTCTTATTCAGAGCTCTCTGGCACTCAAATGCCTGCTGGCAACTCACCTGGGTGACACAATCCACTTTCACTCAATAAGGAGACTGAGGCAGGAGGATCACAAGTTTGAGGCCACCCTTGGTAATTTAGAGAGACCATGTCTCAGAAGAAAAAATAAAAAGGGCTGGGTGTGTGTCTCAGAGGCAGAACAACCCTGGATTCAATTATTGGTACCACAAATATAGGAATAAATAAGCAAATAAAGGCAGTATGAACCTACCTTCATCCCCTACATCTCAGTAGCTTCTGGCATTCTCCCTTTCATTTGGTGGCAAAACCACCAATCCTGTTTCCTATCATAGAAACTGGAAACCTAGAAATCAATTGTGTCTCTTCCCTCTTCCTGACTTTGAGCTTTTCTGCAGGATAATCTTCACTCCCACCCACACACATTATTTTAATGCAATTCCAATGCCACAGCCATAATTCCAATTATCATGATCTCTCATATAAATTACTACAATGGTATTTCTCCCAACATAGCTGCCAACAACTTTGTCACCTCCTCAATCACGATCCAATGAAAAACCGCTCAATCTTCCCAATTAGGGGAAAACTTCCTTAATATGTTTCCATTGTACTCACATTAGTACTCATGCAAACACGCAAACACAAAAACACTCAAATTGTTATATCCCAGAAAGACCACAATGCTCATGGTGCCACACTGTGCTGTGTTATTTTTTATCTCTTTAACTTTTACCCTGAATATAGACTCTCCTTATCCCCACCTTCTCCAAATCATTTTACTTGATCAGCTTGTCAAAACTCAAGAAGATTACAAGAAAGCAAAAATCCACCTCTAGGCCCCATCACTGACCTCAAGATATAATAAACATATGGCAGATTGCCCTGAATGCTCTCGTGGCACCTGCTATTTGATTTATGTGTCTATTTTGCCCACTACATTATGAGCAACTTGAGTGTAAGGTCAACTCTGTATCTATTCCATTCTTTTAAATTTATTTTATTGATGCATATTGTGGCTCATGTTGACAATGGCATATATTCACATAGTACTTGGTGCCCCTCCCCACTTCCCCTTGCCCCACCTCCCAATACCGAGTGTGCAGGTTAACAATATTATATTCATATGTATACATATATTCAAATGTAGCTTTTTTCATTGATTAACCTCAGCCTTCTTCCTTCCCTATCCCTCATTTCTGGCTTTGCTGAGGTTTCCCCTCCATTATCTGGCGTGCCTCTGGTATCCCTAATACTCCCTAGCTTGAGCATATTAGACAAAACATATGTCCCTTCTCTTTCTGTGTTTGGCTGATCTCACTTAACATAATGTTCTCCAGGTCTTTCCATCTTCTTGAGAATGACATGATTTTGTTCTTCCTTATGCTGAGTAGAATTCCATTGTGTGTATTTCCATAATTTTGCAATCCATTCATCTGTTGATGGAGACCTATGTTGGTTCTATATTTTGGCTATTATGAATTGTGCGGCTATGAACATGGGTATGCATATGTTACTGTAGGTCTCTGATTTCAACCCCTTTGGAAAGATACTTAGGAGTAGTATAGCCGGATCATATGGTGGATCCATTCTCAGTTTTCTAAGAAATCGCCACACTGATCTTCATAGCAGGTTAATTAGTTTGCACTCCCACCAACAGTGTAAAAGACTTCCTATTTCCCCACATCCTCACCAGCACTTGTTGTTATTTGACCTCTTTATGCCTGTCACTCTGATTGGGGTTAGATGGAATCTTAGTGTAGATTTTTAATCCCTAAGACCTATCACATTTAGCAAGTTCTCAAAAATGTTGAATTAGGGGCTGAGGGTGTAGCTCATTGCCTAGCATCCCCCAGGGTCTGGGTTCTATCCCCAACAGTGTAAAAAATGTTAAATTGACAAACAACAATCAACCCATAACTAATTAACTAAGTAACTAATTAACTAATCAGTCCATAGTTCTTTTCCATCTCCCTTGCCCTCTCTAGTTAAGTTCATGGGCAATATCTACATCATCCATTAGCCTGTACTGGATACAGAACCATTCACTCAAAAGAACCGAAGAAAATTGGCAAGTAGGAATCAACACATCATTTCCTCAGGCTATTGAAAAATGAAGGCTTTTCTTTTTCTTCTTTCAGAAGATTAATTATTTTTTCAGTTACAAATGCAACTGAACTACAAAGATGTCACAGCAACAACAAGGATGTACATGGATTCAATCATTCAAAACTTAAAGATCAGTTCATGGGTGTAACTGCATTCTATTCTCTGAACAATTCTAGGAAGGTAGTTAGAATAAGCGTTATCACCATTTTACAGACAAGAAAACTGAGGCTTGTAGAAATAAAGTATATGCAAGTTCAAAAATAAAGGTTCAAACCTTAGAATTCTGACTCTCAGTCTTCTACACTGTTGCTTAAAAATGTTTTTACTCAGCACAAGAATCTGTGTGATCTTGTCTTTGAATTTTGATCTTGACAACATTGTCCTGAAGTTCAAAGTAATCTGGTAATATTCTAGTCACTCTCCACCTGCCCTGCCACCCTCAGCCTGGCTGCCTTTCTTTATCCACACAGGAATGAATGGAGCTTCCTTTAGGGCCAGTCAAAGATGACACCATGAACCTGCCTGAGGAGATTCCCAACCCTCTCCCCATTCCAGTAGCCTAGAAGCAAGAAAGCAAATTAATGACCAGTCTCCTTGAATAGAAGGCATAACTCATACAACAGGTTTCTACCAGTATTAATTACCATTGAACAATAAGTTGAATCATGAAGAGATTCTGGGACCTGAACCATGAACCATTTGTTAAAAGCTGCCTTTATATGGAAAAGCTCCAAATACCTGTTCATGATGACAAAGCTCCAAATACCTGCTCATGCCATGTCCTCTCCAGGATTTTTTATGTATTAATTCATTAATCTCCACAAATGGCTCATTAGACAGTTTTAACATCTCCATTCATGGCAGATAAAATTGAGACTTAGAGGGCTATAGTGACTTGAGTTTACATGGCTAGCTGTACACTCAGTAGTTGTGAATATTTGCTAAATTAACTATTTAATCAAGCAATCTTGTCTGGTTTCCATTTTTTATCTTGTGTGATCAAAAATGATCTCCGTCAGCCGGGCGTGGTGGCGCACGCTTGTAATCCCCGCGCTCGGGAGGCTGAGACAGGAGGATCACATAGATTCAAAGTCAGCCTCGCTTGCTTAAGAGACCCTGTTTCCTGATAAAAATATATAATAGGTCTGGGAATGTAGCCTGGAGATAGAAGGGTTTCCAGGAACCCCAGTACCACAAAAAAATAAAAAAACTTAGAGACAGACAAACAATCAGGGCTTACCAGGAACAAAAGCTGCTTAATTTAGGAATGAGTAGGAAGTTTTAAATGGTAATTGACAAACTGCTAGAAGTTAATAATAATAACCTAAGAGCTAAAACTCCTGGAGTCCCAGTCTTAGGGAGAACTTCATCCTTTGATGAGTTATACATATCTCCCAGGAGTCTCACCAAGCTCTCATTGGTGAATAGTATGTGTGTGTGCAATGGGAAGACAGGAGACATTTTGAAGTACTCTCAAGCTTTTTTCTTCTTCACCAACCCCAAAATAAACAAAGCAATGCCTAACTAATGCAGGAAATGAAAAAATCCAACTCCAGCCCTCTCTAGCCTTTCTGACTCACCTACATAATGAAAACAAATAGATTACTTGTGAAGGTCACAGTCTTGGGGCAAATGCTTACTAAAAGATTGAGAATGAATCACAGAAGCATAGAATGCTTTTCCTCCTCCTACATCTTAGCACATTCATCAGCAGGTCTCCTGTATCATAACAGGTGACTACACAAAATGCCCTTTAAAGTTAAGATGCTACTTAAGTAATTCCTAGAGAAACAACCTGGGATACAAAAAAAAAAAAAATTGAAGCCTCAAACATATCTAGTACAAGTGGTGAACAGAGTATAACTTCTACCCAGATGAACATAAACCACACGCAAAAAAAAAAAAAACATTTACCTCAGTCACTATTAACCCAATACACCATTTCTGGATCTCAACAAAAAAGTACAAGGCATATTCCAAGGCAAGAAAATATACGTTCTGAAAATACAAAGCAAGCAATGGAGTCAGACTTGAATATGGCAGAGATTTGGGGATTATCAGATCAAGAAAAATAACTGTGATTAATATGCTAAGGCCTCTAGTGGAAAAGTGGACATCGTACAAGAGGTAGGCCATGCAAGCAAAGAGATGGAAACTCTATGAATTAACCAAAAGGAAATGCTAGAAATCATGATCATTGCAACAATAATGGAGACTACATTTGCCAATTTCCTTTTTGGCCAGATATAACCACCTGCCTAGATTCTGACTCATAGTTCATGAGTATAACTGATTTCTGCAACTTCCAGGGCTTGCTTTCAAGGGGGAGTGGTCACTACAGTCATCCAATTACATTACAGTATGGGGTTGTACTTTCTGACTCCTTGAAGCGAGCTGTGTGGCCATGTGATCTGTTATGACCTCTGGGTGGAAGACAAAGACATTTAACTACTAAGGCAAAACTCACAGGCTTACCTTTCTACCACCACAGGCCCCAGAAACACTCCAGGTTGTGAAGATTTATCAGTTGGTATTCCCAAATGTGAGGACCCTGACGCAGGACTCCCAGTCACTAGTGATAAATATGTCACATGAGCACAAGTTAAGCCACCAATATTGTTGATGATGATCTAGCCTATCCCAACTTGGATTCTCCCTTCCCTCTCTCCTTGACCAGAGCTTAAATATAGATGCATTGATAAGCCATCCTGGATCACATGAACAAAAGCAGCATCCTAGAGACACAAGAGCAAAGAAAGGGGAAAACCCTGGGATCTCTAAAGAATTTGTGAAGCAGAGCCACATACCAGCTTAAGTATTTCTGTGAAAGAGAAATAAAAGTTGTATTTTGTTTAAAGTATATTGTGTTAAAACATAATCTACATCCTAACTTATAAAATAGAGAATACTTCCTCTGGCTGCTTGCTCACTTTTTTGTTTTTTAGTCAATACTGAGGACTGAACCCAGGGACATTCTACCTCCAAGCCATATACACAGCCCTATTTTTCATTCTTTATTTTGAAACAAGGCCTCACTAAGTTGCAGAGGGCCTCACTAAGTAGCTGAGGCTGGCAGTGAACCTGTGATCCTCCTGTCTCAGCCTCTCAAGTACTGGGATCACAAGCCTGTGCCATCATACCTGGCTCTTGCTCACTCTTTAGTCCCAAAGAAATTCTAAGAGTTCACTTTGTTACCGTAACATCTTATTCTTTGAAGTTCTGTACTTTACTAAGGTATTGGTAAACAGATTTGGTTGCCCTGTTGCACTAGTTATTATCAGGAAGTGTGGAATGAAAACGCTGAATGCTATCACTCACAGGCATGTAGCTGGAGGGAGAAGTTGGATTGCTACCTCACCCAGGATTTTGTTTGAAGCCCAATGTACTTAAAGGTATAAGTTTAAACATTTAAATGATTTATATCTCTAGTAAGGAGAAAGTCAAAGAAATGGCCAATTGGAAACCTAGTGTTTACAATAGAAACTGCCCAGATAAAATTTTAAAAGTTCATATGTAGATGTTGCTGAACAAACAAGTGTGTAATCAGAAGTAGTCACAATGACTAAATGAAGAAACAACTTTTCAAATTAAATAATATATCAAATAAAGTAACTTAACTATTACATATTCCCAAAGTCTGAAAATTATATATTGAAATTATCTTCAAAACTGGAAATTTTCAAGAACAAAAACTCTAATTCAAACTGAATTAAAGTAAAATAAAATGGAAATAACTTTGCTCTGGGACTGAAAAACTAGAGACAGCTTCAAGTAGAGGTAGGTCCAACACCAAAACAATAATCATAACCTGGTTTCTCTTTCCATTCTGGACTCACTTTTTTTCTTTTCTTTTCTTTTTTCTTTCTTTCTTTCCTTCTTTTCTTTCTCTCTCTCTCTCTCTCTCTCTCTCTCTCTCTCTCTCTCTCTCTCTCTCTCTCTCTTATTTTCAGTACTGGGAATAGAACCCAGGAGCTTTCAACCTCTGAGCTACACCCAGGCCTATTTTTTATTCTTGATTTTGAAACAAGGTCTCACTAAGTAGCTGAAGCTGGCCACAAACCTTGATCCTCCTCTTTCAGCTTCCCAAGTACTGGGATTACAAGCATGTGCCACCACACCTGGCTTGGACTCACTTTTATTTTTATTTTGAAAAAGGGTCTTACTGAGTTGCAAAAAGCCTTGAAAACTCCTGTCTTAGCCTCCCAAATGCTGGGATTACAAGCATGCACCACCATGCTTGGCTTGGACTCTTTTTTTTGTTGTTGTTGTTGTACTAGAGATGGAACCCAGGAGCATTCTACCTCTGAGCTATACCCCCAGCCCTATTTTATTATTCTTTATTTTGAAACAGGGTCTCACTGAGTTGCAGAGGACCTCACTAAGTAGCTGAGGCTGTCCTCAAACCACAATCCTCCTGTCTCAAACTCCCAAATGCTGGGATTTACAAGCAGGTGTGCCACCACGCCCAGCTTGGACTCACTTTTAATTGATGTCTTCAACCTCTGAGGCAAATCCCCTCACCATATCTCCACCCCATCTCAAAAAGTCTGAAGTAGAACTATGTATCCCTTGTTTATCTACAACAGTTAGGAGCAAGCCCCTCAACCACTCAACAAATGTCAGGAGTTTTATTTGAACTAGAATAGCTTAGGTCATAAGCCCAACTCCAAGCAGAGTAGGTGGGAAGAGAGCCAAAGGTTTTGTCTTTTGTCTTATGTTGTCAGCATCCTCTGAAACATGAAGAGAGAGAGAGAAATAACTATTGTGTAGATTTCTGGTTTCTTTTTTTCTCACATAGGTCACTAGAATGAATGCATTTCACAGCCTCTCTTGCAGCTAGATATGGTCATGTGATTGGGTTTTGACCAATTGTTTAAAAGCTTCACTCATAACAAATCCATGTATTCTTCTCTTCCCACTGACACTTGCTTTACCATCTACCAGCTTAATGAGAAAACTGTAAAAATTTAGAAAAGAGCCAAGAACTGCACTGTGGTGGCACATGCTTATAATCCCAGTACTTGGGATTATAAATCTACACAATAGTTATTTCTCTCTCTCTCTCTTCATGTTTCAGAGGATGCTGACAACATAAGACAACATGAGACAAGGAGGATTGAAGGTTTGCAGCCTCAGCTACTTAGTAAGGACAACTTAGTGAGACCCTGTTTAAAAATAAAGAATAAAAAATAGGGCTAGATATATAGGTGAAAGAAGCATGAATCTCTAAGAGAATAAGTAAATGCTATCCTTCTGGAATCACTCACACTAGATAATTGTAAGAGCCAGAAATACATTTTTATTAAGCTTAGGCACTGAGAATATACCACTTACTTATTACACCTAGTCAGCCTTTCCAATGCAATAATACAGAAAGTATTAAAGTTTCCAAGCGTAGACCAAATAAGCAATGCTCACTGTACAAATGGCTTTTAACATTCAGAATTTTTAAAAAAATACAATGGAAACAACTATTCTGCCAAAGCCATCTCAGTCTGCATATTTTTGTTTTCTGGAGAAGGGTCATTGTAATGACTTAGCTACAAGCCAAGTAAACAAAGCAGCAATTGCCTTTGTACTATAATAAGCCTTTGCAAACATGCCTTGAATTTTCACATGGCTTCTCTAATAAATGGATGCTATTTTCTTATGTTCACAAGCAGTTGTATCAAATAGGAGATGCAATTTATATTTGCTCTGCATCTCCAAGAAACACTCTTCAATATAACTAG
This sequence comes from Muscardinus avellanarius, assembly GCF_963383645.1. Classification (NCBI taxonomy): domain Eukaryota; kingdom Metazoa; phylum Chordata; class Mammalia; order Rodentia; family Gliridae; genus Muscardinus; species Muscardinus avellanarius. Next base: position 126,002,460 of record NC_137791.1, read on the forward strand.
CATTTTCTAAAATGAAAAAAATATATTTTTCTAAAGTCTTTTCACCTTCAGTTTTAATGTGTAAATACAAGACAAAACTCAGAAAGGAAAAGCCAAGGAGAGTATAAAAAGCAACACAGAAGCTATGAACCAGGTCTAGAGTCAGGGAGTAAGGCCAAGGATATTCACTGGTTGAAACCTAAGGCAATTATTCCCCATCTGAAATGGAATACTTCCAGAATAGGATGAGATTGGTATCAAAATCAAAGCATAAGTAGGTATTTAAAAAAAAAAAAAGAGGTCAGGATAGTTATGTCAGATGATAGTCAAGTACTTTCTCTGCCTAGAATGCTTCTTCTTTTTCAGATGGATAAATTCTACTCATCTTTCAGGACTCTACTGAAATATCACAGCTGTGAGGCAACTTTTTATGACAATCTCTCCACACTACTACATAGGCTATTCTTCCTATTATCATTACATTTAAGGGCTTTATTTTCACAGCTCTTTTTATTATTATAATTATAGAGTTGACTGTGTAATTATTTAGAATCCGTCTTCCTATCTTAAAAAAAAAAAAAACTTCTATGGAGAATATGACCATACTGCCCAGTTCACATGAATGCTTCCACAGTCCACCCCGGTTCCTAGAACCCGGTATAGATTATTTGGCCCAATGGCCTTCTTGAGGTTGGTAACACTTACATCAAATAAATTTTACAAAATAATGCTTGGATGCATCTTTTTTAAATATGCTTTTTTAGATTTTCTCCCATATGAGGAAGTTATGGAGTAGTCAGGATACAAAAAGGACTTTAGATAATGAAGGAGCAATCCAAGTGGAGAGATGGAGGGAGTCCATATTTCAAAAACTATGCTTTTTTAAAATATGCTTTTATTGGAGCACTGCAGTCTCACATCATACTATAGTTCAGAGTGATTAGAGTGATAGAGACATACGTGAACACAGCACTTGGTGAGCTTCCCCCTGGCTCCCTCCCAACTTCTTCCCCTTCTTCATACATAATATTGGGATTGACATTAATATTTTCACATATGTACATGATGTCAAGGGAAATATTGCCTTCATTAATTCTCCTTACCTCCCTCCCCTTGACCCCCTCCACCTCTCCACTTGTATTTCTCCTTCATTATCTAAAGTCCATTTTGCATCCTGACTACTCCCTAATTTCCACATATGAGAGAAAACCTATGACCCTTTGTTTTCTGTGACTGTATAGGTCCATCCATTTTCCTGAAAATTACAACTTTTTTTTTTCTTATGTATTGCTAAGGAAAATTCTATCCTGTGTATATCATATAATTTTGTAATCGATTTATCTGTTGATGGATACCTAGGTTGGTTTCATAATTTGGATTTTGTGAATTGTGCTGCTATAAACATGGATAAACCTGTATCGTTATAATATTCTGATTTCAGTCCCTTTGAAAAGATACCCAGGAGATTACCACAAAATCAGCGCCTTTCATAACCAGAAAACACCATCACCAGAGAAACAAAAAAATCACCAGGCTCCAGAGAGAAAGCAGACTGAGAACAGAGCTCAGAGCCACAGAGGAGATACACCAGCCTCACGCCCGAGGACGCGGCAGCAGCACCATACTGCCGGCGGCAGCGGCAAGTTCACCGGACGGCTACAGCAAGCCGAGGTGAGCCCCTGCGGAACAGCCAGGTGGGATTTTTCAGCGTAGGGAGCATCTAAAGCTCCCAGTGGCTGAGCTCAGCACACGCTGCAGGGACTCACAGTGGAACTCAAAACCAAGAAGAAATAAGCCAGCCTCACGGACAAGGGTGTAGCAGCAGCGCTATATTGCCACCGGTGGCGGCAGCAGCGAATTCACCAAGTCCAGTACAGCTACATCTGCGAACTCAAGAACAGTGAGTCAAATTGCAGGCCCCAGAGGAGAAATCCCAGTACTGTACTCCCTGGGACTTGACCCAGGGGGGGAGTGGCGGTGGCAGAGATATCACACCATAGGAGAACGTGCAACCTGGCACCCCCCCATAGTTTAAAGCAGCCTCTATCGACTCCCTGGGTCGGAGATTCTGTGATACAACCCAGTAAAGGAGTAGATACTACAGACTCGAGATCCAGAGCACCTTAAGTGAAGCCGTACTGACCCAGGGAAGAACCCAGAGAAGGCACAAACTTCCGAAATCATGGGAAAGAGGAATAATACTGGAGCAATGAATGCCCACAACCCCACAACATCAAAACCCAATAAAACAGAAAATCAGAGATTTCTAGAAGATCAAATCAGGATAATAACTGTAGAAATAATAGAGGTGCTTCGAAAAGAACTCAGAGAGAGCCAAAAAGAGATAAAGGATGCAATTAATGAAGTAAAGGCCTCAATTCAAAGCACAAACAACTAATTAGACCACATGGAGAACAGAATCTCACTCTTAGAAGATGATCATTCCAAAAATGAACGCATAGTTTCTAATCTAGAAAAAATATCCAACAGCAGGAATCTGACATTGAAGAAATATAGGCCCATTTTAAGAGAGCTAACCTAAGAATAATTGGAATAGAGGAGGGAAAAGAAAGTGAAACAAAAGGGATCAACAATCTCTTCAAGGAAGTAATAGCAGAAAATTTTCCAAACATAGAGCAAGAGGTTGATACACAGATCCAGGAAACTTATAGAACTCCCTTTAGACAGGATCGGAGAAGAGGATCTCCACGCCACATAATTGTCAAAATGACCAATGTGGAAGCCAAGCAAAGAATCTTAAAGGCAACAAAAACAAAGGGCCAAGTGACATTCAGAGGCAAACCAATTAGAATCACTCCAGACTTCCCAAACCAAGTCATGAGAGCCAGAAGGGCTTGGAGTAACATATTCCAAACTCTGAAAGAAAACAACTTACAGCCAAAAATTTTCTACCCAGCAAAACTTTCTATCAAATTAGATGGAAAAATAAGAAGCTTCCATGACAAACAGAAACTGAAGGAATTTATGTCTTCAAAACCAGCACTAGAGAAAATACTCAAAGAGATTAACTACAAAGAAGAAATAGGTAACACACACCAGAACCAGAGAAACAAGAGTTTCCATCCAACAGACAACTAAGATTGGTTATCTGTGGAGATTCATTATTTATGTTAGTCTTTTACCTATCTCTAAATGGTATTGTTTGCCTTTATTGTTGTTAATTTTTAGGATTTCTAGTTGGAATATTAATATACCTTCAGATATAGCATTTGGAAATATTTTATCCAATTCTATTAGTAACCTTTAACTCTGTTTACATTGTCTTTGGATATACAATATTTTTTATTTTTTAGGGAGTTTGTATACTCCTCTGTTGCCTGTGCCATTGAAATCATATCCAAGAAATCACTGCCAATTTCAATGTTGTGAAATTTTATGACCCAGATTTTCTTCTAAAAGTTTATAGCCTTAAGATTTATATTTAGGTCTTTTATCTATTTTGAGTTAATGCTTGTATATGGGATTAGGTAAGGGTCCAACTTTATTCTTTTCCATGTAATTATTATTTTTCAACAATATGTAGTTAAAAGATTATTATTTCTACCACCAAATGTTTGTGGAAACCTTGTCAAAAATAACTTGACAATATAGGGAAGAATTTAGCTCTAGGCTTGTATTTAATTCCAGTGGTTTATATATCTGCCTTTAGAACAGTACTACACTGTTTCAATTATTATAGCTTTATATGGTTTGAAATCAGAAAATATACATCTTCTAGCTTTGTTCTTTTTTAAGATCGTTTTGGGTATCTAGAATCCATATTACATATTAGGATAGATTTTTTCTGAAAAATAAATATATAAATATATGATAGTTTCACCAAAAAAAATAGAAAAAAAAATATTCTCTGGTAAGAAAGAAAACAAAAAGAAATATTGAAATGTTATCTTTAAGTCATCAAAAGCTTGGTATCAGACAAATGAAACTGTTATGTAAGATTATCATTTTTAATTTTGGATAAATTGCTATAATACTAGATGTCAACCACTAAGCCAAGCATGGGAAGGAGGGTTGGGGAGAGAATGGGGTGAGGATCGGGTGGGGGCTGACTGGGTGATGTGTGCATGTATGTCTACAAAAGTTTGTATCCCACTATGATGTATGAATACAGTGCACCAATAAAAAATAAAAATAAATAGATAAATAAATAAAATAATAAGAAAAGATACCCAGGAGTGTTATAGCTGGATTGTATTGTGGATCCATTCTCAGTTTTCTGAGGAATCTCCACACTGGTCTCCATAGTGGCTGCACTAATTTGCAATTCAACCAACAGTGTATAAAAGTTCCTATTTCTCCACATCCTCACCAATATGTATTTTTGTTTGACTTCTGGATGATTTCCCATTCTAATTAGAGTTATATGGAATCTCATCTGGGTGCATCTTTACCTTAGAGTTTTCTTTTGGTTCATTTTGAAATGAAAAAATAAAAACTAAAACCAACAAAATTTTGTCTCTTAAATCACCAAAGAAATCATCAGTTTCTTAAACCACTTAGAAAGATGTTGGAAATATTTTTCCAGAATCTTTTTCTCGAAGACAAATATTATCACATCTCTGTATATAGACCACTGTCTGAAACAGTAAGAATCAGCTGACTTTGGTCAAGCCCTGAGCCACAGCACAGCACTGCCCCCATTTCTCTCCCTGGGAAGTGACTGGCTGGTCTCACACAGTTCACTTCATAGTCTCTATTTGGTCATTCAATCTTCATCATTTTCCCACTGTATATTGCCTAAGTCTCTTCCCCACTCTGAGGAAGCCCCAATTTTCCTATTCATACAATGATCTAAGTGAACAGCTCCAAATATTGTAGAAATGTAGTGAGATAATAAAAGTAAACAACTTAGTTCCAGATGTATGACACAGAAGCGATAATCCATTGGTTTTCTTTCTTTCGTGGTGCTTGCTAGCCTAACATGCCCTCCGCCCTTCAGCCTTACTCTAGTCACTGGACATTTTTCTCAATTGTCTCATTTAAATCCATTTAAAGTTTGACCTCAGAGTAGAAAGAATATGATCGTCTATTTTAGACTAAGGCCTCAATGATTAACTGGTTTGTTGTGTTTTAGGCTAACATCTATTTGTACAGAATTTATATAACCTGATTTATTATTCACAATTATCCTATCAAATAGGCACCATTTATTAATCCCACATCTCTGATGAGAGGCTCATAACTTGCTCAGTGTCACTGGGTTTGTAAATGGTGGGCTGATTCCAAGTGGTTGGTGGATTCCAGTCCATACTCTTTCTATGCCATTCTTCTGCCTTTCTGCCTTTTGCACTTCAATTCAAATAATTAAAGCTTTATTTATATGGAAAAATTGCTGGTTCAATGCCAAGAATGGGCCAAAAAGTTGATGCTACAGGTGGCTGGCAAAGAGCAGTTAATTCACAGTGATCCAGATGTGTTGTTTTCAGTCAGGATATTGTAACAGACACATCAGCAGATGGCTCTAACCTCAGCTACAGTCATCAGGAGACATTTGTGGAGATAGAAGCTAAAGTGGATAGAAGGGCATTTTAATAACAATTTTGAAGTCATGAGTCAACCTGAAAGATAGTCTTGATTCCCAGTGAAATCGCAGCCACTTCAGAAGGTACAAGGAAGGTCAAAGAAGGCTGAAGGCATTTCAGATCTTTTGAAGGGATTATAAAGAGTCACTATGGTTTAACTTTTAAAACTATATTTTAGCCAAGTGTGGTGGCACACTCTTGTAATCCCAGCATTCGGGAGGCTGAGACCAGAGGTTCGCAGTTTGCGGACAGCCTCAGCTACTTAGTGAGGCCCTTTGCAACTAGTGAGACCTGGTTTCAAAATAAAGAATAAAAAATAGGGCAGGGGGTGTAGCTCAGAGGTCAAATTCCCCTGGGTCCCATCCCCAGACCCACAAAAAAAAAAAACTATATTGTACATAGCAGTTAAATACAAAAATTGAAATGATCTTTGAAATATAGTTACTATATAAACTAAAATCAAAGAACATAACCTAGAATAATATAAATCTGAGCCTTAAGGAAAAATGTGTAAGTCCTATCCTCATTGAAAATATTAGTTCAAACACAAGGAAGATTCTAGTCTGAAGGACTCCTAAAGTAACCCATTGGTTAGAGACTTAAAACCAAAGGCTCACAAGACAAGATCATCAATAAGGCCAGAAGAAAGATTGACTTTCTGGCTAAGGAGTCCAACATAACACAGAAAAACAGTTTGGCAATTTAACACCAGACCCTTATACTCTAGTACATGAGATGTGTGTGTGTGTGTGTGTATGCACGTGTGTGTTGTATGCTCAAGATAGATAATAATATCCAAATATTATTAAAGGTATGAATGAATTAAAGGTATTTGTATCCTGGAAACTACTCTATTGGTGATCATATAGATGGCTCAAGTTACCCCTCTTTAAAATAATGATGTCTATAGTTGACAACAATTTGTTATCTATTTCTCCAAAACAGGGAGTAGAGAGAATTTTTAATGTTTCCAACAAAGAAATTATAGTGTTTGAGATGTCTATACCAATTACCCTGATCTAGTCATTACTCATATATAGATATTGAAATGGCACACTGCAGCCCAAATATATTCACAATTATTCATTAATTAATTTCCTTTTTAGGAAAATTGAACCTAGAGCATTTTTCCTATGAGTTATACCCTCAGCCCCTCAGTTTTTTGTTTTGTTTTGTTTTGTCTTAAAATAGGGTATCTCTAGATTGCTGAGAGTCTTGCTACATTGCTGAGCTTATCCTAGAACCTGGGATCCTTCTGTCTCAGCCTCCCAAGTACTGGGATTACAGGTATGCACCATCATGCCCTACATCAATTGAGTTTTCTTTCTTAGTTATGTCTGAACAGAATTTGATCCAGTTTGAATAAACAAATAGGATCCTCAGCCAAAGAACCATTTTCCTGTAAGCCTACTAGCTCCTCATCCTTACTCAAGAAAGATTTCCCAACGACATGTTTTATGTTGGTCTTATCTTTAGCAATGTTGATATCTGCCTTGAATAGATTCACAAGCAGAGACACTAGACCCAAATTTAAAAATTTGCATTAAAATGTCTTAAACCTTGGGATACAGTTTGTTGTAGGATACAGTGACAGCACCAAAGAGAAAGTCGTCAGTTCCATGTGAAGACAATGGCTCTCTGCCTCTTTGTAAAGACAGTAGAACATGAGCTAAATCTAAAAGAAGTGGGTGTTGCCCCTGTACAGGAGGAACAAATATGTATCCCTACAGGAGAGTTATCAATTTTTTAATACTAAGATCCATGTCCGTCCATTAGCAGAATCCTAAGACCCACACTCTGAGCTTCATGGCAGGCCATCTCCCTATAAATATACAAAGGAGCCTCTAGCTACTAATCCATCTACAAACATTTCCCACCTGCTCATGATTTTGAAGGAGGAGACAAGAATAAACTTCTCCAAACCCCGGACAGGAATTAGGAAGTAAGTTTGTCACTACAAATTGGTTGTTTCAGATGAGGATGAGTTAGAAAAAAAGAGCCTGTGATACTAAAGCTTTACAGTAAACATAGCTGACATACAACTGTGCATAGGACTGATGTTCAACTACTAGGTACTCCCTGCAGGACTGAGGTTAGGAGCCTGCAGCTAGAATAAAGGCAGAGACGGCAACACATTGTCTTGTGTTATATGTGCTTCCCCTGAAATTGGCAAAGAAAACAAAACTTTACCTGAAATTAGTACAATGTCAGATCCTTTCACTTAACCAATTTAGAAAATTTAAAAATGTATACAATTTTCTAGAAACAGCTTCCTCCCAATTATCACTTCCACAACTCGCAGGGCCCAGAATTTTCCATTTTATGTCTTTTCTGTGTGTTTAAACTCATGACCTTCATTTTAATTTCTCCAAAATGACATTTTATCACAGAAAGCACCTCCATTTAACTTCTCTGTGTCAATATTAACAATGGCATTTGCGTGTTTATTAGGTAAAAATTGGGTCCTGACAATCACAAAGTCAATTCCAGGGTCCACAAGCTCATTCATCAGGACTTCTCAATTGCTTTTTTAATTTCTTCTGTTGACACTGACCTGTGTGAGGTTATTTATAAAAAATCTTTATGAATATAATTTATGACTTAATTTTAACAAGTATTAGATAGATGTTCTCACTGAGTCCATGACCTGAGGTGGTGAAGATTCCTATCAGGTAGCATCAAGATTCATTTAAATTTCTCATTTTGTGGTTCCTTTCTATTTTCCCAGCAGCACAAAGGGTCAGATATAAATGAAATGAGGAATGTCTTTCACATTAACCATTTTTTATTGATTCCTTGGAGCAGAAATGTAGATCTTTCTAAAGCAATCAGAGTGTTAGAAAAACAAGCCACCCAGGGGAAGACAAAGAAATTCTTTATGTCTATCTACAATAATTATTCCATAAAAGAGATGTTTCCCAATGTATCCCAATAAATATATTCTATATACAATGCTCACTTCTGATTTTATTTTTTTAATTTTAATTTAACTTTGTTTTCTTTCAGTACTTAAAATTGAACACAGAGGCACTCTAACTCTGAGCTATATCTGCAGGGGTTTTTTGTTGTACTAGTGGTTTTATTTTGAAATATTCTCACTAAGTTAACTGAGGGTCTTGCTAAGTTACTGCAGCTTGCCTTGACCTGTGATCCTCCTACCTCAGCCCCCAAGTACTAGGATTACAGCCATTTGCCACTATGCCTGAGTCCTAAGTTTATATTTTTAAATAAAAAACAGAAATATAATTGGAGAAGTCTTAAAATATGTACTTGTTTTAGAATTCTAAACTGACAGCTAAATATTGTTAGGCCTATTGAATATTCCACTTTTTTATTTTTGTATTGTGTTTTGTAGTGATGGGGATGGATTGAACACAGAAACTCATGCATGCTAAGCATTCTCTACCACTAAATGCAATTCCAGCCAAGATGCATGGTGTTTTAAGAAAAGGAAAATGTTACAAAAAGTCTGAGTTTTCAGCATCTTTTAAAATTATAAAACCAACCTAGGTATCCACCAAGAGATGGATGAATAAAGAGAATGTGGTATGTACACAAAATGGAATTTTACTCAGCCATAAAGGAAACAGAATTAAGTCATTTGCAAGAAAATAGATAGAATTAGAGAATATTATGTTAAGTGAGATCACTCAGTCTTAGAGAGTCAAGGGTCATATGTTTTCTCTCATATGTGGAAACTAGAGAGAAAATAGGAAACAAAAGGAACTTTAAATAAATTAGGAGACAGATCAGTAGAATAGTAGGAGAAGATTGGAGGAGAGAAGTGGAAACAGAAAAGAAAAATTAATAAAGTCAACAGTTCAAAGAATGCTATGTTCATACTAGATTATATATGAGAATTGGAGTGGTATACAAAAGGAAACACACCAAGTGCTGTGTGCATGTATTTTTTTATGATTTAGATCCTCAATATGATATATAATTATAATACACCAATAAAACTATGTATTAAAAAGGCAACATATCTGTCTACACCATGCCCAAACCTCCCACACCAGTGATAAGCTAAAGTCTCTTGAGACAGTTTGTACACAGTTCAATTCCTACAGTATCATCACTCTTCTTGTGTTCTACCTGGTCTCTTTACTCTCTCGTGTTACTTGTCCAATCCCTACAGGTATTTTAATTGGCTAATACTGTTCTTATTTGACTTTCTTGTTTTAAGACAAACTACTGAAAACCAGAGATATTAAGTAATATGTTCATACAGCTGGGACAAGGTCTAGATCCCAAGTGTTCTAACCTATGCCATATTACCCATTTCTAAGGGCAAATTCTGCTTTTAGCTCTGAACATTATCTCTTGAACACATGGATACATATTTAACACTTCATTGAGTATAATTAATAGATAAATATTATTATGCCTTCATGCTTGCCAAAACAATTCTAATAACCTAATTTACTAATCCTGATAGAATGCTTTACTACCTACAGATCTGTCATCAGAAATAAACACTAACTGTGAAGATTGCCCAGGGTGATAAGACTAGATGCCCTATTGCATTGACTCTTATCTGACACCTGCGGTAGAGATGCTAGAGTACTCCAAATGTAAGAATTCCTGAGCCCAAGACACTGAACATGCTCCAAGAGGAGTATGAAAAATCAAAAAGATAAGAAATATTTCCTATAGGAAGCAACCAATGTGGTGCCAATGATCCCCACCTTTTGGTAGCTGTCCCATTGAGTAATTTGCCCTCTCATTAAGGGCCAGACTTATCGACTCGCTTATAATGAATAGAATAAGGTATAAGCGATGGCATTTAACTTATAAACATTAGATTATGAGAGGGTGTGGCTTCTTTCTTGAGGAGTTCTTACTTATTCTTAGATTGTATTCCCTGTAAGAATCCAACTATTGGTTAGGCCAGTGCCGGGGCCAGCAAGGCCAGCATTGGAGCCTGCCTTGAGGCAAGGCTGGTGCTGGGGTCTCCGAGGCCAGGATCAGAGCCTGCTGAGGGGTTAGGCTGGTGCCAGGGTCAGCAAGGACGGGATCGGAGCCTGCCTTGAGGCAAGGCTGGTGCTGGGCCTCCGAGGCCAGGATTGGAGCCAGCCGAGGGGTTAGGGCACTGCGGGTGTCAGTGAGGACAGAATCGGGGCCTCCCATGAGGCAAGGCCAGTCCTGGAGCCAGCGAGGTTGAGATCAGAGTCCTCCGGGTGGCCAGGCCACTACTGGGGCCATCAAGAATGGGATTGGAACTTGCAATGCGGCATGCACAAAGAAATATCACAGAAAATAAAAACCAGACACTTCACCTAATTAGCAAAAACTAGGAGGAAAGGGGCAACAGGAGGAGGTCGAGTTATAGAAAGGGCCCTATAGTGAAGCAATTAAGGTAACCAATCATAGGGGATGGGATGGGGGAGGATGGAACATCTTTAAAACTCAGGAGGCATGTAAACAAATGTATCAAAGATAATCACCAAACAAGCATGGGATCGAGGGAGGGGGAGGGAATGGGATGGAGATTGGATGAGGGCTAATTGGATGATGTGTGCTTGTATATTGTATATCATCTCAAGTCTTGTATTCCAATGTCATGTATGATTACAATGCACCAATATATATATATAATCATGTTGTAAAGAAACACTATGAACAGTGTCATGTGGGTTAAAAAAAAATTCAGGATGTCCATAAGTCACAGAAGTGAGCTGGAAATAGAACCCATTCCCAGTCTATACTCTAGGGGAGACCACTGCCCAAGTCCACAACATGACTGAAACCTCATGAGAAATTTTGAACCAGAAGCACTCTAATAAGTCATTCTCCATTTCCTGACCTATAGAAGCTGTAGATAATAAATGGGTTCTGTTATAAGCCATAAAATTTAAGGATAATTTGTTATGTGGCAATAGTCAAATAACACTGACTCCTTAACCATAGACAAGGATCAAAGATTCCCAAATTACTCATGTGTAATGAGTCACTTAAATTTTTATTAAATACCATAAATAATGTGCCTATACATATACACATTCACACAAATATATTATAATAAATATGAGCTCACATTATTGGTTAAAACATAGAAGTAAAGCATAACTCAAACTCTGGCTCTGTCCTTTATTGGTTGGATGGCCTCAAAAGGATATTTGTCTTTGATGTCTATATCTGAAAAATGGGATTAGCTTTTCACTGCATTTTATAAATGACTCCACTTTCCTGCTTAACCAGACTTTAACTGGTTGCAGTCAGATGGGTTTCAATAGGCTTAAACCAAATAGCAGTCAGCAGGTTATGTACTCTGCAATACTTTGGCTCCATGATGTGCTCTGCCAAACCACCCTAGAATGGGATCACCTTCCCCAGGAAGCTTACTGAAGCCACAAAATACCCCTAGAAATGGGATGAAGGTGGGAGTCCTTAGTGTCTGGCAGTGACAAGTATAAATACTCTATTATTGTGTTCTCATGCCTGACAGTTCCATAGCGTCCACCACTTGTTTTCCAGTCCTCTGTAACAGTTGATGAGATGATTTTTCAATAGAACAGTTAATACAGAAAATCAATTTTGTGGACCTTCCACTTCTGCAAACATCCTATAATAGCTAGACTTTTTTCTTTTTTGCAATGCTTATAGGCAAACATCATCTATAAAATGATGTTTATAAATACCTTACTGTGAAGATGATCTGTGTCCAGATTCTATGTATATAATTCAGGGAAAACTATTAGCTAAATATTTGGTCAAGCTAAATATCTTATTTTGCCCAAGATGCATAGAAGAGAACTGTTTGAATAAAGAACTATTTTTAGCCAAAGTTTAAGCATAATTCTACAGATTATGACTTTCTCTGAATTATCATGATTAACATCTTTGTCATACTTGCTCCATAAAGGAAAAAGAAACTTTCACAGACCAACTTGCTCATTATTATGATACAAAACTATTTTCCAGGATTAGTGATGATCCCACAGTGTTTGTGTAGAAGGCTGTGGCTATTTTTCTGTGTTATCAGTCCCACAACACTACACCTAAGCAATTGTTCATAATATGATAACAATTATTTAGAACCTATTTAAACTTACTCTTTTATTTAACAAGCTTTTATTGGAGAAGCTTCTGAGTCAGATACTACACTAAATACAAAGATGAATGAGATCACGCACTTACCCTCAGGTAGTTTATAATCTAGTGGCAAAGACAGATGTTTAAACAAATCATACTAATGTGACTTATTAAGATTATATTCAGGAAGATGGTGACCGGGAGCAGCAGCATTTATGAATGCTGCCAACATTAGGTCACCATTGTGCCAAAACAGAGCACTACAAAACCAGATAATACATTCAGCAGAAGAAAATAGATAATAAATACAGAGACTGAACAAAAAAAAAAGAAAGAACAGAGAAAAACAGCCCCGCCCACCACACAGGCGGCAGGTGCCACCAGGACTCAGCTTTCTGACACAGCACCGCACGCCAGAAACAAGGATTTAAAGAGAGAGATGGTGGACCCACCGGCTGCTAGCCAACTTGCCCATAGACCTCCTACAACTTTCAAGGAGCTTAACATGCCACAGAGGGAACCTGAGAAGATTTTAGTGCCGGCCACTCTCGAGGCACAGACGTGACATCATCAACACCATTAACCAAGCTCAACAGCCTTCCAGGACCCCCCAGAGCCCCAGCCTGGCACCTGCTACAGTGTAAGTGATTTGCATCTCAAAAGGGATTGCTCAGCACCTTGTCCCTAGGCACTCGTGCAGCTCAGGTCTGTGACTTCCAGATACAGCCCAGAGAAAGTGAGAGAGGAGGTTGCTGTTGGATATAACAGAACCCCTGACAGACTCAGACTTTGATCAGCAGAAAAGGGGGGAAGGAAAAATCTAGCTAGACCCATTTAACAGAAGCTCAGGGAACAACACAGACCTCTCATTTGGGGCAAGCAGAAAGGAAGACCATACCAGCACTAGCTGCAGAGATCAGATTCTCCAAGAGTGAGTTTGGTCTCAGAAGCAAGCATCACCAGAAGTGGCAGGGAGATATCTAGTCTCCAAACTGGTGGAAAGTGTGAGAGCGACCTGTGCATAGTACATAAAATAGCCCAAACAGTATCAGCCATCTACATAAACTGAGAAAATCGCAGAAACCCAAACCCACAACAGGAAGGGGACAGGTGGTACTTGGTTTCTGCACAGAGAAAGACTGCAGCAGATCTATCTGCTAAATAGACATTTAATTGTAGACCTGCATTAAATTGTAGCGGAGGTTTTTTATTTTTTTCTTATTTTTCTTTTTTTGTTTTGCTCTTGTATTGATTTGGGGTTTTTTGTTTGTGTTTTTGTAGTTTGTTTGTTTTATTGTATATGAGTGTGTATACCTGGTTGGCTTTATTGTTGTTTTGATTTTGGTCTGTTTTTTATTTTTAACCTACTCCCAAACCCTCTCCCAAGATTCTTCCTTTGTAAAAACCAACCCTCCTCTTATTGTCTCTTTCCTATATTTCTCCTGCTTTCTATCCCTCCCCTGTCTTGTGTAAAACCAACTTTATATCATTATACCACAAATCCTACATTAATTACCAAAATACTACTTCACCCTTACTACCTCTAATCCCTAGTATATTCTGCTCTACAAAACACATAGTTTCATTCTATTTGACTCTATGATATTTATCCCATTCTGACATTCACTCCTGCACTTCCCTCCTTCAATCTTCACTACTGAATACAATACAAGCTCCCCTCAAATATACCAGCAGACATCTAGAAACTGAGAGAAGTCTACCAAAAGCAACAAAGGCAAACATCTGAAATCATGGAAATGAGGAACAACAAAGGATCAATGAGCACCCACAACTCCACATTTACAGAACCTGAAAACAAAGAACTGCAGAGCTCTCCAGAAGGTCAAATCAGGAATGTAACTGTAGAATTCATACACCAATGGCCGACAGTGCATCTCACATGATCACAAACAGCAGATAAGTAGTGGTGTCCCTGAGCTATCAAAGCTCAGTCAACTTGGCCACAAGCACAGAAAAGCATAACCTCTGACCTTGCTTAGCTTGGGCCCAGTGATCACAAAGACTGAATGTCAGTAATCTGGAGTGTTTCATGAGTTCACAACCAACAAAAGAGCAGTGATATCTGTGGGGACATCAAATCCCAAACAGAAAGCTTCAGGCTCTGAATGAAACGAGATCATTTTGGGTATCTAGAATCCATATTACATATTAGGATAGATTTTTTCTGAAAAATAAATATATAAATATATGATAGTTTCACCTAAAAAAAAAAGAAAAAATATTCTCTGGTAAGAAAGAAAGCAAAAAGAAATATTAAAATGTTATCTTTAAGTTATCAAAAGCTTGGTATCAGACAAATGAAACTGTTATGTGAGATTATCATTTTTAATTTTGGATAAATTGCTATAATGCTAGATGTCAACCACTAAGCCAAGCATGGGAAGGAAGGATGGGGAGGGAATGGGTTGGGGATCGGGTGGGGGCTGACTGGGCGATGTGTGCATGTATGTCTACAAAAGTTTTTTGTATCCCACTATGATGTATGAATACAGTGCACCAATAAAAAATTTAAAAAAATAAATAAATAATAAAATGATTATAAATATCAACTCTATCAGAAAAAAAAGAATAAAAAATAATTGAAAAAAAAGAACTATATCTTGTTAAAGAAGTTCTAGGAAGAAAAACTCAAAAGTCTGATTATATGTGGAAGATTCATTGAGGCAAATATACTCCCCCAGCATAAGCCTTATTATAAAGAGAAAACAAATAAATAGGACTCTGACACAAAAAGAGAGGATTCTGAAATAACAGAGATAGAAACATGAGAATTCTGAAAACATGAGAATGAAGAACAATGAGGAAAAACAAATTTCAACAACTCAACAATAAGGAGATCACCAACACTGAGCTGCAGAAAATGGCAGAAAGATAATTCAGAATTTTGATTTTCAATATTATTAAAAGTCTCAGAAATAAAAGCAGGAAAAGTATACAGGCAATGAAAGAACATATATCGAGAAAATTTGAATCCTAATTAAGAAATTTTTAAAAAGAATCTTTGAGTAAAGTGAAGGAAACAAATAATAAATTAATAAATTAATCAAAGACCTCAATAGAAATAACCTCTGGCAGACATTAGACAGCATGGAAAATAGAGTCTGTCTTAGAAAACAGCTCATTCAAAATGACCACAGAGTCACCAGGCATGGTGGTGCATGTTTGCAATCCCAGCATTCAAGAGGCTGAGACCAGAGGATCATGGTTTGTGGACAGCCTCAGATACTTAGTGAGGCCCTCCACAACTTAGTGAGACCCTGTTTCAAAATAAAGAACAAAATGACCACAGAGTCAACAATATGCAGAAGACAATACAACATGACCAGAACATACAAGAAATATGGAATAATATGAATCAACCAAATTTATAGATAATAGGCATCGAAGAAGTGCTAGAAGCACAAACCAAGTACATTAGAAACATCTTCAAAGAAATAACTTCAGAAAATTACCCAAACATAGAAAAATAGTTGGATATCCACACACAGGAGACATTTAGAACACCAACAAGACATGATAACAGAACTTCACATAATAATCAAAATGACTAATATAAAGGTCAAGGAACAAATCTTAAATGCATCAAGAACAAAATAATGGGTGAAATTCAGAACCAAAACAAAAAGAATTGCTCTGGATTCCTAAATTCAAGTCATGAAAGCCAGGAAGGACTGGTATAATGTACTCTAAGATCTGAAAGAAAACAACTTCCAACCATGATTGCTATATCCAACAAAGATATAATTCAGAATTGACAAAGAAATAAAAATCTTCTAAGACAAGCAGAAACTAAAAGAGTTTATGTATATCAAGACAGTACTAGAGAAAATACTTAAAGAAATAAAACACTTGTAATCCTCATACTTGGGAGGCTGAGATAGGAAGATCACAGATTCATGGCCACTTAGTGAGGCCCTCCACAATTTAAAAAGAACTTGTTTCAAAATAAAGAATAAAAAATAGGGCTGGGAGTGTATAATTGTAAGTAGAATTTTACTTACAATTGTAAGTAGAATTGTAAGTAGAATTTTCCTGTGTTCAATCTTTAGCATAATAAATAAATAAATAAATAGAAAAAAGAAATATCAGAAAGATACAAGTGGCAAATTATACCATATGGGCAACTAAACAAAGGGAAAATAACAGTATATGAAAAAGAAAATATATCTCAAAATGACAGGAAACAGAAATCATATCTCAATAATAACACTTAATATCAAAGATCTAAACTCCCCAATTAAAAGCCACACACTGGCAATGTGGATAAAATAACATAATCCACTATAGCCTGCATCCAAGAAATTCACCATGGGCTAAAGTTGGAAGAATGAAATAAGATATATTATGCAGTTGGAGATCAAAACAAGAAGTAGCAATGTTCATATCAGACAACACAGACTTTAAGCTAAAACTTATCAGAAGAGACAAAGCAGTTTACTTCTTAGAATAAAAAGAACAATCCAACAAGAAAATGTAATAATATAAAACATTTATATACCATATTAGGTCTCAAATAAACCCAAATATAATAATATTGGGAGACTTCAACACACTGCTCACACCACTAGATAGATTTTCTAGGCAAATGATGAATAAAGACCTTAAGACTTAAGAACACCATAGATCCAATGGATCTAATAGATATATTCAGAATATTACAATCAACTACAGCTGAATGCACATTCTTCTCAGTTGTTCCTGGAAGCTTTCACAAAATAGAAAGTACCAGCAAATTCAGCCAGGCGTGGTGGCACATGCTTGTAATCCCCACACTTGGGAGGCGGAGACAGGAGGATCACGAAGGTTCGAAGCCAGCCGCGTTGGCTTAAGAGACCCTGTTCCAATTTTTAAAAAATATAAAATAGGTCTGGGAGTGTAGCCCGGAGGTAGAAGAACTTCCAGGAACCCCAGTACCACCAAAAAAAAAAAAAAACTACCAGCAAATTCAAAAAAGTAGTATAATTTTTGCATGTTTTAGATAATAATAGAATGAAAGAAGAAATAAACAATAAAACAAAAAAATTACATAAATACACAGATATTGAATGATACCTTATAGCCAGAAGAGATACGAGGAAATCGTTAAGGAAGTCAGCACCTACGTTAAGAAAATTGGCTACAACCCTGACACAGTAGCATTTGTGCCAATTTCTGTTTGGAATGGTGACAACATGCTGGAGCCAAGTACTAATATGCCCTGGTTCAAAGGATGGAAAGTCACCCGTAAAGATGGCAGCGCCAGTGGAACCACACTGCTTGAGGCTTTGGATTGCATCCTGCCACCAACTTGTCCAATTGACAAGCCTCTGTGGCTGCCCCTCCAGGATGTCTACAAAATTTGAGGTATTGGTCCTGTCCCTGTGGGCAGAGTGGAGACTGGTGTTCTCAAGCCTGGCATGGTGGTCACCTTTGCTCTAGTCAACATCACAACTGAAGTGAAGTCTGTTGAAATGCACCATGAAGCTTTGAGTGAAGCTCTTCCTGGAGACAGTGTGGGCTCAATGTCAAGAACATGTCTGTGAAAGATGTTCGTTGTGGCAATGTAGCTAGTGACAGCAAAAATGACCCATGAATGGAAGCAGCTGTTTTCACTACTCAGGTGATCATCCTGAACTAGCCAGGCCAAATCAGTGCTGGCTATGCTCCTGTACTGTATTGTCACACAGCTCACATTGCTTGCAAGTTTGCTGAGCTGAAAGAGAAGATTGACTGCCATTCTGGTAAGAAGCTGGAACATGGCCCTAAATTCTTGAAGTCCAGTGATACTGCCATTGTTGGTATGGTTCCAGGCAAGCCTATGTGTGTTGAGAGCTTCTCTGACTATCCTCCGCTAGGTCGTTTTGCTGTTCGTGATATGAGACAGACAGTTGCTGAAGGTGTCATCAAAGCAGTGGACAAGAAGGCTGCTGGAGCTGGCAAGGTCACCAAGTCTGCCCAGAAAGCTGAGAAGGCTAAATGAATATTACCTCTAACACCTGCCACCCCAGTCTTAATCAGTGGTGGAAGAACGGTCTCAGAACAGTTTGTCTCAATTGGCCATTTAAGTTTAATAGTAAAAGACTGGTTAATGATAACAACACATCGTAAAACCTTCAGAAGGAAAGGAAAATGTTTTGTGGACCATTTGTGGTGTGTGTGTGTGTGTGTGTGTGTGTGTGTGTGTGTGTGTGTGTGTGTGGCCATTTTAAGTTATTAGTTTTTAAAATCAGTACTTTTTAATGGAAACACCTTGACCAAAACTCTGTCACAATTTTGAGAACCATTAAAACAAAAGTTTAATGAGAAAAAAATCAAAGGAGAAATCAATGAAATAGAGACGAGAAAAACAATACAAAAGATCAACAAAATAAAAAGCTAGTTCTTTGAAAATGTTAACAAGATTGATGAACCTTTAGCCAAACTTATCAATATAAAAGAAGAATTATTAAGAAATGAAAAGGAGATAGTACCATAGTGGGGAAGTCCAAAGGATCTTCAGAAACTGTTTTTAAAATTTATACTCTAATAAATTGAAAAACATAGAAGAAACTTAACCTCAACACTCTTAGGGAAAATATACAATAAACCCCAAGTCAGCATCATATTGAATGGAGAAAAACTGCAGGAATTTCATTTAAAATCAGTAACAAGACAGGGATGTGCCCTATCACCACCCTGTGTCAACATAGTATGTAAGATTTTAGCCAGAATGATAGTCAAGAGAAGGATACCAAAGGAATTCAAATAGAAAAAAAATTAAAATTATCTATATTTGCAGATGGCATGATCCTGTATTTAGAAGACCAAAAAATTCAACCAAAAGACTTCTGGAGCTGATTAACAAGTTCATCAAAATAAGAGAATACAAAATCAATCTAAAAAATCAGTAGCTTCTCTGTATATCAACTAATGAATAATCTGAAAAAGAAATCCAGAAAACAATTGCATTCAAAAAAATCTCAAAAGCAAGTATCTAACCAAGGAGATAAAATATTTATACAATGAACATTATAAAACACTAAGGAAAAAAATTGAAGATCTTAGAAAATAAAAAGATCTCTCATGCTCTTTTATAGGCAGAATAAATATTACAAAAATGGTAATAATAGCAAAAGGGATCTACAGTTTCAATGCAATCTGTAGCAAAATACCAATGCCATTCTTCACAGACCTAGAAAAATCATTTCTAAATTTCATATGAGAGAACAAAAGACCCAGCATACCCAAAGCAATTCTCAGCAATAAGAACCATGCAGGAAGCATCACAATTTCTGACTTCAAATTATATTATTGATCTATAGTAAAAAAAAAAAAAAGCATGATATTGGTCAAAAATAGACAAACTAATGGAACAGAAGAGAAAATACAGAAACAAATCTATACACTTATAGCCAATTGATTTTTTACAAAGTGCCAAACACATATGTTAGAGAAAAGACAGCATTTTCAACAAATGGTATTGGGAAAACTGGTCATCCAGTTTTAGAAAAATGAAATCAAATCCCTATCATTCATACTATAAAGGAGTCAACTAGAGATGAATCAAAGCCCTGGAAATTAGACCAGAGACTACATTTACTAGAAGAAGCCATAGGCCAAGCATGGTGGTGCACACTTGTAATCCCTGCACTTGGGAGGCGGAGCCAGGAGGATCATGCAGGAAGCCAGCCTCACTGGTTTAAGAGACCCTGTTTCCAAATAAAAGAGTATAAAAATCGGTCTGGAAGTGTAGCCCAGAGGTAGAACGGTTTATAGGAACTCAAGTACCACCAAAAAGAAAGAAAGAAGAAGCCATAGGTCTAACACTCTAACATATAGTAACAGGTAGAAACTTTCTCAATAAGGCCCCATAAGCTCAGGAAATTAAAACAAGAATGAATAAATGGAATGGCATTAAACTAAAAAGTTTCTGCTCATCAAAGGAAACAAGAGTCTAAAGAGAGAATCTACAGAATAGGAGATCTTTGCCAGCTATCCCTCTGATAGGGGATTAATATCTAGAATATACAAAGTACTTAAAAGAGTTAACAATAAAAAATTAACCCAATTAGGAAATGGGCAATTGAACTAAATAGATACCTCACAAAAAAGATACAAATGGCCAATAAATACATAAAAAATGTTTAACATCACTAGAAATCAGGGAGAGGCAAATCAAAACTACAATGATATTCTATGCTGGAGGATTTGCAAATTAGTAAAGCCACTATGGAGATCAGTGTGAAGATTCCTCAGAAAACTGGGAATGTATCCACCATACAATCCAGCTAACCACTCCTGGGTGCCTTTTTTTTAACTCTAATTAGAGTATTATACTAAATATGCATATCCATGTTTATAGCAGTACAAATCACAATAACCAAATTTGAAACCAACCTATGTCAATCAATAGATTAATGGATTACAAAATTATGAAATATAAACACTATGGATTCTCTTCAGAAGCAAAGACAAAAACAAAATGATGTAATTTACAGGAAATCGTATGAAACTAGAGAACATTATGTTCCATGTGATTAACCTGTCACAAAAAGTGAAGGGTCATATGTTATCTCTGATATGTGGAAGCTAGGGAGTACAAAGGGAACTTAGATAATAGAGAAGAAACTCCAGTGGGGTAAGGGAGTGATTTAAGTGAGGGGAGAGGAAGGAGGAGAATCGATGAAGAAAACACTTCCATTGATATGATGTACATATGTTAGACTATGAATGCCGATCTCAGTATCCTGTATGGGGGTTGGGAAGAATGAGGGAGGAGCCAGAGAAAAGCCCACCAAGTGTTGTGTTCTTGCATGTCACCATCACTATGACATTACGATGTAAGACTCTAATGCACCAATAAAAATATAAAAATAAATAAACCCAAATCTAAAAGGGTAAAAATGCAAACTATTGTGAAACAGTGGCTATTAGAAAAATAGAAAGATATACAGAAGAACCCCAAAAGCAATTAATTTACCAGTGTGTACTGCAAAAAGAAATAGAGTATTTTTTTTTTGTGTGTGTGTATGGGTCTGGGGATGTAACCCAGGCTCATTCGACCTCCAAGCTACACCCCTGCCCTATTTTTATTCTTTATTTTGAAACAGGGTCTCACAAAATTGCAGAGGGCCTCAGTAAGTAGCTGAGGCTGTCCACGAACCATGATCTTTCAGTCTCAGCCTCCTGAATGCTGGGATTACAAGTGTGCACCACCACGCCTGGCTGGAAATAGATTATCTTGATCAGGTTTTGTTATGCAACACACAACCCCCACAGCTCAAGACACCCAACAAACATGGACTTCTTGATTATGTTACATGAGGTTTACAAGTGATTGTTAAAATATTATACTAAAAGTCATGTTCCTGAAAAATAAAAGATAAAAACACTAGAGACATGGGCAATCAATTTAGACTCAGTGGTAGACTAAGAAGAGTTCCAAAAAGTTTTTTTAAAAATAAAAAAAAAATGACCGAACACATTTTTACAGATGAAAATAGAGCTGATGAAAAAGAAAAATTTCTAAATTGGGATGATCCACTGAGTCCTCAGCAGAGAAAATGACAAAAACAACATATTTCAAGTCAAAAACTATAAAATTTCTGGATAGTTCAGACAAATACCCTAAATGTTTTCTTAGAGAAAAAATAAAATTCATATACGAAGAAACAAGAGTCCAGCTTGTATCACAATCAGCAGCAGCACACAAGACAAAAGAACTAATAACTTCACAGGTATGAGGGAAAATCACTTCAACACTGAATCCTATAACAGGTAGAACTGTCAGTTGAGAAAAAGGCTGATAGTAATATATTTTGAATCAATTTTCAAACATTTTATGGGTGGACATATTATAGGTGTGCCAATTTAAGCAATAAGTGTCAATAAGTTAAAACAGAAACAAAAATATTTTATTCATCTAAAAAGCATAGGAATATATTTTAAAAGACACAAGATCCATATAAATAAAGTAGTGGAATATTAAAGTGCTTAAAACAAGATCCAAACACATTGAGATGCATACTGCCATTCTTGGATAAAAAGATTAAGTATCCTAAAATAATCTACATATGCAATTTGATTAACATCAAGAGAAAGCTGATCCAACAACCAGTTATCAGGATATATCATAAAGCAACTTTAATCAAATGAGGATGGCATAGGCAATATAAAATAACATTATGATCTAGAAACATTTAATAGATAATAAATGTAGCTTAATTCAGAGTATAATATAACTTGTTTACAAGTGAGACTTGGAAAACTGGCCAAAAAGATAGACAAAATTATTTCAAGAGTATCTAGGATACTGAGTAGTCAAACTATGAGCAAGAGAAGCTATAAACTGTGAAGAAAAACATTTAATATAAACATGGGCAGGACTTCCAGGAAGATGGCAACCAAGAGAAGCAGCACATACCAGTCCTGCTGAAATCTGATTTCAAGTGCCTCAAAAACAGCATTCTACAAAGCCAGAAAATACTATCAGAAAATAAGAACAATAAATACAAGGGACAGAGGAAAAGATCAGAAGACCAACAAGAGCAGAAAAAAATCCGCCCACCTTGTGGTGGCCGACACCACTTACCTCACAGCACCAGACTCCAGAGACAAATAGGAAAACAGGAATCTGAAGTGAGCTGCTGCAGATCAACAGGTCGTACGCCATCAGTTCTTCCTGTGCAAACACTGCTACAACTTCCAGCAGTGGCAGCCAAGCTCACCATGCTCTCTGGGAATTCAGAGCAGAGCTCAACACCAAAGAAGAAACCCACCAGCCTCACAGCCGAGGGTGGTGGCGCCATCTTGCTTCACTGCACCTGACTTCAGGGATGATTAGGAAAATATTTAAGGACCTGAAGCAGCTGCAGATAATCAGAATTGTAAGTTATCAGTTCCTCCTGTGCAAATTCTGGCTACAACTTGCAGCAACAGTGGCCAAGTTCACCACGCCCTCCAGAGATCAGACCAGTGAACACCAAGATCATAAGTAAAGCTGCAGTTCCCAAAGGAGAATGCCCAGCAAGGTACCCCGGGGAAAGGCTCAGACAAACTCAGGCTCTGATGAGTGTAAAGTGTGGAAGGAGACCTAAGCTTAACACTAGACCTAACTAGTAGATCTCTGGGATCACCACAGACAACCCAATCGGGGTGAACGGGGAGAAGTCAGACCACCCCAGCCCTAGCTGTGGAGAAAAGAGACTCATATTGAGTTTGGTCTCAGAGGCATACAATGTCAATGGAGGCAAAGAGAGACCAAGACTCCAAATCTGTGGAAAGCATGGAGGGTGACCTGTGCTTAACACTAGATTCAGCCCCATTGATACTTACCATCTGCATAGACTGGGAAAGACTCAGAGAACCAGACTCACAGGGGAAATGTGCTGGTGGCAGTTGGTATATGCACAGAGAGAGATCTTAGAAGATGGAAAGATCATCCATGTTCATGAATAAGCAGAATAAATGTCATCAAAATGGCCATACTTCCAAAAGTGATCCATAGATTCAATGCAATACCCATGAAATTACCAAGATCATTCCTCACAGACATAGAAAAATCAGTCCTTAAATTCATTTGGAACAAAAACAAAAAAACAAAAAAAACACAGAATAGCCAAAGTAGTTCTCAGCAACAAAAATCATGCAGGAAGAATCACAATACCTGTCTTTAAACTATACTACAAAGCCATAGTAATAAAAGCAGCATGTTACTGGCACAAAAACAGATACATAGACCAATATAGTAGATTAAAAGACTCAGAAACAAATCCACACACTTATAGCCAATTGATTTTTGAAAAGGGGCCCAAAACGTACACCAGAAAAAAAGATAGCCCATTCAACAAATGGTGTTGGCAAAACTGGTTAACCATATGCAGAAAAATTGAAATAAATCCCCCTTTCTCACCCTGAATAATGGAGCATTTATATCATTGAATATCATGTAGCAACCAAGAAAAATAAGATGGAGCTTATTATAAATAGTTGATTTGGAGAAATTTTATGAAATGGTACTGGATAACACTGGTGTGAGTATAGTTAACTGTGTGCTAGAGAAAGGAGTGGAGTTGGAGAAAATATGTTTCAGTAAGACAAGGAAGATGTTCGATGCCATGCTAATGTGTTTGGGGACTCTTTGAATCACAGGAGAAAAAATAATAACAATTAATGATAAATCCTAAAAAAAAATGCTATAGTATTTAGAAGGCTTATAGTTTCAAAGCCAGCCTCAGCAATTGAGACTCTCAGCAATTTAGCAAGACCCTGTTTCAAAATAAAAATAAAATAGGGTGGAAAGTATAGTTCAGAGGTAGAACACCCCTGGCTTCATTCCCCAGTCCCAAAACAAAGAAACAAGAAACTATTCTAATCTCAATTAATCTAAGGCAACCTTGACATCCTTACCTTCTCTTCCCATTTTGTTTTATGCTTCTCTTCTTTCCTTTTAGATCTTCTAATAGAAGGACACTACTGTAGAAAAATAAATACAGAAAAGATAATGGACAACTGGTATTTGCAGCTAAGTGACCAGTGTACTAAGAAATCGTTAAAATAAATTGTGACCAAATAACACATACGTGTTCTAGAAGAAATTGTTTCCTAAATACACTACATTGTTCTTTTGCTAATTTGATTGTGGTGACAGGTCAGTCAGGCTATAATTGGTTTTAATTAGTCTTCCTACAGAGCTGTAATATGCATTACCTACAAGCAGCGTTAAAAAAAAAAAAAGCAGGAAGGGAAGAAGGGAGCTTGGCTCATTTTCCACCTTTTTCAAAATGACAGATAAATTGTTTTCATCCTGTCTTACAAACAAATGCCCCACTTTCAATATAAATGAGGAGAAATACGTCACCAGGACAGCTCTTACAGAGCAATCACTGGACAATGAGCTCAGTCCCATCTTTTGTGTAACAATGTGTGGTTTCCAAGGCCTGGAGAGAAGAAAACCCTCCTACTTTCCCTCCCCACA
This sequence comes from Muscardinus avellanarius, assembly GCF_963383645.1. NCBI lineage: Eukaryota > Metazoa > Chordata > Mammalia > Rodentia > Gliridae > Muscardinus > Muscardinus avellanarius. The sequence goes on from NC_137791.1 coordinate 126,027,972, forward strand.
TACTCTTGATAAAATATTATTTGGGACCAAAAGGAACAAAAGAAAGTTTAGACAATTGAACCAAATGCATACACAAATGCAAGTGTTTTACCTAACTAGACACACAACGACTATGTCTGTATATACATGTCATAGCTTCTCATAGCTTCAACAAAGTAGGAATAATAGAGCAATTTTTTACTAGTTTTAAAATAATCATATACTTAAATACATTTTAGTGCCAGGCATGGTGGTGCATGCTTGTAATCCCAGTATTTGGGAGGCTGAGACATGAGGATCACAAATTTGCAGCCAGCCTCATCTACTTAGGGAGGCTCCCTACAACTTAGTGAGACCATGTTTCAAAATAAAGAATTTTTAAAAATAGGGCTAGGGGTGTAGTTTTAAGGTTGAATGCCCCTGGGTTCAATCCACAGTATTGCAAAAAGAAAAATAAATAAATAAATAAATAAATAAATAAATAAATAAATAAATAATTTTATCCAAAACATAATAGCTTCTGAGGGAGGGGGGTTAGGTGGGGGAGTACTAGGGATTAATGCCAGGGGCACTCTACCTCTGAGCTATACTCTCAGCCCTTTTTATTTTGTATTTTGAAACAAGGTCTCCCTAAGTTGCTGAGGCTGCCCTCAAAACTATGATCCTCCTGTCTCAGCCTACCAAGTGGGATTACTGGAGAGCACCATCATACCCAGCACATAATGCCATTTTTAAAACTGAAGACTCTTCAGTCTTACTGTTATTTCAGGAACTCTGGCCTCTGAGAAGCTACTGTCACTCCCAGTAGAGATTGCATCATAAAATTCTTGGAAGATGGAATGTTTTTTGGTCATTGAAGTTCTAGGATTTCATTTTTTTTAATTTTATTTTATTGGTGCACTGTATTCATACATCATAGTGGGATACAAACTTTTGTAGACATACATGCACACATCGCCCAGTCAGCCCCCACCCGATCCCCACCCCATTCTCTCCCCATCCCTCCTTCCCATGCTTGGCTTAGTGGTTGACACCTAGTATTATAGCAATTTATCCAAAATTAAAAACGATAATCTCACATAACAGTTTCATTTGTCTGATACCAAGCATTTGATGATTTAAAGATAGCATTTCAATATTTCTTTTTGCTTTCTTTCTTACCAGAGAATATTTTTTTCTGTTTTTTTAGGTGAAACTATCATATATTTATATATTTATTTTTCAGAAAAAAATCTATCCTAATATGGAATATGAATTCTAGATACCCAAAACGATCTTGAAAAAGAACAAAGCTAGCAGATATATATTTTCTGATTTCAAGCCATATAAAGCTACAATAATTGAAACAGTGTAGTACTGTTCTAAAGGCAGATATATAGACCATTGGAGTTAAATACAAGCCTAGAGCTAAATTCTTCCCTATATTGTCAAGTTATTTTTGACAAGGTTTCCACGAACATTTGGTGGTGGAAATAATAATCTTTTAACTAAATATTGTTGAAAAATAATAATTACATGGAAAAGAATAAAATTGGACCTTTACCTAATCCCATATACAAGTATTAACTCAAAATAGATAAAAGACCTAAATATAAATCATATAAATCTTAAGACTATAAACTTTTAGGAGAAAATCTGGGTCATAAAACCTCACAACATTGAAATTGGCAGTGATTTCTTGGATATGATTTCAATGGCACAGGCAACAGAAGAATATACAAACTCCCTAAAAAATAAAAGAAAATATTGTATATCGAAAGACAATGTAAACAGAGTTAAAAGTTACTAATAGAATTGGATAAAATATTTCCAAATGCTATATCTGAAGGTATATTAATATTCCAACTAGAAATCCTAAAAATTAACAACAATAAGGGCAAACAATAGAACTTAGAGATAGGTAAAAGACTAACATAAATAATGAATCTCCACAGATAACCAATCTTAGTTGTCTGTTGGATGGAAACTCTTGTTTCTCTGGTTCTGGTGAGTGTTACCTATTTCTTCTTTGTAGTTAATCTCTTTGAGTATTTTCTCTAGCGCTGGTTTTGAAGACAAATTCCTTCAGTTTCTGTTTGTCATGGAAGCTTCTTATTTCTCCATCTAATTTGATAGAAAGTTTTGCTGGATAGGAAATTTTTGGCTGGAAGTTGTTTTCTTTCAGAGTTTGGAATATGTTACTCCAAGCCCTTCTGGCTCTCATGACTTGATTTGGGAAGTCTGGAGTGATTCTAATTGGTTTGCCTCTGAATGTCAGTTGGCCCTTTGTTTTTGTTGCCTTTAAGATTCTCTGCTTGGCTTCCACATTGGTCATTTTGACAATTATATGGCGTGGGGATCCTCTTCTCCGATCCTGTCTAAAGGGAGTTCTATAAGTTTCCTGGATCTGTGTATCAACCTCTTGCTCTATATTTGGAAAATTTTCTGCTATTACTTCCTTGAAGAGATTGTTGATCCCTTTGGTATCACTTTCTTTTCCCTCCTCTATTCCAATTATTCTTAGGTTAGCTCTCTTAAGATGGGCCCATATTTCTTCAATGTCAGATTCCTGCTGTTGGATATTTTTTTCTAGATTAGAAACTATGCATTCATTTTTGGATTGCTCATCTTCTAAGAGCGAGATTCTGTTCTCCATGTGGTCTAATCGGTTGTTTGTGCTTTGAATTGAGGCCTTTACTTCATTAATTGCATCCTTTATCTCTTTTTGGCTCTCTCTGAGTTCTTTTCGAAGCACCTCTATTATTTCTACAGTTATTTTCCTGATTTGATCTTCTAGAAATCTCTGATTTTCTGTTTTATCAGGTTCTGATGTTGTGGGGTTGTGCACATTCATTACTCCAGTGTTATTCCTCTTTCCCATGATTTCGGAGGTTTGTGCCTTCTCTGGGTTCTTCCCTTGGGTCACTATGGCTTCACTTAAGGTGCTCTGGATCTCGAGTCTGTATTATCTCAGACCCCACTACTCCTTTACTGGGTTGTATCACAGAGTCTCCGACCCAGGGAGTCGATAGAGGCTGCTTTAAACTATGGGGGGTGCCAGGTTGCACGTTCTCCTATGGTGTGATATCTCTGCCACCACCACTCCCTCACTGGGTCAAGTCCCAGGAGGCCCAATACTGCGATTTCTCCTCTGTGGCCCGCAATTTGACTCACTGTTCTTGAGTACGCAGATGTAGCTGTACTGGACTCGGTGAATTCACTGCTGCTGCCGCCGCCGGTGGCAATATGGCGCCTCTGCCACGCCCTCGGCCATGAGGCTGGCGTATTTTTTCTTCTCTGGTTTTGATTTCCACTCTGAATCCCTGTAGCGTGTGCTGAGCTCAGCCACTGGGAGCTTTAAATGCTGTCTGCGCCGAAAGATCCCGCCTGGCTGTTCCGCAGCGGCTCACCTGGCTTGCTGTAGCCGTCCGTTGAGTTCGCCGCTGCTGCCGGCAGTATGGCGCTGCTGCCGCGTCCTCGGACGCGTGTGTCTCCTCTGTGGCCCTGAGCTCTGTTCTCAGTCCGCTTTTTCTCTGGAGCCTGGTGGGTTTTTTTGTTTTTCTGGTGATGGTGTTTTCTGGCTATGAAAGGCGCTCTTTTTGTGGTAATGGAGATTGGTTGTTAGCGGGACTCTTAAGCCCCGCTTTTCTCGGTCGCCATCTTCCCAGAAGTCTAGGATTTCATTTTTAAAAGCGATGACAGGGGATTCATCAAGAGTGTCCCTGGGGCCTGTCCACTGCAAGTGGCATAGCTCTATCCTTACTCCTTCTACAGAACTATTGAGCACATAACCATAGCTCACCCAGCCAAACTCCAGATAGTAAATAGATATGCTCAAGGAAACTGTGGTCCCCAAATCCTCGATGATGGCTGTGGATGCATGGAATCAGGAGCCATCACTACTCCCTGGCCCTCACTCCTGGTCCTGACACTCCTGTATGAGCAGATTGGTCCAACAAGACCCGCACCCTCAGTAGTATCACTAGTGGTCTTACAAATGGAGCAGCAAGTCAGCCCTTTGATACTGAACTCAAACCCCCACTTATTAACCACCCAGTGGTTCTCTGTTGAGGCGTCTACTTCTGCCTTTGGGGAGGGGAAGTGTCTCACTGGTTTTCCCTTATGGGGGATGGAACTCTACCACTGCATTTGCTACTTATTGGAAAACTATTCCACATTTATGCAACACAAAGCTCCTTAATCCCTTGACCTCCCCAACTACTTCCATTGATTCCAGATCTGTCCCTTGATATAATGCAGAATAAGAGCCATTCTTCTCCCACATGGCAATCTTTCTATAATAGTATAAATCTTTCTCAGTACCCCACAAACACAAAGTCTCTCTTCTCAGCAAACATCCCCACTTCCTTGAAAACTTTCTCTTTATCAATGGTTTCTTATTGATTCACCCTCCTTGACACCCTCCTGTGAATGTTCTCAAGACGTACACTGTTGTTGTTTGTCTATGTGGCATCCAAAAATGAACGTCACACTCATAGAAAGGGACTGAGCAGCTGAGGGTAGTATTGAGACATCTCCTTATATTTTTATTTTATCATTTTGTAATAAGTACTGAACTCAGGGTGTTCTACCTCCAAGTTACACCTCCAGTTATTTTTATTACTTTATTTTAAGAGTCTGAGGGTCTCAGTAAGTTGCTAAGGCTGACCTCAAACCTGAAATCCTCCTGTCTGAGCCTCCTACATACTAAGATTACAGGTGGGCACCACCATACCCATTATGACTATTTCTTTGTGTATGGGTCTGGGGATGGAACCCAGGGCATTCGACCTCCGAGCTGCACCTCCTGCCCTCTTTTGCATTCTTTATCTGAAAACAGGGTCTCACTAAGTAGCTGAGGCTGTCCGCAAACCACGATCCTCCAGTCTCAGCCTCCCAAATGCTGGGATTACAAGCATGAGCCACCACGCCCATCCCCATTACGACTATTTATTTATTTATTTATTTATTTATTAATTTTTCGGATTTGGGGATGGAACCCAGGGGCATTTGACCTCCAAGATACATCCCCTGCCCTATTTTTTTTTTTATTCTTTATTTTGAAACCAGGTCTCACTGAGTTGCAGAGGACCTCACTAAGTAGCTGAGGCTGTCCGCGAATTGCGATCCTCTGGTCTCAGCCTCCCGAATTCTGGGATTACAAGCGTGCGCCACCACGCCCGGCCCATTATGATTTTTTAAAGCAGGTCTCCCTTTTCCATTTCACAGGCAGGAAGGTAAATGTTAGAGAATGATTGTATCACCTTAGAACATTCTGGTACAACCCAGCTCAAGTTATATCCTACACTCATTGGTGGAAGGAAGGGAGGAAGAGAAGGAAGGAAGCAAACAAAGAAAGGAAGGAAGGAAGGAAGGAAGAAGGAGAGAAAGGGGAAAAGGAAAAGAAAGAAAAGAATAAAAATTTATCAGACTTGTTTCTCCAAGTTCAGTTAGGAGGACGGTAACAGCTCTCTGATTGTAAGTTAGATGGTTTGAAAGAACAAAATCACCTCTGAGCTTTTTGCTTCCCCCCTACCCCAGCAGGCATCCTGTGCTTACTGCTCAGCATTACAAACCATTAAACATGTTGGGTATAATGTAATGACTCATGTAGCATGTTCACTCCTTCCCATCACATGAATCACCAGATGCTGTAATGTCCTGTTTGTTAAAACCAAGCTGTAGTGCAAATAAATCCGCATAACACAAACCCTCAATTAAAGGGAATGTGTTTCTCCTGCCCCTCAGCACAGAGAGAAAAAAAATCAAATGACAAGAAAACCAGCTAATGAGCATTAAAAGAAGAAAAAAATGCTTCCGCTTGCTGACATGGAGTCAGGACACAGTGAATTATGTGAGTAATCCAGAAAAGATGGAAACCCCCAATCCTGAGTTTACAATGTAAAATGTGACTGGTTGCCTACTCAACTCATTTACCTGCTCACCTGGTCATTCAAGCTGAGCTGAGCTGAGCTGATGGTGAGATATCAAGAGGATAAAGAGACAGATCCTGCAGTCAGGGGTGCCCACTTTGCTTGTAGGGGAAAAACAAACATTGTACAAGTCAGGGTCATGATTATAAAAGGCCAAAATTTCAACTTAAACTGGACTAAACAAGAATGAAAAATAATTGTAACATCCAAAAGCTCCGTTACTTCAGGAACATTTCAGACCCAAATATTCAAAAGGCCAAAGAGTGCTGTCTTTTTACATCATAAACTCTGCTCTTTTCTGTGTCACTTTCTGTTTTTCCATAATTTGGGTGATAAAACCATCTCCAGCCACTCCAGGCTTACAGTCCACTGGCCTGCCAACACCAGTGGAAAGGAAGAATCCTTTTTTCCAATAATGTCAGCCAAAGTACCAGGCTAGACTCACCAGCCTTGAGATATGTGTCCTTTTCTGAACTGAACACTGGTCTAGGACATGGCGTTGCCAGAGAATCAGTTACCTGCCCCCCTCTGGACAAGGAGAGCAGTGGCCCCATGTAAACCCTAGTAACTGAAATGCAGACATAAATAAAAGAGCTGCCTGTCCTGAGCAAGGGAGAAACGAGTTCTGGTGATAATAACTTCACATACCCTCTAAAGCTCTCTATATATCTGATTCCATAAGGAGTTATGAGTTAGGGAAGTGTGTACAGTACAGAGAGGACACAGAGAAGAGGAGCTAATTATACCTGTGGGAGGGAAAATCAGGAAAGGTTCATCATGGCCAAACTGAGTCTTGAAAGGGAAGTAGGTTTTTGTTGCACAAAGGAGGAGGCTGCTTCTAGAGCAAAAGCTTTGAGCTAAAAAAATATTCCTGGGGCATTGTGGGAAATTCTGTGCCTCTCCATCTCCTTGCCCTCTGCATCCTTGTGATTTCTGAATCCTCACAGATTTTCCCACTGACTGCCCCTCTATTCAGATGTCACTGTCTGCTCCAGGTCCAGTCGGCCACTCAGAGAAACATGCTGCATACCAAAGGTCTGCTCTCCCTCTCAATAGAAAGGTGAGTGTTGTTGATATCCCAGCACTAAATTCCAGGGCCTCAGGGCACAGGTGGGGCTCAGGGCCTGCTCCCCTAGACAACCTTCAATACTAAGTTCACTAGACAAACTTTCAGAGACTGCTTCCCCAGACAACCTTCACTGCTAAGTCCACAAGACAAACTTTCTGTCTGGTCTCTGCTTTTTCTGTGTTCAAACACAAATATTTAGCTGGCTTCTTTTAGGGGTCAGATGATATTCTAGTCCTGGGAACTTAAGGTCTCACAGAGGTTAATTTCTAGCAGAAGAGAAGCAGCCAATACACATACATACACACACACACACACACACACACACACACACACACGTGTATAAGGTCATATCATAAGTTAAGTGTTAGAAAAAAACAAAGTAGTTGAGTCCTGAGATATGGTAAGGGGAGGGGTGATCAAGTAAAGGAAATAAGAGCTTTAATGTGGCCACAAAAAGGCTGAATATCTGGCTTTTGAAATTAGACTTAAATGACTTAGAAACTGTACAAAACTTAGGAAGAGCATCATTTCAGGGAGAAGGTACACAAAGTACAAAGGCCCTTGGGTCAAAGCAAGCTCCTACACATCCAAAGACTGGAAAGAGAATCTCTCTGACATCCTCTGCAAAATCAGGGCTTTATATTGAACCCAACCCAAAATGAAGCTTCGAGCTCTTCCAATCTTTTCCTCAAAAACAGGATTCTTTCCTTAAGAACAGTTTCTACCATTTATTAGGCGTCCACTGTACTCTAAGTACCATGATTTTTAAAAAAAGTTTACTTGCACTATCTAATGGAATTTCAGAATGCTGAAAGTTAAACACTGTCATATTTATTTATATTTAAGGAAATGAAATTTTAGAGCAGTTGAGACACATTTTTAAGGTCATATGGTTAGAGAGCCATTAGCCCAAGATTCAAATGGAGACAATAAGGTTCTCATCTTTCTACCTGTTTTATCATTACTAGAATAAACTATCTACATGCTAAAATAAAAAATGGAAAACATACCGTAGGTTCTTCCCAAAGGGTATATATGGAGGTCATTTACTCCTGAATCTTAGCTCATTCTAGTGTTATCAGTAGGAAAATATTAAAATAAAGGTGCAAACCATAAAAATGCTCCATATTTAAAATCCCATTGTAGTAAAACTATATGCAAATATTTTCCTGAGATAATAACAAATGTAACCAATCCTATCACAAAATGCAGTGATTCCTCAGCAGTCCTCAGTATTTTATCTTTCTGAGAAAACTGATAGTAAAATTCACTTGCTCCCATTTTAATTCTGAAGAAATAGGCAAAAAATGGGGTGAATATGAAGTTGACATAGTTAAAGCCACTGCCAAAAGCAAGAATTTAAAAACAAAAGATTTGTCAATGAGGTAATTGCTTTTTGAAAGCAGCATTTGTGACTTGTTTTAAACATTGTATATTCCTGAAGATTATGCATGGCAGGTGGGGGGGGTGGAAATGAGAGATTCTATAGTTAAGTTAGTCTGGGAAATTTTGCATCTACACTTGAAGATTCACCATGACTTTTAGCACATTAATGGCTGTGAGAAGTTCTGTCATAAATAAATCTCTTTCCCTTTACTTAGCTCAGCATTATACAAACTCATTTAATTCTAGAATTCTTCTTTCAATATCATGTAGATATATAAACCAGAATTTCTTAGAATCCACTTGATAAAATGTTGATCTATGCCATGATTTTCCTCTCTCTCACTCTTTTTATTTCTTTTGTTTTTCAGTAATAACCCAGATCTTTTCATACTTTTGTATATCCTGTCCTTGGTCACCAATCCACTCCCCATTATTCCCACTTCCCGATCTCTCACCTTTCTCTTTTCTCCTCCTCCTCCTCCTCCTCCTCCTCCTCCTTCTTCTTCTTCTTCTTCTTCTTCTTCTTCTTCTTTCTCTCTCTCTCTCTCTCTCTCTCTCTCTCTCTCTCTCTCTCTCTCTCTCTCTGTCTTGCTTCAGCCAATAAAGCAACACTAAATTCAAGGCAAGCAAAAACTTAATGCTTGCACCCTGGAATTTGCCGTCTTGATGTCATTTATTCCTTTGTCATCATCACAAGCTAAAAGATAAAGTAATACTTCTAGAAGATGTGAGAGCATATATTAAACAAAGAACAACTACAACTACTCCACCTGAAGTCTCTCCTCGACCAACAAGACCCTAGCCATTATCTGTCAACTGACTAATGACACACAACTGAGCTGTAACATAGTGGAGACAGCAAAATAACTACACAGCAGAGCTCTGCCCATGCTGCCAACTGTTTCAGTCATCATCCTCACAACTATCATCCAAAATACCTGACCACCACAATTTAGAGGAATCTTTATTAGCTCATAGTTTGGGAGATTTTATGTTACATCTCCAGAGCTCAGGGCATAATGGGGAAAGAGGAAAAGAGAGAAGAGTTCAAGAGCTCTGCTCTCAAATCACAAAAGCTTGGAGCAAGCAAGAAAGCAAGGAATGGAGGCCACACCCCCAGAGGCCCCTTCTCAGCCACAAGTCCTGCCTTCAACATAGCCGCTTTGTCTATGTGAGGTCTAGGAAGACATTCAAAATCCAAACCATGGCACCAAACAATAGAATTGTGAACTAAAGAAAGAATTGTCATTTTAAACCTCAATATTAGGGTAGTTTATTATGAAGCAAAAACTAGCTGGTAGTTTTGGCCCTGTGTTTAAGAAAAACCTAAAGGAAAATAAGGATTTCTGGCTTCTATATTTAATTTTTAGGCCACAATATTAACTTTTATAATATTCTAAAAATGAAACTTAGAGATAGTTATTACATATTCTTTTCTAGTAGAGGAGAAAACCTAAACCCTAGTTTTTAAATCAGTGACACCATCTAGAATTCTTTTAAAAGCTCATAAAAATGTTTACCTTGATCACAAAACTCCATCCCTTCATGGATTAATATACCTCCCTTTGTCAAAAGGAACACAGGCTTTAAAATTATCATAAGTCGGGTGAGCATATGGCAATATTTTGAGCGGCTTTTAGCCATTGCAGGTGATTTTGAGCCAGGGAACCTTAAAAATAACAAACTGTAAAATATGTATTTTCATTATCATTGGATGAAAATAAATATTAATAACCTGCAGGTGAATCATTACTACCTCTCAACAGGAAAAAAAATTAAACAACACTGTTGCTTTTGCAAGAAGAGGCCCAGTTGATTGTGAAGGTCATAATGCTGGAACTTGGGTTCCACAAGCCTGAGAATTTGAGGAATTTGAGGAACCACAAACCTGAGAATTTTATTGGATAATAATATTTCCAAAGGCCTATAGGAAAAAGTTTGTAAGAAAAAATTACAAAATACAGAAAAATGAAAGTTTACTGGGTAGAGAAGGGAAATTTCAACTCAGAAATTCATTCCAGGAATGGTATGTCTGCCTTCCCGGTACACACTGTGAAAACATAATTCCCAACTCATTAGGGAGACAGAGGGAGAAGTGAAGAGAAATGCTAATTACACATTAGCTCCGTTAGCTAAGTTCAGATGGGGTAATATCACATGGACTGATGGGATAAGCCATAAAATTTTAAATTTCAGGCAGACTACTACAAATGGCTTTTTAAAGGCAAGTCAGTTTCTGTTCTCCAAAATCCACAAACTGGAAGATAAGAATTAGATATCCAAAGAGAGAGGCAAAATTCACTCTGAAGAAATGATAACCAGCAAATGTAATTTGCTCATTAAAGGGAAACATCAACTTCAAAAGCAATGTCTAGGAATGTCCTTGTTATAATAGACAATTAATTCTGGAGTACAAGAAAGTAGATTAAATCAAAACTGGAAGTCCAACTTGAGAAAACCAAAAGCTAACTGTGGGCTATTTATAGGCATTAAAAAGTTATTTTCCTTTGTTGTAGACATAGCACAATTTATCCATCCTATTGTTCATGGTCATGTGGGTAGTTTCCATTTGTGATATTACATGCAATGCTGCTATAAACTATCTTGTATTAATCTCCTGGTGTATGGGTACAAGAGTTATTTTAGAACCGTCATCTCATTAAAACCAACTAAAGGATTTTTATTAGATACCAATGTTCTGGTTTCAGAGCAGGGGTTAATATACAAAATATATAAGGATCTCCAAAACCTCAATAGCAAAAACATAATAATAATCCAATTAAAAAGTGGGCAACAGACCTAAATAGATACTTCTCAAAACAAGGCATATAGATGGGCAACAGGTATATGAAAAAAGGCACAATATTTCTAATCATCAGTGAAGTTCAAATCAAAACCACAGTGAGCTTCTACTTCACTCCAATAAATATGGATACCATAAAAAAGACGAAAGTTAACCAGTACAGGCAAGGACATAGCTAAAGGGAACCCTTGCACACTGTTGTGGGAATGTGAATTAATATAACCATTATGGAAAATGGTATGGAGGGTCCTCAAAAAATTAATATAGCACCACCATATGATTCGGCAATCCCACTACTAGGTAAATAGCAAAAGGAATGCAACCACTACATCAAAGAGACATCTGCACTCATATGTCTATTGCAGCACTATTGACAGTAGTTAAGAAATATTTTGGGTGATTTTTTTTTTTTTTTTGCAGTACTGGGGAAGAACTCAGGGGCATTCTACCTCTGAGCTATACCCCCAGCCCTAATTTTTTTTTATTCTTTATTTTGAAACTGTCTCACTGAGTTGTGGAGGGTCTCACTAAATAACTGAGGCTGTCCACAAGCTACAATCCTCCTGTCTCAGCCTCTCAAATGCTGGGATTACAAGCATGCGCCACCATGCCTGGCATCCCCTGAGTGATTTTAATGAGACAAGAGCTCTAAAATAACTCTTGCACTGTACCCCAGGAAACAACCTAAGTGTCCATCAATTGATGAATAGAAAAAGAAAATGGAGTATATATACACAATAGAATACTATTTGGCCACAAAAAGAATGAAATTGTGTCATTTTCAATAATATAGATAGTACTGGAGATTGATTGTAATGTTAAGTGAAACAAGCTAGGTGCAAAAAAAAAAAGTGCCACGTGATCTTACTAATGAGGGGAATCTAAAAAAGTTGAGAAGAGAGTTGGAAGCTGAGAATAGAGTGGTGGTTTCCAGAGACTGGGGTGAAAAGTGGGGAAGGAGAGATAGAGGAAAGTCAACTAATGGGTACTAAATTAGATTAAGAATTTATGGGGTGAAATTGTATTTATGGGGTAACGATAGATAATTATGTAGTGTATAGTTCAAAAAGCTAGAGGAAACAATTCTGAATATTTCACCATAAAGAAATGACAGATGTTTGAGGAGATAAATTTTTAACTGGTTTAAACGTTACACAATCTATGCATGCATCTTAACTTCACATTGTAGTCCATTAATACGTTCAACTGTAATATGGATGGAGATGAGAGGGTACAGGAAATAGAAATGGGTAGGAAGTGGAATGCCTGGCATTTTTTTCCGAAATATAATTTGTAAATATTCTTCAAATTTGCCAGTTGTTTCAAATGTACTTTATGCCTGTTTTCTTTTATTTACCAGTGAAGAACCCTGTTACGGTCCACATCTTACATTCCACTGTATATCACTGTGATTTCTCCTCATTTAAAGCTGTTTCTGTCTTTTCTCGTGACACTGACGTTTTCAGAGTGCAGACAATCGCTTTCTAGAACGCTCCACATTCTGGACTGTCTTTTTACGGTGCCATTTATCTTGATCCTCTGCCCACTGTATGCCTTATAAACCAGAAGTTGGGCAGAGAGGCTTGAGTAGATACCAGGTAAGCTGTTCATAAGGAACACTTCCTCGGAATGCACTGAACTCCAAATATGTTGAGCTTACGTTGTCAGGTGTCCCACAGTGAGTAATGCTGTTGAGTTTGGTCACTTTGCTAAGGAGATAATTGCCTTATTTCTGCAATTTTTTTAAACTGAAATTTTCAAAATGACCACAGAAACTGCAGGTATTTTTATAATGGAATGACTCTAAAATCTCTAGAACTTATTTCTCATTTAAGTAGGCATATAGTAGCATTTAAAGTGATTCCAAAAATGATAGGAAACAAAACAATAATCAGTGGATACCTTACTTCCTTATTTGATAGCCTAATCCTGGAAATTGGAGCAAAACTAAAGATAAAAATGATGTTTTTATACATCATGTTCATCAAATCTCCCCATTAAACTTTGGGATTTTTTGTTTTTGTTTGTTTGGGGTGGTACTGGGGTTCCTGGAAGACCTTCTACCTCCGGGCTATACCCCCAGACCTATTTTTATATTTTTATTTGGAAACAGGGTCTCTTAAGCCAGAGAGGCTGGCTTCGAACCTGCACGATCCTCCTTGTCTCCTCCTTGTCTCCGGCTCCCAAGTGCAGGGATTTCAAGGGTGCGCCACCATGCCTGGCATCCCCATTAAATTTTTTTTTTTTTTTTTTTGGTGGTACTGGTGTTCCTGGAAACCCTTCTACCTCCAGGTTACACTCCCAGACATATATATATATATATATATATATATATATATATATATATATATATATTTTTTTTTTTTTTTTTTTTTTTTTTTTTTTTGAAACAGGGTCTCTTAAGCCAGCAAGGCTGGCTTTGAACCAGCGTGATCCTCCTGTCTCCGCCTCCCAAGCACGGGCATTACAAGCGTGCGCCACCATGCCCGGCTCGTCCCCATTAAATTTTGAAAGTCAATGTCACTCTAGTTCAAATAGAAGTTCTGGAGAGAGCCCACCTATATTTGAATTCCAGACTTTCTAGTAGAGTTTACATGGGGAGGACTTAGAGAAAGGATTTACCTTTCTCTAAAGATGGTGATAGTACCTCCTTCATGAGATTATGAAATAAATGTACACCAAATGCTTGGGATAACACCTTTTAGTAAGTTCTATAAAGGTATTATTTATTAATATACCATTTTCTCCCATTTCCTTCACTAATAATTCAGTTGAGTTGTTACTCTTCTTATTTCTTTATTACCTCAAAGATTACATTTGCCAAGCTCATCTTTCCATTCCTTTCTAGGTCCATTTCCATCTTTAACAATAACTCCATTTATTGTACAGAACCTTTCACCTACTCCTCATTTGATGTTCAAAACAAACTATTCTTGTTCATAAAGAACATGATTCAGAGAGACTAAATGATCCATCTAAGGTCCCTCAACAAATAGATTAGATAGCTGGATCGAGGACCCAAATATCATCACATCATGGTGGAAATGTCTATATGATGAATAGATCATGTTTCAAAACAAGCAAAGAACAACTCAAGGGTCAAACTCATAACACCCCACACTCGCTAGAGCTCAGGGGTTCCCTAACAGCCCCCTAGTCTTTTCTGAGGGCAGCCTCCCAGTGACCTAAGGACTTCCCTGTGTCCCCATGTCTCCACATCTCCCACATTGCCACTCAAGGACCCCCCCCCAACACATGAACCTTTGGAGGACATACCCAAACTTTATCCAAACCAGAGCAAGTGGTAAAATAATGGGTGACTTTTGAACCTTTTGAACCCCTCGATAGTTTCCATTGCAAGGTTATAATAGGAAGTAAATAATACAGATTACAACAGTGCATGGCATAGAGGGACTACTTTAATGGTTTTATCTATTTTTGTATACTTTTAATTTCTATAATGAATGTGAGCTATTTTAAGTGGAAAGATGCATTATTTTTAGCAAAACCAAAATATATCTTTACGCATACTCTTTTTAGCAGATTAAATTAAAAGCCTCATGAAAATTTTTCTTAACACATTTGTTCTTTGAGACAGATGGTCTAATGAGCACAATGATGATCCACTTATGTAAATTTTCTAAGTCCTACTGCCTATGACAGGGGAGTAAAATTCCTGGAGCATATTTATCTCTGCCCTTTGACAAAACAGCCAAACAGGAATCAGGAGGCCTATTGCTGGTAGTAACTAGCTGTGTGGTTTTACACAAGTCACTTACACTCCCAGACTTCCCATCTCCTCATTATAAAAAAAAAAGAGATTGAATGGCACAGTCCTGACATCCTTTCCAGCTCTAAAATTCTCTTAGATGCCATCACTGGGTGTACCAGCCACACCTCTACACAATCTACACAGAGATCTTCCCTTTGAACACAGTGCTGCATTTTCTGGAAGCCTGCAAAGTGACATTTGTGTACACTTAGTCACTCTATGTCATGATTTAATTCCAGGAAAAACAATTTTCTTAAATAGGAAATCTAAAACCCAAATACGCACAAGTTAACTGTGATTTGTTTTTTAAAAAAATAGTCTTAATTAGATGTAAGCCTCTGGAATAAGGTAGTGAGAGAAATAATGACAAAAATATATTACTTGCTCTTTAAATTAATACAATTTAATAAGTATACAAATGTCCATGATACAAGTATGGAACAAAAAATAAAAACTACAGAATTCACTTGACATTTGAGGATTTACTGTTCAATTTTAACAACTCATGAGCAATTCTGAATACCTATATGTCAGAATTTGCCAAGCTATTTTTGTTGGAGAATAGTCCAGAACACATATATTAATTCACTCACAGAATTACCTAAGCCAAACTGGAATTCTGGAAGCTTATTTGTAAGAGATATCAGTTGCCAGTAAGATGTAACACATGTTGTATCTTCAAAGAGATTTAATGATCAATGAAATATATCATTCTATATAAATTAGTGTATATTTTAATAAATCCCTAAGTAATAAAATAATTGAGTTTTCAAATTATTTCTTTATGTCACTGTGAATTTCCTTTTGATCTTTTTGCAATCTAATATTAAACTGCCTATTTCATCATTGAAATCTCTGAGAAAACAATAGGGTTTACAGTATGTTCATTTGAAATATTACATAGGTAAAGGATTTTTTTTTTTTTTTTTTGGTGGTACTGGGGTTCCTGGAAGCCCTCCTTCCTCCGGGCTACACTCCCAGACCTATTTTATATTTTTGAAACAGGGTCTCTTACGCCAGCACGGCTGGCTTCGAACCTGCGCGATCCTCCTGTCTCCACCTCCCAAGCGCGGGGATTACAAGCGTGCGCCACCACGCCCGGCTGGTAAAGGATTTTTTTAAAAAAGCAGCAGACACTTACTGAGTCATTTACTGAGTGGCTGCTACAATCCAGGCACATATAAAAGAGCAGGCTCTGGAGCCAGACTGCCTGGACTTAATGAAGCAAAAAAGAGAAAATGGCCCCTAAAATAACACCTATTTTATAAGGTTGTAATGAGGATTCAATAATTCAATACAGGTTCCAAAAGTATGTGGCACTTTAGGGACTACGCAATAATGGAATTATTAGTTATGTTGTTGATGATGAGTTATTTTTATTGTATTTATCTCACTGTCATTGTTATCATCACTAATCGCCATAAAATTCACAAGGCATATACATTATTGCAATGCTTTAGGAAGGTCTGGGTGGGGAGCCCAAGCTGAGGTGATCATGGCAACTCAGGACCATCTGGGGTTGAACGCACTGTGGAGTATAATGGGCAAGAAAGGGGATCCCTGCAGCAGTAGGTGAGCAGAACCCGGGGCAAGAGCATCATCCTCTGGTAGGAGCCGTCACCGCTCTGTGTGCACTTCTGCCTGCAGGGTCTCCTCTTCCCTGCTTCTCCAGGCTCTGATCTGTTGCTCTCTCCTGCTCTAGACCTTCCAGTGACCTCCAAGTCATGACGTCTGGCTGCCCCACAAGCCCCTGCCTTTTCCTGGTGATGAATTGTGTCACACACACACACACACACACACACGCACACACGCACACACACACACGCACACACACACACACCGCTGCTTTCTAGGTCTGAGTGTGCATACACTCTGCTGTCCCCTCTGCCCAGCTGGCCTCCAGCCAGGAATAACAATAAGACAATGTCTCCCAACTTCCAAACTGCAGGTCTGAAAGCAGATTTGAGGACAAAGCTGGAACGCGAACTCAGAGCTGAATAAACAATAAGGAGATTCCTTGAGGTGATGACGGTATCCTCTGTCTCCCTCCTCCAGCCCCCTCCCCTCATTACCTGGAAGCACAGCCAGGTTCCATCATGGCAGCCTGCCCATCTGTTCCACAGCACTGCCTGAAACAGAAAATAAATCTTCCCTTCATATGGTTGACAAGCTGGATAACTAATTGCAAAGAAGACCAGTAATTTATTGGAATAGAAATTGAGGTCATTTAGGCAGAATGTAAATACATTTTGCTTCTCCAATGTTTCACATAGACTTTAAGAAATGCAGTGCATCTATGTCCTAATCTGACTCTGCCCCATTCTTGGAGTCGGGCTCTCCGTTTTTCTGCCATTTCTCTCTACATTAATTGAGTACAGAATATTTATGTTACACATGACACAGCATTTTCATACTTCCATTAATATTCTATTAGGTAAAACAATTTGATCAGAAGAGCAGGATTCAAAGTCAAAGGGGATGAACTATGTCCCAGCTTGTCACTTACTACCATGTCCATGGGCCAGCCACCTCTCTGTCCTCAGTTGCACTACCTATCAAGTGGGGTCACACCTGCTCCATAGCTTTCCCAGGAGCATTATGAAGGTCAAGAAAGGTAGTATCATCACATTCGTGTGGACATAAAAATTACAAACCTCTATTCAATGGTTAGTTATTACAGAAGATGAAGAATTCATATTTTCTAATTCAAGGGCTGCAAAGGAGAAATCAAGGCATAAAATCAACTAAGCAGTGGAAATGTTTCTCTTTGTTATTCTAGGGCAAATGCTTTGCTGAGCCTCAGTTTTCACATCTCCTTCTTTTGACTTCTATTGAGATGGGGGGAAACTTCTCTGATCTAGACAATCTCCTCACTTGTAACAGGAAGAGTAAAACACTAATTCCACCACTGGGATGTGATAAGATACAAAGGAAAAAGAAAGATGGTTGGAGGTCAGTGACAGTTTCCCTCAGCGCATGGCATTTATCTAGGCTGTGAAAGAAATAAGAATTAACTGGCTAGGGGTGGGGAAGGGGGATGAGGGAGCAGGTGCCTACCAGGCTGAAAAACCCATAGTTACTTGGAGAATAGGGGAACTAAGATTAGAGAAGAAACTGGAAGCCAGGCGTGGTGGCGCACGCTTGTAATCCCCATGCTTGGGAGGCGGAGACAGGATGATCACGCAGGTTCGAAGCCAGCCAAGCTGGCTTAAGAGACCCTGTTTCCAAAAAAAAAAAAAAAAAAAAAAAATTCTCTGGGAGTGTATCCCGGAGGTAGAAGGGCTTCCAGGAACCCCAGTACCACAAAGAGAGAGAGAGAGAGGGAGAGGGAGAGGGAGAGGAGAGAAGAGACTGGAGAGGTCTAAGGGGCTCATCTACCATGTAAAGGATTTGGGCTCCATCCCAATATCAGTGGAAAGTCTGCACACATTGTCAGAGGAACCTTCTTAAATGATGGCTTATCCTGCCATTGCACTGAATAAGACTTCTAGTAGATATGCCTTCAGCCCAGATTCCAGAGGCCATGCCCACGTCGCTTCTTTGTGAGCAGGGGACTAACCTAGATAATTAGATCTTTCTCCCTTTTCTCCTTGTATATCTCTTACTCCAGGCAAATCTCCTATGTCCTTTGTATTCCACAAGTATCCTTTTTCACAGCTTTGTTTCACTGTTTCTTCTTCCTGAAATGACCTCCCATCTCTTCCTGGTAGATTTCTTTTTTTTTTTTTTTTTATTGGTGCACTGTATTCATACATCATAGTGGGATACAAACTTTTGTAGACATACATGCACACATCGCCCAGTCAGCCCCCACCCGATCCCCACCCCATTCTCTCCCCATCCCTCCCTCCCATGCTTGGCTTAGTGGTTGACATCTAGTATTATAGCAATTTATCCTAAATTAAAAATGATAATCTCACATAACAGTTTCATTTGTCTGATACCAAGCTTTTGATGACTTAAAGATAACATTTCAATATTTCTTTTTACTTTCTTTCTTACCAGAGAATATTTTTTTTCTATTTTTTTAGGTAAAACTATCATATATTTATATATTTATTTTTCAGAAAAAAAATCTATCCTAATATGGAATATGGACTCTGGATACCCAAAATGATCTTGAAAAAGTACAAAGCTAGAAGATATATATTTTCTGATTTCAAACCATATAAAGCTACAATAATTGAAACAGTGTAGTACTATTCTAAAGGCAGATATATAAACCATTGGAGTTAAATACAAGCCTAGAGCTAAATTCTTCCCTATATTGTCAAGTTATTTTTGACAAGGTTTCCACGAACATTTGGTGGTGGAAATAATGATCTTTTAACTAAATATTGTTGAAACATACTAATTACACGGAAAAGAATAAAGTTGGACCCTTACCTAATCCCATATACAAATATTAACTCAAAATAGGTAAAAGACCTACATATAAATCTTAAGACTATAAACTTTTAGGAGAATATCTGGGTCATAAAACCTCACAACATTGAAATTGGCAGTGATTTCTTGGTTATGATTTCAATGGCACAGGCAACAGAAGAGTATACAAACTCCCTAAAAAAAAAAAAAAAAATATATATATATATATATATATATATATATATATATTGTATATCCAAAGACAATGTAAACAGAGTTAACAGTTACTAATAGAATGGGATAAAATATTTCCAAATGCTATATCTGAAGGTATATTAATATTTCAACTAGAAATCCTAAAAATTAACAACAATAAAGGCAAACAATACCATTTAGAGATAGGTAAAAGACTAACATAAGTAATCTCCACAGATAACCAATCTTAGTTGACTGTTGAATGGAAACTCTTGTTTCTCTGGTTCTAGTGTGTGTTACCTATTTCTTCTTTGTAGTTAATCTCTGAGTATTTTCTCAAGTGCTGGTTTTGAAGACATAAATTCCTTCAGTTTCTGTTTGTCATGGAAGCTTCTTATTTCTCCATCTAATTTGATAGAAAGTTTTGCTGGGTAGGAAATTTTTGGCTGGAAGTTGTTTTCTTTCAGAGTTTGGAATATGTTACTCCAAGCCCTTCTGGCTCTCATAACTTGGTTTGGGAAGTCTGGAGTGATTCTAATTGGTTTGCCTCTGAATGTCACTTGGCCCTTTGTTTTTGTTGCCTTTAAGATTCTCTGCTTGGCTTCCACATTGGTCATTTTGACAATTATGTGGTGTGGGGATCCTCTTCTCCGATCCTGTCTAAAGGGAGTTCTATAAGTTTCTTGGACCTGTGTATCGACCTCTTGCTCTATGTTTGGAAAATTTTCTGCTATTACTTCCTTGAAGAGATTGTTGATCCCTTTTGTTTCACTTTCTTTTCCCTCCTCTATTCCAATTATTCTTAGGTTAGCTCTCTTAAGATGGACCCATATTTCTTCAATGTCAGATTCCTGCTGTTGGATATTTTTTTCTAGATTAGAAACTATGCGTTCCTTTTTGGAATGATCATCTTCTAAGAGCGAGATTCTGTTCTCCATGTGGTCTAGTCGGTTGTTTGTGCTTTGAATTGAGGCCTTTACTTCATTAATTGCATCCTTTATCTCTTTTTGTCTCTCTCTGAGTTCTTTTCGAAGCACCTCTATTATTTCTACAGTTATTTTCCTAATTTGATCTTCTAGAAATCTCTGATTTTCTGTTTTATCGGGTTCTGATGTTGTGGGGTTGTGGGCATTCATTGCTCCAGTATTATTCCTCTTTCCTATGATTTCGGAAGTTTGTTCCTTCTCTGGGTTCTTCCCTTGGGTCACTATGACTTCACTTAAGGTGCTCTGGATCTCGAGTCAGTAGTATCTCAGACCCCACTACTCCTTTACTGAGTTGTATCACAGAGTCTCCAAACCAGAGAGTCGATAGAGGCTGCTTTAGACTGTGGGGGGTGCCAGGTTGCATGTTCTCCTATGGTGTGATATCTCTACCACCGCCACTCCCCCACTGGGTCAAGTCCCAGGGAGTACAGTACTGGGATTTCTCCTCTGTGGCCCGCAATTTGACTCACTGTTCTTAAGTACGCAGATGTAGCTGTACTGGATTCGGTGAATTCTCTGCTGCTGCCGCCGGTGGCAATGTCGCTCCGCTGCTACGCCCTCGGCCATGAGGCTGGCGTATTTCTTCTTGGTTTTGATTTCCACTCTGAATCCCTGCGGCGTGTGCTGAGCTCAGCCACTGGGAGCTTTAGATTTTACCTGCGGCGAGAAATCCCGCCTGGCTGTCCTGCAGCAGCTCACCTCGGCTTGCTGTAGCCGTCCGGTGAATTTGCCGCTGCCACCGGCAGTATGGCGCTGCTGCCGCGTCCTCGGGCATGAGGCCGGTGTATCTCCTCTGTGGCGCTGAGCTCTGGTCTCAGTCCGCTTTCTCTCTGGAGCCTGGTGATTTTTTTGTTTCTCTGGTGATGGTGTTTTCTGGCTATGAAAGGCGCTGATTTTGTAGTAATGGAGATTGGTTGTTAGCGGGGCTCTTAAGCCCCGCTTTTCTCGGTCGCCATCTTCCTGGAAGTCCTTCCTGGTAGATTTCTGCCCATATGTTATGACCTATATCTAAGGCCACCATCTCCTGAAAGCATTCCCATATTCTCCCAAATACAGGGGTCTCACGGGTCTCTGGGGTCTACAACTTATCTTCTCCTAGTTAGCCAGTCATGATCTGCCTAGTATTGCAGTTTGGGGACATTTTTTTTTTCTCTCCTGTACTGGATTGGGAAGAACTTAGAGCATATGGACCACGTGTCAATTGCCCTTATGTTCCACCTGCCTAATGCACATAGTAGAGGTGAATTCATGCGGTTTGGTTGTTGTTGTTTGAGACAGGATCTTGCTGTGTTGCCCAGGCTTGTCTTGAACGCACAATCCTGCCTCAGCTTTCTCAGTACCTGGACTCATAGGCATGACTGGCTTGAGGTGCATTAAAGAGCATAAGACATAAAGGCAAAAAATAAACAAATAAACGTCATCACTAATCCCAGAGGATTGCATTTTAGCTATGAAAATGACAGTCATTGATATTATCTCTATAAAAGTAAAATAGCATCTAAGGAGCCATCATATTTTATTTTCAGTTAATTTTTAAACTATAATGCACCTAATAAGAGTTTCACATATTTTTGCTGTCACACAAAATATCACCTACAATATGTTAGAGATCAGCAAGTCTTTTCACAAGCTAAGAAATACATTTTCTCTGTGGGAAAGAGAGAGTGTTTTCAACCATTCTTGCTGAGTTATTTAAGGAAATCTAAAATACAAATAATCAAAGCTACATAAATTGCATAAAGCCTACCCTGAGGCACTTGTTTTTCTTCCTGCAGTTGAGATGTCTAATCACTTATCATTAGGGATTTTTTTCAAACTTCTATATAGGTTAATCTTTCAAATCTAATGTGTACATTCATTGGAGGCTCATCTACAGTTTTGTTTTTGTTTTTGTTTTTTTGTGTTTTGGTGGTACTGGGGTTTCTGGAAGCCTTTCTACCTCTGGGCTACACTCCCAGACCTATTTTTAAACTTTTTTAAATTTGGAAATGGGGTCTCTTAAGCCAGCGTGGCTGGCTTCGAACCTGCATGGTCCTCCTGTCTCTACCTCCCAAGCGTGGGGATTACAAGTGTGCGCCACCATGCCTGGCTCATCTACAGTTTTTTAAGTTCATTTACTTGGTTAGCTTTCTGTATTATTAAGAACATAGTGGCCTCAAGTAATTTAGGATGTGGACCATATTCTACAAGCAAGCCTCTAGACTTTGCCGGAGTCTTCAGCATTCATACCATGCTGAAACATGGTATGGCCCTTCACTTTGTGAAGATAAATGGTTCTGTGTTTAATATTATATAAACAGCATTTAAGACCTATTTCTATATCTATGGAATTAATTTTAAAATTCAGGCCAGAAGCCAGGCGTGGTGGTGCATGCTTGTAATCCCAGCATTCAGGTTGCTGAGACGGGAGGATCACGGTTTATAGACAGCCTCAGCTACTCAATAAGGTCCTTTGCAACTCAGTGAGACCCAGTTTCAAAATAAAGAATAAAAAAATAGGGCTGGTTGTATTGCTCAGAGGTAGAAAGCCCCTGGATTTTTTTCAGGCCAGAAAAGTAATTACCCATAATGCTAAGGTTAGAAGTACACACAAAATTTGGTAAAACACAATACAAAAGTCTAATTTTACGAAAGTACACTATCCTCGGGTGAGGTGTTCTGATGCTTTTGAAGTGGGAAACCACCGGGTCATAAATGAACACTTCTCCATCATACAAGGTTAGACTGCTAATAAGAAATTAAGGGTCAGGAAAGAGGGTAGTGTGTGGTAGGGCATGAGGAGTAAGGCAAAAACTTAAAATGAAATAGTGCATTCATAGCGTAGGAAGTGAAAAATTACTCGCTTTATTCTAAAACTGCAAGTCTAGTCAAAGCATCCACAGTCAACACCACCACAGTCAGCACCACAGCGTGGACTTCAGTGCCCACCATGTGAACCCTCTCATCTCACTCCACTGTCCCTATCCTGTGCCCATTTATTTGTTCATTCAAATATTGTGTTCAAATGCCAAACTCTGCTCTTGGATCTAGGGACACCCTGGTGATAAAGACAAAGTTGCTTTTCTCATGGCATCAGGAACATCTAGCAATCAAGGCTGAAATAAGAGGATGGCAGGTTCAAGACCAAGACACAATAACTTATTGAGACTCTTTTCAAAATAAAATAAGATAAACTGAGCATGGTGGTACATGCCTATAACTTCAGTGCTTGGGAGGCTGAGATAGGAAGATTGTAGATTTGAAGCCAGCCTCTGTAACTTTACCAGACACTCTATAACTTAGTGAGACCCTGCTTCAAAATAAAAAGGATTTGGGATAAAGCTCAGAGGCAAAATGCCCCTGTGTTCAATTCCTAGTACCTAAAACAAATAAATAAAATAGATCTGGAGGTATAGTTTTGAGGAAGAACTCCCCCTGGGTTCAGTACACACACACATACACACACACACACACACACACACACACACACACACACACACACAAACACACACAAATACAGAATATGCATGCAGTAATCTCATTATCTGCTATTTCATTTTCTGCATTTTCAGTTACCTTACCAATGGTCAACCATGGTCTAAGATGAGAATATTAACTGAAAAATCCCAGAAATAAACAATTCATAAGTTTTAAATGTCATTATAGTATATTGTTATAATCCCTGTTTTATTATCAGCTCCTGTCAATCCCTTACTGTGTCTAATTTATAAGTTGAACTTTATCATACCATTATATATATATAGGGAAAACCATCATCTCTCTCTCTCTCTCTCTCTCTCTCTCTCTCTCTCTCTCTCTCCATATATATATATATATATATATATATATATATATATATATATAGTATGTAATATATATAGGGGTTTGTACTATATAAATGACATATATAAACCTATATAAACACATACTACACACACACACATATATATATGTGTGGTTTGAAACTATCCACAGTTTCAGCCATCTGCAGAAAATCTTGGAATGTACCTTTCATGGATAAGTGGGAACAACTATAATTGGAAGTGCAGAGAATGCATTTAATGTAGATGTGGTAAGTGCTGTGGTGCAGGAAGGATGGAGTGCAATGGGATCCCGGATGAAGGGACCTACACCTGCTCTGGGGTCCCTCAGAAAAGGGTCCCTGGAATAAAAGACAACTGAGTTGAGACAGAATAAGTTGGAGTCAGTTCAAAAATGACAAAAAGAAAAGGAAGAGTGTCCCAGACTGAAAAGTTCCCATCTGTGCAAAGGCACAAGGGCTCAGGAACACAGTGCCCAGAGACAACCAAGAGAGGCTCTGTGTGACAACTGCATGGACCGCAAGGGGAGGGTGGTTGAGATCAGGCACCGTGAGCTACTCCGCAGATGCTCTGTTGTGCAGCCACACAATCTTGGCACAGCGGTTTCAGCCCATGCTGATCACCTCCTACTGCCCACATCTACAACTCTCAGCTGGAGTTTTCCTAAGTCCTACGGGGGGCACGGGCAGAATTCCAAGGACTTGCTGCAGCAGGGAAAGCTCTTGGATAAGAAAATATAGGAGTAGGAGGATAAATACTTCCAGCTTTCCCAGCCCTCAGTGGGTCACTCTTACTGTGTCCTATGCTGTGTCTCAGCCTTTGCTCCAGAACTGAATCACTCAGCCCCAAGTTAACAACTCCATTTTGTACCTTTAGTAATTGCCTTTACTTCACCATTTTGCTTCCCTACTCTTCTGCCAGGTCTTCCTGAAATCACTTCCAATAGGGACTACTTGTGCTCACATCCTTGCCCTGGGGTCTGCTTCTGGGGAGCTCACCTAAGCAGCCATGCTTAAGGATTTGGGCTTTGACATTAGGACAGTAGGAACCCATTGACAGGTGTATTCGATTATTTGGCTACAAGTAACAGAAGATGATTCCTGATCCATAAACCATAAAAACTAATGGGGTGATTTGAAAATACAAGGAAGCTCACAGGAGTGAAGGTCAAGGTGATTCGGTAAGCCTCAGGAAAGGTAGGAGCAAGAGGGCACTGAGGGTCTCAGCCGGAAATACTTTGGGGTGCAGCAAACACCCCAAACAGTCAGGCTACAACCATGGGCTCTTCCCAAGCATCTGATTTCCAGGGGAGAATTATTCCTCAGGTCTTCTCTCCACTATTCTGTCAAGAATGAGCAGAGCAACTTGATGGACAATTTTAAGGTCACTTGCAATGCTTAAAGGAAATATCCCAAAGGGAAACTGAGCCACTAAAAGCAAAATAAGAGACTTGAGATGCTGGGCAGAGAGAAGCAATAAGCTTCTCCCATTCCACAGGTTGTCTCTTTACTTTGTTGAGTGAACCCTTTGGTGCACAAAATTTCTTACTTTGATACAGTCACACATACCTCTTTTCTTTTGTTTCCTGTGCTAGTTGTGTTACATTAAAAAAATTATTGCCAAATCTAGTGTCATGAAAAAATTTCCCCCTATGTTTCCCCTTACGAGTTTTAGAGTTTTAAGTCTTAAGTTTAGGACTTTAATCCATTTTTAGTAATTTGTATGTATGATATGAGTCCAACTTCATTCTTTTTCATTTGAATATTCAGTTTTCCCAATACCATCTGTAAAAGAGACTATTCTTTTTTTATTGGTATACTATATTTTCACATCATAATGTGGATCACACTGACTGTCGCATCCCTAAGGCTCCGACCTGCAGAGCCCTGGGAAAGAAGACACAAATGCCAAGTCTGTTGATGATGCTTCCTCTTTAATGCTTCCCCTTCAATGCGCACAGCAGGCAAATATATATCAGTCTCATAACCCATCCCTCATCACTCCACCAACCCCAAGCTTCCCACAGCTAGGGCATGCACATTTCTAACCCTCTCATAGGCGGGCTGGTGGTAGCACGAGGCGCTGCATCACTGATCATCCATAGGGTGCCTGATAGGTCTCACTGCGCAGGCTCAGGGCACTGCCAGCCTCATGAGCCTCATGACTTGGCAACATGCCTAGGCGCCATCTTGAGCCACTGCCCCATCCTAGTCTAGCCGAGCGGGACCCAACATCTCCCCCTTTTTGTTTTATTAAAATTAAGGCTTGGGACCGTGCCTGTCTTAGGTTGTCGAACCTCAAGGATCATTCTTACCCATCATCGGGAAACCAATAGCATGATTACTCCCCTGTCTTAGGTTGATATGATCCTGGGGACGATCATACCTGTCTTTGACTACCGATCCAGCATATTGAGCTATACATGAGGAGATGAGCCAGCTTCAAGGGCAGCCAGAACTTGCACCAGCATGTGCTGTTGTTGCGCAGTTTGTTGTCGAATACGCCTGATATATCCAACCAGGACACAGCATACTACCACCAGCAAAAAATGCCCAGAATGCCACGCCACCCCAATCTCTTAAGAAGCCCACGTCCCCTGTATCAGGTCCATCCATTGTTGTACTCAGGCAATCTTCACACAGGTAGATTTGATCGCGACAATGGACGCTCGAAGTTCTGTCATAGTCTGTTCAAATTTATGACTCCAATTTCCCAGAAGCATTCTACCTATCTGTCAGGATAGATTGCCTGCACAGGAAAAATTCTGATAATGCACAGAGGTTATGCATAATCCAGACAATTTTTGAATACATGGTACCATGGCCATTTGTCCCAAGATGTCGACCTGTTCTTGTAATAGGTCCACTCTTTGATTTACCATCATTATGCCTGCTTTAAGCTGCCCATTTCTTTCACTCCTCCCTTAAAAAGAATCTTACAGAGAGCCTCTTTGACTTTCATAGTAGTAACCTTAGACCCCATAATAAGTCTTGCTTTGTCGCAATCTGCGAGCTTTCTACTTCGTCACTAAATCCTGCGAACCTACACAGCGCTGTACCTGCGAACTTACCCCACGGCTTGCTTCATCGCAATCTGTGAGCTTTCTACTTTGTCGCTAAATCCTGGAACCTACACAGTGCTGTCCCTTCGTCGCTTACCTGCGAACTTACCCCACGGCGTTCCCGGGTCTCGGCACCACTTGTCGCGTCCCTAAGGCTCCGTACTGCAGAGCCCTGGGAAAGAAGACACAAATGCCGAGTCTGTTGATGATGCTTCCTCTTTAATGCTTCCCCTTCAATGTGCACAGCAGGCAAATATATATCAGTCTCATAACCCCTCCCTCATCACTCCACCAACCCCAAGCTTCCCACAGCTAGGGCATGCACATTTCTAACCCTCTCATAGGCGGGCTGGTGGTAGCACGAGGCGCTGCGTCACTGATCATCCATAGGGTGCCTGATAGGGCTCACTGCGCAGGCTCAGAGCACCGCCAGCCTCGTGAGCCTCGTGACTTGGCAACATGCCTAGGCGCCATCTTGAGCCACTGCCCCATCCTGGTTTAGCTGAGCGGGCCCCGACAACTGACAATGGCATACATTCACACAGTACTTGGTGCCCTCCTCCCCCCACTTTCACTTCTCTCCCCTCCCAATAATGAGAGTCCAGGTTGGCCATACTACATTCACACTTATACACATATTCAAATGTAGCTCCCCCATTAATCAACCTCAGCTTTCTTCCTCTCCTACCCTTCCTTTCTAGCTTTTCTGAGGTTTCCCCTCCATTATCTGGAGTCCCTCTAGTATCCCTAATACTCCCTAGTTTGGGCAGCATATTAGAGAAAACATATGTCCCTTTTCTTTCTGTGCTTGACTAATCTCACTTAACATATTGTTCTCCAGGTCTTTCCATCTTCTTGCAAATGACATGATGACTAATGATGTTGAACAGTTTTTCATGTATTTATTGGCCATTTGTATCTCTTCTTTTGTGAAGTGTCTATTCAATTCAGTTGCCTATTTCTTGATTGGGTTATTTGTTTTGCTAATGTAGAGTCTTTTGAGCTCTTTGAATATTCTGGATATTAGCCCCCTATCAGAGTGGTGGCTGGTAAAGATCTTCTCTCATTCTGTAGGCTTCCTCTTTAGGTTCTTGATGTTTTGCTTTGATAGCAGAAACTTTTTAGTTTGATGCCATCCCACTTGTTAATTCTTGTTTTAATTTCCTGTGCTTTGGAGGTCTTGTTGAGAAAGTTCTTGCCTACGCCTATATGTTGGAGTGTTGAGCCTATGCCCTCCTCTAAAAGAGACTATTCTTTTCCCAATGTCTTAGCACTCTTATCAAAAATCACTTGAGACAAGCATGGTGGTACATGCTTGTAATCCCAGCATTTGGGAGGCTGAGACAGGAGGATTGTGGTTCACAGACACCCTCAACTACTTAGTGAGGCCCTTTGCAACTCAGTGAGACCCTGTTTCAAAATAAAGAATAAAAAATAGGGCTGTGTGTGTAGCTTGGAGGTAAAATGCCCTGGAGTTTCATCCCCAGTACCCCAAGAAAAGAGCACTTGATCATATATATTAGGGTCTATTTCTGGTATCTCTATTCTACTATTAAATTGCACTACTACTACTATTATACCATACTGGGGTTTTTTGTTTTGTTTTGGGGGTTTTTTATGGTACTGGAGTTCCTGAAAGCCCTTCTACTTTCGGGCTACATTCCCAGACCTATTTTATTTATTTATTTTTTTTAATTTGGAAACAGGGTCTCTTAAACCAGCGCGGCTGGCTTCGAACCTGAGCAATCCTTCTGTTTCTGCCTCCCAAGCGCAGGGATTACAAGCGTGCGCCACCACGCCCGGCTACCATACTGTTTTTATTACTGTCAATTTGTAATGATTTTTTTTTTTTTGGTGGTACTGGGGGTGGAACCCAGAGGCTTCCTACCTCCAGGCTATACTCCCAGACCTTTTTTTATATTTTATTTGGAAACAGGGTCTCACTAAGTTGCTGAAAGCCTCACTAAGTAGCTGAGGCTGGCTTCGAACCCGTGTGATCCTCCTGTCTCAGCCTCCCAAGCGCGGGGATTACAAGCGGGGATTTTAAGTCAAGTAGTGTAAAACCTCCTATTCTTTTTCAAAATTGTTTCGGTTGGTCAGGGTTTATTAGATTCCATGTGAATTTTAGGATGAATTTTTCTATTTTTGCAAAAATGTCATTGGAATGTTGATACAGATTATATTGAGTCAAAAGATCGCTTTGGATAGTATAGACATTTGAACAACATGAAGTCCATGAACATGGGGTATCTTTCTATATATCTGTGTCTTCTTTCAGCAATTTAAAAAAAAAAATTCAGTACACAATTCTTTCCCCTTGAGAAAATAATTTTTATAAGAAGGTGTCATAAACACTGATATTATTTAACTGAAAGACAAAAACATGGTTAAAGACAACATAAGAAAAATAATATAAAGGACAACATCACTGAAAGATCAATATTTGCATTCATAAATAATGGTATTTTAGGCTTCATTTATTTGTCAAGAAACCTTTCTAATCACTTGCTATGGCTACATGTACACAAAGCAGTGCATATGTCCAAGATAAACAAAACACAATGTTCACCTTCTGTAGAGGAAGATATGGAAAATAACAATTATAATACACTTCTAATGACAGAGCTTTTTTGGATAGGTTTACAGTGCTATACCATGCAGAAAACAAAGTCCCAGCTGGAGGGAGTAGAATTGAGATACTTCCAGGAAGAGGAAACACCTGGGTGGAAACTTGAACCATGAATAGAATAAGGCAGGAATGTACAGTTCACAAGGGTTACTTGTAACTGTGCCTTGGATTGACAAAGTAAAAAGAAAATCAGTAGAATGACTTCATAAAACAGTGTGGTATTGACATAAAGACAGACAAGTAGACCGATGGAACTTCACGCAGAACTCAGGATCATGACTTCATAGTCCAGTTGGTATTTTCATTCTTATCACCTTAGCAATAGTAATTAAAATATTGCTGAATTTTTAATATGAGTTAAGTGCTATAAAAGTACCTTCCATGTATTGCCCCCATGTAACCCTCACACTAATACTATGAGGTAAGCAATATCATTATTCTCAATCTATGGATGAGAAAACAAAGGCTTAGAGAGATTAAGTAACGATAATGCAGCTAATTGGTGATAGAGTCAGGATTCAAACTATCATTTAACAGCAAAGGTATAGCTTCCCATATAAACAAATATATGCATAAAAATATAGAGAGATGACATCTATGTTTTAACTTATTCCATCATGGTGACAATTGGAAACATCCAAACAGAAAAGAAACCTGAAGATTGTTCTCAGGCAGAATATATTTGACATCTGAAATAATACTGACAGCAGCTCAAAGTGTCACTATTACAATCCTCCCTGTTTTTATTTCATCTTTTTCTGTAACTACCCAAAAACATAATACTGCAGGCTCTGGGATCCTGGGCAAACTAGCAGGGGTTATAGAAAGGCTAAAATCTAGGAGCCCTGACTTACTTCCTTAATTACTGAACAAAGTACAAGTGGTCACCAGGGGAAGATAAAATGCCTTCCTTTATTAACTAGACAAACACAATAGAAAAATTACGGTTTCTAAGCAATGTTTATCTTGCAGTAACTCCTGGGCAAATTTATTCCTACTAGACAGGAATGGATAATTGTACTCGAGGTAAGATGATAATATTAAAAACAAAAATAAATTAAAAATACCCTGGATTAAATATTGCCTGTAAAATGAAGCTAAGGCTAATTAGACACAGTAAACAATAAAGGAATTTATATTAAGTTGTCCAACGATGGCAACGATTTTCTCTTCTGTAATTCTCAGTCATGCGATGTATTATTTTCATTGAATAAACTCAGTCTGTATGATCAGTATTACAATAATTTTACCTCTCTGCATGCTCCTTTTTACTAGAAAAAAATGCATTCTCTTAACTTTGTTTATACTCTGGAGATTGTTGTTTGGCTATTTAGCCAAATTGGGGAAGAGTGGCACAGGGTTTGCTCTGATTTAGCTGAAATTCTCTTCAATCTTCCTTTGCTTTACACACTCATCACCACTGCTGCATGCACCCAGTGTTTGAAAAACTGTAAAAACTGGACATAATTAATGTGGAGCTTTAAACTGGAATAATCCCAATTCAAGAGATTTTTTTTGTGTGTTTTCTATTTAAATTCTTGTTGCCATTTATTTTCCATACAGAAATTTACAGGCAGATCCACGTGACATCACAAAGGCAGTCTGTTTTTGTTCTTTCTTATGCATGCATCTTGCCGTTCTGAGGATGCAGGTAGAGCAGGCAATCAAAAATTAACCCTCTGGGGCCCACAGATGTTTGCACAGCAGAGGTCAACCATAGTTCAAATGTCTGCATTAATGTAGAGTCTGGCCATATAAAAGCCACATTTTAAATGCTTACATCAAATATTTTTAACATCGGAAATGAAATACTTCCGTAAGTCTTAGATCCACATGCATAATGAAATTGTAGAAAGCATCAATAATAATGCCATTGAGAAATAAGAAAATAAATCTGGTTGCAGATGTGCGGTTGTGTGCATAAACCCACAGGTGCAAGCACACTTAGATGCTTTGGAAAATGCCAGTAGATTTGATAAGCTTGCAAACCATCTTTATTTGCCAAAGACATCACAGAATTCTTTGGTCTTATTTTTTCTTAAAAAGAATGAAGGCCATTTAACCAACCTGCTAGATAGTATTTCTGGCTAATGAACACAGAGCTATGTTAAAGAACTGGGCAGAATGTTAAAATGGTATATATTTGCTTTCAATGCATTTTAGCCCCAATGTTGTCAGTGAGTGACAGGAAGACAAGGGACAGTCTGAGAGTCCATCATGTGGAAAGGATTGCATTAAGCCAAGGGAACAATATTCCTTAAATACTGCTGAGGCTGAGATAGTATGAAATAAAATTCAAACAAGGCAAGCAAGAAGATGAGCCTAGGTCCTGCTGAAATATTTCTCTGGCATTGTCAATTTTAAATATTATTCAAATAGGAGAAATATAAGTGTATATATATATATATATATATTCAGTGTAGATATATTCCACATGTATTTACTGAGACCCATGGAGATTAGTTTTTTTTCTCCAAGATGAAAATTACCCTTGCACAAAGAAAAATAATCATATCCTCAGTCCAATACCAGGTTAAATTATATTCATGCCGTGTCCTTCATGCAAAATAGCAGAGGTACATTAGGATAGAATTGCTAGAATTAACCTTCCATCGGCTCCTTTGGTTTTTAAGAGGGTAAGATCAAAGACCAAGTCCCATAAAATCCATTAAAATAAAAACAGAAATTGCTGGGAGCTGGGGAGGAACTCCAAGGAAAATTACCTCCTCCTTTTTAGTACAAAGCATCATCAGAAAGAACTTCCCTTTATTTAGATCCCTTTAATACACTACCTATAATTCAAGCGAAAAGTGGGTTGTTTGATTTTAGGGGGAAAAGTTTAATATAAAAGAAAAGGAAAAGGAAACAGCGTTTTAAATTGGCCTTTCTGAGCTAATAGATAAAGCTGCCCGATATATATATATATATATATATATATATATATATATATATATATTCTGGTTTCAGAGGCTAGCCTACCCCAAAATCCGGCTGTCTTTGCTGAGACCTATCATTGTGCTTATTTATTCCTCTGCATTATCCTGTAATGGCCCCACAGAGATGATCGTCTTTCAGGACCATCTGCTACTAGGAAAAACAAGAACGCACACAACACCTGTTACAAGCCTCCCTGCAATCTAAGTCTCTTCACTAAGCAAAGTGGCAAATGATGCAAGCAAGAAATGGGAATCCACCAGCTGATAGAGACAGGTCCTGATTCAGGTACATTTTAATCAAGTTCCTAACTAGCATTGAAACTGAGTAATTTGGTCACCTTAAGTAAGCTATAGGACATGTCCGTGCTGAACACTTAAAATAGTGGCCAACTAGTTACCCATAGGTCATCTTTGGCTTTTTGTTATTCTGTTGATATGATTACGTCTATACAAAAAATTGTCTGGCATGAGTGTTTGTGATGTGCAGACTAAGATGTAAGACTAAGGGCTTGCTTGACACCAGTGTTGACCAAGTATATCCACATTAATTCAGTAAATGTCTATTGTGTCCCTACTAAAGTTAGACACCACTCTAGAAATGGAGAAAAACAGCCTCTCTTTACACCAGGGCAGAGGTATCTACATGCCCTCCTCTCTACTGGGCTCGTAGCTCTTACTCTGTCCCTTTACACGCATCATTTTCATCCTGCTGGGGACAACCCAGAGGCAGTGTTGACTTAAAGCCAACTTTCTAAAAGCTCCTCAGAGACAGATTTCTTTCTAAACACCCCCAAAGGCTACTTCTGAACATGTAATTTCATGAAAACTACATTGATAAAAATCTTCCTGTACTGGGGGAGGGCGGTTCTATCTAATGCAAAACATGCCCCATTTTTAAAGCCTGATGTTTTATTTTATCACATACTATTGTCTTTATTTTATTAACAATGAATCACACATCAAAATACTTATTGACATCAATTAAAGCCCCAGCTTTGTATCAAATACTTCTGAAGAGTAGAAGAGGACTTAATATCTCATATTATATTTTTTGAAACCTATTCTCTTCTGGAGAGTTCCTCATAGGTCCTCAATCTTTTCTGAACAACATAATTCACCTGAAGCAGTTATACAATAGCTGTAACCTCAAATTATATGTTATTGGTCATTAATTCTATATGAATGGAAATAAGGGTGATAACAAAGTGGGCTGAACCTATCAGGACAGAGTTTGTGATGGAGGTAGGATTTGATCTGAGCTTTAAAGGAGGAGAAGGTTATCTTTAATCAAATAAAAAACAGGAAAACATTAAAAAAAAATTGGTCACAGCTACCAGGAAGGACGATATGGATCCATCAGTGAAAATCTACTAGCAAGAATAAAAAAAGTCAGCCATCCTCCTGTGTTTGGGTAGTAGCATTGTGTGAGTGCATGGGTGGCTGTGAGTGTGTGTTCACAGGTGTGCAATCACTTAGGGAATGGACTTCCCTATTGCTCTGGTAGCAATAAAGTGGCTACCAGAGGCTTGAAAGGGAGTGGAAGAGGGAGGAACAGAGAAGATGGTAAATGGGTACAGGAGTATATTTGGTTAGGAAGAGTGGCTTCTAATGTTCTGTAGCAGAATAGGACAACTTGTGGTTGACAACAATTGAATAATTCAAAATAACAAGGAGAAGGTTTGCAAATTCACTACACAAGGAAGTGATATATGTCTCAGGTGTTGGATATGTCAAGTACTCCAATCTGATCAGTATACATTGTACATATGTATCAAAACATCACACTGCACCCCATACAAATGCACAATTACTATGCCAGTTAAAACTAAAAATATTCTTTTAAGATAAAATGAAAGAAATGTGCATATGAGAGAAACAAAGACAGATGGAGATGAGTTAATTCATTCATACTACATCCTTCTATAACTGCTTTGTGGAATAATATCACTTCAAGTGGCCATACCATACTAATGATACAGGTATCTTCTATTATTGAGATCTTGGTCCAAGGGATCTCAGTCAATGAAGTCCAAGGACTAATGAAGGGTGTATAAATATGAAAGTTTATTTGTAAGTCAAGCAAAACAGAAAATAGAGATAATAGTTTTCACACAGGGCAAAGGCTCTTGAAAGAAAGTAGCAGCTGAAGATTCCCAGAGGGCCAGCTTTTATCCCTTCCTATAGTTTATCCTTTGCTCTTTTTGGGACTCATCAGAACTGGGTCTTGAGTGATATACTTTTCCATCCTTTTGCTTTCAACCTACTTATATCATTACATTTGAAGTTCTTTTTTTTTTTTTTGTAAACAGTACCCTGTGTGTTACTTGAACATATGTTAGAGTTTCATTTTGATTTGTTTATGATATTTTTAGTTTATCTCTTTGTATAGTTTTCTTAGTGATTGTTGTTAGCATTACAGTATATAAATGGGATTTATCACAGTCTACTAGTATTAATATTCACTACTTTGAGTGAAATATGGAAACCTCAATTTTGGTCACTTGACTTTTCTCATTTTGGGGTGGGGGAAGAATGGGAAGAGAAGAAGAACTGACTAAGGGAACAGTTCAGATAACTCCATGTCCATATACTAAGGGATCACTACCGATCTCACTAGCATGTGAGAGGTGGGGAGGGAGCTGGATGGGATCTAGAGGGAAACATGCCAAGTGCTGCATGCATGTATGTTTGTATCACTTTGAATCTCACTATAATATATAATCACCATGCACAAATAAAAGTATATAAAAAAGAACTGAGTCTTGCGGACCCAATGTCTTTTGCCAAATTTCAATCTTTAATTTGAGTTGTTATCTTGTGGGCTGATTGGCTTTAATTTTTCTGGGGCTGCCTCCCCACTTTGTCTACTCTTAGAATTAATTTATACCGCTTGTCCTGAATTCTGCCCTACTCTGCAGAAGGAGTTGAAGGATTGTTCTAATTTCCATAGATCTTGCCTGGTCATTGTTGCCCCGTATCTTTTTAACCTTCCCTTTATTTTGCAGATGGTTTACCTTTACCCTTTCTATTCCTAGGTCCTTTGCCCTGAATGCTTAGTTTATCTAGCTCCTCTCCATATATATTACAAATAAATATCAGTAAAAATTCTCAGCCCACAATTAGAATTATATCTCGTGAAAAGCATATCTCCCATTTAAACAGGCAGCCTTAGGAACAAGTGAATATTTTGTTTATTAATTGTGTTCATCTTTCACATTTCTATTTCCATATGAGAACTTTGGAGATGAGTCTATAAAATGCTCTCATATATGATGAACCTGAATTAATAACCACAAGAAACAGATGCAGGTATTGTCAGGAGCCGCCCAATAAAAATATTTGCTAAATGCATGACAGTGGTCAAAAAGTGCACAAATTAAGCTGGACATGGTGGTGCACGCTTGTAATCCCAGTGCTTGGGAGGCTGAGACAGGAGGATCATGCAGGTTTGAAGCCAGCCTCAGCTACTTAGTGAGGATCTCAGCAACTTCATGAGACCCTGTTTTCAAATAAAGTATAAAATAGGAATAGGTCTGGGAGTATACCCAGAGGTAGAAAAGGCCCTGGGTTCCACCCCCCAGTACCACAAAAAAAGTGCACAAATTAGAGAAAACACGTGTCCCTTCTCTTTCTGTGCTTGGCTGATATCACTTAACATAATGTTCTCCAGGTCTTTCCATCTTTCTTGCGAACGACATGATTTTGTTCTTCTTTATTGCTGAGTAGAATTCCATTGTGTGTATTTCCCATAATTTTCCAATCCATTTTTCTGTTGATGGAGACTTAGGTTGGTTTCATATTTTGACTATTGCAAACTGTGCTGTTATGAACATGGGTATCCATACATTGCTGTAGTTCTCTGATTTCAAACCCTTTGGAAAGATACCCAGGAAAAGCTACATTCACATATGTGTCTACATGTGAATATAACATTGTTAACCTGGACATTCAGTGTTGAAATGGAGGGAAAAGGGGAAGGGGGAGGGCACCAAGTTCTATGTGAATATATGCCATTGTCAACATTATCCACATTATGATGTGAGAATATAGTGCATAAAATAAAATTTTAAAAAATCAAAAAGTATACAAAATACACTATATTGAAAAGTGAATAGATAATATGAAAAACAGATAATATGAAAAATCGTGCATTGATTTGGATGGAGTTGAAAATTGAGGTTATGGAGAAAAGGGGCTGCCCTCCCTACCCCAAGTATGCCTTTGACTCTGATCTTAAAATGGAGACTTGGTGCCAGGCGTAGTGGCGCTCACTTGTAATCCCCGTGCTTGGGAGGCAGACACAGGAGGATCGTGCTGGGTCAAAGCCGGGTTTCCAGGAACCCCAGTACCACCAAAATATTTTTTTTTAAATGCAGACTTGGTTACCAGAAAATAAAATCTCCTGTAAAATTTTATAAAAATGGAAGCAGGGTTAAAAGAGATCTTGGCAGAAAATAGTCGGTGTGATATCCAACGGGAGGCTGATGAAAATTTTAGCATACCACACAGTTCCAAGTCAAAAGGGTATTTTTGGACCCAGTGGGCCTCAGCCATCAGCACTGGTCTGAGACAGTCACCCTCTGTAATAGACTGAAGATTCATATCCATTCCAAAATTCATACATCGAAATCCCAACCTCCAATGTAATTAATGAATTTAGGAAGTGAATCTAGGCTTTGAGAAGGTGCTTAGGTGATGAGGATGGCGCCCTCATGAGCAGAATTGGTGACTTTTTTATTTAAAAGAGACTTCAGGCCAGGTGTGGTGGCACATGCTTATAATCCCTGTAGTTGGGAGTTTGAGACAGAAGGATTGCGGATTTGCAGCCAGCCTCAGCTACTTAGTGAGGCCTTTTGCAACTTAGTGAGACCCTGTTTCTAAATAAATAATAAAAAATAGGGCTGGAGATGGTGTAGCTTGGAGATAGAATGTATGTGGGTTCAATCACCATACCAATGAATGAATGAGTAAATAAATAAAACTCCAGACCAACCCATACCTCTTCCTGCCATGTTAGAAGGCACAGAGAAGACCCAGAAAGTGAAGCCGGCTCTTGACAAACACCAAATCTGCTGGTGCCTCGATCTCGGGTGTTACAGGCCTCAGAATAAGAAATAAATGATGCTAGAGTCACGCAGTCCGTAGTCATGGTAGCAGAGCCATCCAGATGGACCTAAGACACCCTCACCTCCTTGCTACCACTTCCTGAGCATCAGGACCTTAGGGCTTTCCCTGCCTGGATGACATTGGAGCCCTGCTCTGAACTGCACTTTGATAAAGACTTCTTCAGGGCTGGGGTTAGAAAAGGACTCCTCCAGTGGGAATATTGTGTCACTGAATTGAGGAGAAACACATCCCTCATCAGTAACTGTTTCTGCGGAGGGGCCCGCTGGGAGGTCAGAAACACATGCTGCAATCTTTAGGGTTTGGACTAGCTCAAGTTTTCACCTGCTTGCCACCCCCTCCCCTAATCCCATTCTTATGAAAAAGAGAATTATGAAAACAGGGTAAGATAAGCATTTATTGATGTTCTACTTCCTGTGGGCATTTTACATAAGCATTAAAAATAACTCTATAAAGAGCTGTCGTTATCCTATTTTAGTAATTGTGTGCCAGAAACATTATAAAGTTTTTACATGGTTACAAACTTGGATATCACAAAACACTGCTCATCTGAACCCAGAGCTCTTTCCAGTACAGTGTTAACTCCATGGGAGAGCATGTTTATACGCTTTGTCAGTCAGAAGCTATCACATCTGGATTCGTTGCAGTCCCACATAGATTGGACATGTATGCTAGGATGATCTGGAAAGTGTTTACTGATAAAAGGACAGTGTCTCCAAAGCTTCATGTGACCTGGGTGCAGCTGACTTGTCCACACCCACCTGCACCGTGGCCCTCACTCCCTGAGCTCCAGTGTCTGCCTGTGCTTGCTTGTTCATAGCACTTAATAGTATCTAATGCCATCTTTTGTCTTTAATAACTTGCTTCCTGTTTATTGTTTCTCTTTTCCCAGAAAATATTAGCTACAGAAAGCAGGGTTCTTCTCTCTCTGGCTCAGTCCTGAATCCCAAAGCTTAGAGCATACAATTGCCAAAACTTCGAATTGCATATTCAATTATATTTTAATACCTATTTATCCTCTATCTTGTAAACTCTATGAGCTCTATCTTGTAAGTTTTATAACTATGTCTGCTATAAAATGAAAGCTATATTAGGCCCTTGGCAAATGTTTTATTAAAAGAAGAAAGGAAGGAGGGAAGGAGGGAAGGAGGGAAGGCAGGCAGGCAGGCAGGCTCACTTTTCCCCTAATATGGGCCAAGCACTCTGCTAAGCCATTTATATGCCTGCTTCATTTGCTCCTCAATTACCTGCAAGTAGATAATTTTGTCCCTAGCTTTGCAAATGAGGAAACAGAAGCAAAAAGAGATTAATAACTAACACCATTCTCACAAGGAGCAAGTACAGAACAGTGTCTCTCTTCCAGGCCATGGTCTTTCTACCACATCTGCGCACAATTACCCTTCCCTGGGAGTCCAAGGAGGAAGAAGGAAGAGAGAGAAGAGGGCACTGCCAGAGCATGGCTTAGTGCAGGATACAAAAGAACCTTCCCTTGCTGCTCTAGGATAGAAGGAGTTGCCTCAAGAAGTAATAAATGGACCACCAGGTAGGACTGTGAGTGGGATCAGAAACCATCAAGAAGGTGTTCAAGGGGAAAATGAGCAGATCGGGAAACTGTTTACATAGAGTAGAAGTGAGCAAATATATACACATGATGAGGACAATAAAGTCAGAGTTTCCCACTTCAGAGAAGGGAGTTACAAACACAAAAAGGGGGAAAGCTGGAATAAATAATGTGGTCTCAAGCGCATCCAGAACATGGCTTTTAACTTCTAAATATCATTTTCCACTAAAAGGAACCAGGGTTCTTTGCACTACTGACATATTTCTGTGAGCAAGAAATTAATTCTAAATAAACAATGAGGGGGAAAGGTAGCAAATTTCATTCCCAGTAGGCATGCAAGCAAAAGCTAGCCCAGTGCTTCTCCAACTTTAGAATACACACAAATCTCACACGGAAAACTTTTTAAAATGCAGATTCTAGCCAGGTGTGGTGGCATATGCTTTCCAGTACATAGAAGGCTGAGACAAGAGGATCGCAGGTTCGCCACCAACCTCAGCTACTTAGTGAGGCCCTCTGCAACTTAGTGAGACTCTTTTTCAAAATAAGGAATTAAAGAAATTTTGGGTTGGGGGTGTAGCTTGGTGGCAGAATGCCCTGGGTTCAATCCTCAGTCAGTAGCACACACACCAAAAAAAAAAAAAAAAAAAAAAAAATGCAGATTCTGATTTGGTAGATCTGGATCCAGCCCAAGATTCTTCATTCCTAGCAAGGTCCCAGGCAAAGCTGATGTGACTAACACCAAACTCTGATTGGCAAGGCATGGAATCGCCACACAATTACTAATAACAGCCTCATTACCACTTAGGAAGTAACTAATATTGTCAGGCATTGTACTAAGTGTTTAATGTGCCCAGTCTCTAATCCTTTTTCACATTTGATGGATGTGTCCCAGAAGGAATTGAGGATGGAAATAATTTGCCCAATGCCAAAAAGACCAGAGTAGCAGTCTACACTGGGCATAGAGTTAGATAAATTTTGAGAATTCCTGATCAATTTCTACTCTTTGTATTGTCCTAGTAAGTTATTCAGTCTTCCTATGTGTCACTTTTCTCCTACTGGATTGCTATGAGGAATAGACTATAAATTGCTGAGTGCATGTAGCAACTGTTACTGAGGAGCGATCCTGCAAAGACTGCACCATGCAGTGAATACTGTGTTCTAAAAGATAATCTTCGAGATCCCTCCCTCCCACCCCCCAGAAGATCCTGTCACCTCAGAAGGAGATGCTGTGTAGGATGTGCATCCAGAGGAGGATTCGCCCAAAGGAAAAAAAAAAATACAGCACACAGATTGGAGAAGGTGAATCCAAAGAATTTTCAGACAAGAAAAAGAGCATCAGTCAAGATACACTGCCCAGAATCCGGCAGGTAGGTGCTGTTGAAGATGAGCAGACCCACTGAGTTCGAGCACAGAAATATCCAAAAGAAACACGTAATGTGTGCACACTCGTAGGTCTGCAATGCCGGTTGCCAGAGCGCCTCAAAGACAAGTCCGAGGAGAGGAGTTCAGCTTGCTTTCTTCTGTAGGTGGCCCAGACAGTCTTGTTGCAAGACAAATCTCTGCTTATTGAACAAATCCTCTTAAACTGTCTGAACATCAACAGACTGCAGCTTTGAAATCCAGATTACAAATGGTAACACTCACTCAGAGTATCTTTGATGACTAAATTAATCTGCGGCACAATTTTCTTGCAAACAATGTGCTGTGGCTAACGTAAGGATATATCACCAAACCAGAAAGGTCTAAGCATGCCTTTCCCCCCTTAAACTGCTAAACTTCTAGGTAGTTCAAATGTCGTGGGTTTTAAATATCCTCTGGTCCATTTTATAATGGAATCCATATCAAGCATCTACATCCTTTCCTGCACCTCTCAGAATGGAGTGATTTATTGTCTATAGTGATGTACATATGCATACCTCCCCCACCCCCATTGGTTAAAACACTTCCATCTCAGCTCACATTTGGGGGAGATTATTTACTTTCTCCATTCTTGTCTTCACTCTGAAAAGCCTCACTATCACTTACTCGGACTTAAATTTGTGTGTCTGCAGTTTTTTGTGCATTATATCTCCCCACCTGCTCTCCTTGGATATAAATTGGCTGAACGTTGAGAGAAAAATCATTCTTTGCTGCTCTGGTTCATCCTGTCAGTGAACATACCCCAAGAATGCTTGCTCCCAAACTATTTCTGTTTGCCAACCAGCAGCCAGCCAGCAACCCACCCACCCACCTGATGGTTGGGGAAAGATGACAGAAGGGAGAAGAAAAGAAACTGGGGTGGGAAGAGAGAAAATCCAATGACCAATAGCCTGGCCCTAGTCCAACCGGAGTAATTAGAGCCTGCCTCTATTTCAAACATTTTTCCCATTTTGCATGCCTGTGTGTGTATGTTGGGTAGGGGGAAGGGAACTCCTCTCAAAAAAAATCATTCTTTTTTTTTTCTATTTCTTCTCAGCCATAGCTCATTAGAAATAACCTTAAAATTATAAATGTAATCCTGGGGAGAGAAGCAAATGTCTCAGGGTGCTACCTCAAAAGGGCTCTGAGACAGGTAACCAGGCAGTGTTTCTAAAGGTCTTAGACAGCTCTTGCAGTCTCAGAAAGCAGCCTTTGCAAGCACAGAAAAGGAAAGTTAAAATAAACAGCCCTCCCCACTATGAGGAACAATACTAGAAGACAAGGAGGGGTCTGGCTCCCCATGGATAGCTCCTGCCTGACTCATCCATGTTTTGTCCTTGGTTTGCCCTGATTTGTGCTTCCTAAAACCATCTCTCCAGGTGACATCCAGGGCACAGATGGAACCTGGGAGGATGGAAACAAGAATTCTTGTAAAACAGCCAGCTCTCTCTTTCAGACAGATTGGGCTTCAGCCATTTGATAAGGATTGAGGATTTCATTCATGAGGGAGGAAGAATTAAGTCTTAATGCACAGCCAAGCAGTTCAGAGCAATTTGCTTAGCCCATGTCCCTAGTTCCTTGGTCCTTGCAGGTGATTTCTGGAAGGCATCCACTACTTACATTCACTACTTACACTATTTACATCTAATGGGAGAGAGGTTTCAATACTCCTCTCTACGCCTGATATTTTGTTTTTCAGTATTGGGAGTGTTCTATTACTGAGAGTGTTCTATCACTGAGGCGTATCCCCAGACTCTTTTATTTTTTATTTTGAGACAGGGTCTCATTACATTTCTTTTTTGTTAATCGGTGTATTATTATCATACATCTTAGTGGGGGTCTGAGATGGTAGAGGCATGTCTGCGCACATCATTCATTTAGCCCTTCCCCAATTCCTACCCCACTCCCTCCCCTCTTCCTCCTTCTCATGTTTGGCTTCGTGATTGACTTTGATGTGTCTGTGTTTCTGCAGGCTGGCCTAGGACTTTTTGGTGCACACATCTGGAAAGCAATGGCACGTGCTTCCAAGCACAGGCACAGTGGCTCCACGATGAGCATTCTTTACGCTGTCCCATGCAAGCTCTGTGAAAGACTTGCTCTCAGCTAGCTAAAAGATTCGTTTAAATGTGTCATTCACATTTTCAAATCTTCTTTAAAAATACAAGTGTGCATTTTTACTGGTGAATAAACCTCACAATCCCTTGTATTAAACTCTTTTTCCAATTGATGTCATCCTTTAACTAATCAAGCCTCCATAGGCCACTGGGAATCTGAAAGTTTTCACTCAGCTCAGTAAGTGTGTATTTAACATTAGATATCTGAAACCATCAGTCCTGTGTACTATGTGGAATTTGCTATCTAGTCCCTCATTTCTCAAATTGTTGTTTATAAAACTGCATCAGCAGCATCCCAGGACTTGCTGAGAATGCCATCTCTGGACACACCCTGACCTACTGAGTCACACTTTCACAAGACTCCCTGGGGCTTTGTTATTGCATTAAGTTTTAGAAGCACTAACCAAACTGACTGTAAGGGTTACTTCTGGTACTTAGTGGATTACTTATGACCACAGTTCTTAATGTAAAGAAAATAATGTAGCCAAACTCAAAATGGTGTATTTTTAAAGTAGTCTGCTTTTTCTTAGAACACTTTAGGTTAACAGTAACAACTCAAATATGCCTAAGTTAAGAAAGGTAAATGTATTAAAAGGTTCAAGTAGCCAGGAGAAGAATAAGAAAGAATATGGCCAGTCTTCTGAGAGTACTAGAAACAGAGATACAATACTAATGCCTGCCATTCATCTTGGCCACTGTGTTGGTGTGTCTTCTCCATTCTCCCTGATAAAGTATACCACAACGCAAGGAGCCTGGCCAACAAGTCTCAGCTCTCTACTTGTCTCTAGATTTTGCCATCCAGGAGGGTATAGTTTTTGTTTTCAATCTCCAGCTCAGAAAATATCTATGAAAATTCTCCATTTAGCCAGTTTAAAGTCAAATCAGCTGTCCATCTTCTGATCATCAACTGTGCCAAGCAATCAATGAGATGTTCAGGGTTATAGGGTGAGGGACTTCTTGAGATGGAGATGGCACCTCTTATTCAAATGACTCCAAAAGTGTGGAAGTTCTCAAGTGAAAGGACAGAGTAGTGCTGACAGAAGGAGGAAGCAGCCCTGGGCAGACAACGCTCTCATGTCCTTTGCCCTTCTTCATTTGAATATAAAATATCAAGTACATGAGCATTATGCAATTTCAGATCAAGGCCAATGGATATGGACATAAAAACACAAAAACAAACACAGAAGACAACTCTTCTCAAATCTATTAAATTTAGTATTTGTTTTTGTTTTAAACATCAAATATCCCTGATAG
Organism: Muscardinus avellanarius; assembly: GCF_963383645.1. Lineage (NCBI taxonomy): Eukaryota > Metazoa > Chordata > Mammalia > Rodentia > Gliridae > Muscardinus > Muscardinus avellanarius. The sequence goes on from NC_137791.1 coordinate 126,072,316, forward strand.
AAAAGGAACAATCAACTTGAGAGACATATATGTTTTCATACTAAAAAAAAAAAATTAGTGGAAATCAATTGTATGATTCCTTTAACCAGTGTGATCAGCAAACAAATATTCTCTTTCTGCTTTTACTGACACTTCTTTCTCAGGGTAAAATTTTATTTATTAGGCTAATATCTTCACAAGTTGCCTCATTAACCCACTCTAGGTCAGCAAGCATCTTGATAGTGCATAAATACACTGAGGGTTTTCCTACCTCCAGGCTACTGCGTTGCTGTTCTTCCTCACTGGAATGCTATTTCCTCTAGAACTTCCATTGTCTCACTACTTTTCATTCAAACATCTGCTTCAGTGTCACCTTCTTAGAGAGACTTTCATTGACCATAACATTTAAAACAACTCTACCCACAAACATATACATGCAACTAGGTTCTACATTTGATGTGAGTTAGTTTTTTTTTCATAGCACTTACCACTACCTGACTTTATATCCACCTCCTTATCCACGTCTTATCTGTTCCTCCACTAGAGTATAAATGCAATATCAAGAACTTTCACCATCTTTTCACCTCTGTTCTCCTTGCAATGGAACAGTCCTTTATAGCTCATCAAGGACTGGTAAATTTATGGCTAATGAAAAAAAGTGAATGAAAATAGAATGTATGAAGTCATAATATGAAAAGATGGTGAACATAGTTGTGAAACTTTCCAAGAATGGCTGAGGAAGGTAAGGTAAAGAGTAAGATGAGAAGATGTTAAAACCAAAAAGTGCATCAAGAGTCTGTCCAAGAGGTAAGCAAATATTGGTGATAATATCCAGAATAATAGAAAACAGTTATAAAACACTCCCCCCCAAAAAGGAGCACAGGGCTTATAAGTTGAAGATCTGATGCCAGTCTTTGCACATCTTTATTACTGTACCAGGTTACTTTGGTCCACTTTTTATTGCAAATAAGAAAGGTGTGCCAAGCGTGTTGGCACACACAATCCTAGCATACAAGAGGCTGAAACAGGAGGATCGAGGTTCAGAGACAGCCTCAGCTACTTAGTGAGGCCCTTGTCAACTCAGTGAGATCCTATTTCAAAATCAAGAATAAAAAAATAAAGCCGGGCGTGGTGGCGCACGCTTGTAATCCCCGCGCTTGGGAGGTGGAGACAGGAGGATCGCGCAGGTTCGAAGCCAGCCGTGCTGGCGTAAGAGACCCTGTTTCAAAAATATAAAATAGGACTGGGAGTGTAGCCTGGAGGAAGAAGGGCTTCCAGGAACCCCAGTACCACCAAAAAAATAAATAAATAAATAAATAAATAAATAAATAAATAAATAAATAGGGCTGGGGTGTATCTTGGAGGTAGAATGCGCCTGATTCCATCCCCATTGCCGCAAAACACAAAAATAATAATAATAAAATAAGGAAGGTGTCTCACGGATCACTATCGATACCTATATAGATAGAAGATTCAAGGGAAAATTTTGCTCTTATTCAGAAGCACACTCCAATAAAACTAAAAAAAAAAAAAGACTTCTGCATATATCTTCCCCAAATTGAATTAGATGCTCCTGAAACTCTACCCAGGAGAAACTCTGAAGAAAGGGTCAAAACCCCACATTCAATCGCTGGCTCTTCACTCTACTTACTCCCTAACTCCGGGCAGGACCTCCAGCAGAACCCCGTGCCTCCGTTTCTTCATCTCTCAGACAGATGCTCCCTACTCCTTAGCCCATTAGTGTCACTGTATGTTCACCACCCACATATTAAGAGACTGAATATACAAATGGGCCATCGCCAGCCTATCTACAGAAATAGTCCTCTAACCCACCTCTGTAGCAACCAGCTCAAGAAATGAACCACAGCCTCTGCAACCATCCATTCACAATACAATAATGTTTGCTATACTTCCTCATATGCATCCCCATTATCAGCTTTGGACCAACCAAAGAAAGCCAATCACGCATCCTTAGTCCTTAACCCAAAACATCAGATGCCCCACTTCCTGTTAGCCTACCTCCAGCTTCTCCAGGCATCCTCCAGTCAGACATAGCCAAACAACCTCTTTTCATTCTAAATCTTTCCCACTCCTCCACATGCCTTTGAGTTCTCCCAAATACACATAAACATGGCTGATCCCTTGTGAGAGCAAACTCTGGATAAATAATCTGTTTATTCTCATTCAGGTGGGCTTTGTTTATGTAAAGTTAAGCTCCAGCAGTTATTAGAGTTCCAGACAAACATTAGGTGCTCAACAAATGTTCAATGGAATTGAACTGAACTGAATCTACAACAGAGATTATATTGATGATAATAATATGATAATAATAAGCATCTCACAGTGTTGCTATAAGGATTAAATTAGATCATCCAAGTAAAAACATTTTGAAAACTGTAATGTGCTATAGAATCATAAGGTATTATTAAGTTAGAAACAGTGTATAATCAAAACCAGATTAAAGAGTAGTAGTACAATATTGTTTATTCTGTGGATTCTTAATGATGACACTCTTGGAATTATTTCCAGCTTTGTGGTTATATGAATTAAATAGCCAAGCAGGAAAAAGATCTTTCTAGGTTCCTTCAAAATAGAATCTTGTCTATCTGAGAAAGTAGAAATTCTGGAAATCCTAGCCCTCTCTCCTGCTCTCATCAGACCCTAATGATGCCTTCTCAATTCTGTTTCTTCTTCTGGCTAAAATCCCACATCTTTGAACTTACCTGCTTATGCCAGAGCAAAAAACATAAGAAGGATTGTATTAGAGCAAGTCATCAGGATAAGATGCTCTTGTTTCCTGCCTGACAGGCACTTTTCCTAAGCGTTTGATTTCCTGTTCTCTGGATTGAACTCAGCTACACTGTTTTATACTTTCCTCAGTTCCTGACTCCCCTAAATTCAAACACCCTCTTGCGTGTAGCCTGCCTGGTCCTGTGACCCTGTGCTCTCCTGGCAAATTGTACTTCTTACCTGCTAGAGCTAAATGACTCACCTAGTCTGCATACTCCAGACTCCCAAGAAATGGGACTTTATTAGTAGTATGGATTAGATCCTCTAGCAAAGCAGAGGACTAACTTCTATCATACCCCAAGGGAGCCTTTCTTGATAACATTTTCTGGGTTGTATAATAATAGACAAAGAGTCTTGTTCTGAGTTTTGAAGGTCAGGAAATTCAGCAAATGAATTTCTGAAGAAGAAAAGTTTCTCAACATAATAAAGGCCATTTATGAAAGACCAATAGCTAATATAATTTACAGGCAAAAACTGATTGTTTTTCATCAAAAATCTGGTATAAGGCAAGGATTACCACTCTTGTCACTTCTTTCAACAGAGTATTGGAAATACTAGCAAGAACAATCACACAGCTGCCCATGGTGGTGCATGCTTGTAATCCCAGTACTTGAGAGGCTGAGATAGGAGGATCACAAGTTTGTGGCCAGCCTCAGTTACTGAATGAGGCCCTCTTCAACTTAGTGAGACTCTATTTCAAAATAAAGAATTAAAAAATAGGGATGGGGGTATAGCTCGGAGGTTGAATTCCCTTGGGTTCAATCCCTAGTATCATTAAGGAAAAAGAAACAATCACACAAGAAAAAGAAATTAAGGGCATGCAAATCAGAAAGAAAAATATAGAGCTAGGCATGGTTGTGCATGCTTGTAATCCCAGCATTAGGGAGGCTGAAACGGGAGGATCACAGTTTGTATACAGCCTCTGCTACTACTTAGTGAGGCCCTTTGCAACTCAATGAGACCCTCTTTCAAAACTAAAGAATAAAAATTAGGGCTGGGGCATAGCTCAGAGGTAGAATGCCCCTGGGTTTTATCCCCAGTACCGAAAGAAAGAAAGAAAGAAAGAAAGAAAGAAAGAAAGAAAGAAAGAAAGAAAGAAAGAAAGAAACTTTTGAAAAGATGGTGACCGAGGGAAGCAGCACATACCAGTCCTGTTGACACCCGATCTCCATTTCCTTAAAAACAACATTCTAAAAAGCCAGAAAATACTAACAGTAGAGAAATAACAGAATAGATACAAGGAAACAGGAATAAAAAGGTTAGAAGACCAATCAGAGAGCAGAAAAGAAACACGCTGCTTTGCACTGGTGGATGTTGTAGCAGTGCCATCTTGCCTCACTCCACCCAACTCCAGAAACAAACAGGAAAATAACCAAGAACCTGAAGTGAGCAGCTGCAGATCATCAGAAACAATTCTGATCATCAGTCATCAATTCCTCCTGCGCAAACACCAGCTACAACTTGCAGCAGTGGCATGGCAGCTGAGTTCACCATGCCCTCCAAAGATCCAGACCAGCACTCAACAACACTGTAAGTGAAGTCATGGTCCCCACGGGAGAATGCCAAGCGTGGTTCCCCCAGGGACTCCCACAGCCAAACACCCTGGACCTTAGACTTTGTGGTTCAACCTGGCAAAGATGGGAATGGAGTCTACAACTTACAGCAGTGGTGGCCACGCTTACCACACCCACCAAAGATCCAGACCAGTGCACAGCAACACCCTAAGTAAAGCCACTGTCTCCGCAGGAGAATGCCCAGTGCAGCTCCCCAAGGGACTCGCACAGCTATGATAAACTCCCTGGGTCTGAGACTTTGCAGCTCAACCCAGAAAAGGTGGAGACTGAGTCTGCTATTGGTCATAGCAGAGGCTCAGACAGACTCAGGCTCTGCATCAGCGTAAAATGTGGGGGGAGACCCATGCTTACTTAATATTAGGTACAACTAGAAGGATCTCTGGAATCACCAAGAGCCACCCAATTGTGGTAAACAGAGAGAAGCCAGACCAGGCCAGCCCTAGCTGTGAAGAACAAAGACTCTTACATTGAGTTTGGTCTCAAAGGCATATGCCATCTTCGGAAGCAGGAGAGACCCAGGCTACACATCCATGGAAAGCATGGAGGGAGACCTGTGTTTAACACTAGATCCAGCCCCATTGATACTGGCCATCTGCACAGACTGAGAAAGACTCAGAAAACCATGCTTGCAGTAGGATTAAAAAACTGTGGGATATGTACACAATGAAATTTTACTCAGTCATAAAGAAAGAGATCTATGACTACAATTCACCAATAAAAAGGTTTTTTAAAAGGAAAAAATAAAATCATATCTATTTGCAGATAATATGATGCTAAATGTAGAAAACCCTAGACTATCAAAAAACTATTAGAGGCCGGGTGTGGTGGCGTACGCTTGTAATCGCCGCGCTTGGGAGGCAGAGACAGGAGGATCGCGAAGGTTCGAAGCCAGCCCCGCACGCTGGTTTAGGAGACCCTGTTTCAAAACAAAAAAAAAAATGTAAAAATAGGTCTGGGAGTGTAGCCCAGAGGTAGAAGGGCTTCCAGGAACCCCAGTACCACCAAAAACAAACAAACAAAAAAAAACTATTAGAACTAGTAAATGAATTCAGAAAAATTACAAGATTAAAAAATTAACATACGAAAAAGTATGGCATTTTTGGACACAAGTAATAACCTAGCCTAAAAAGAAATAGAGAAAGCAATTCCACTTAGAATAAAAAGTGAAATAACAAGAATAAATTATTTTTCCTTTTTTTTGTGGGTGAGTGGTACTGGGGGTGGAACCCAGAGGCTTTCTACCTCCGGGCTATACTCCCAGACCTTTTTTATATTTTTTTTGAAAACAGGGTCTCACTAAGTTGCTGAAAGCCTCACTAAGTAGCTGAGGCTGGCTTCGAACCTGTGGGATCCTCCTGTCAGCCTCCCAAGCACAGGGATTACAAGTGTGTACCACCACGCCTAGCAATAATAATAAATTTAATGAAGGAGGTAAAAGATACACACATTGAAAACTAGAAAATGTTGATTAAAAAATCAAAGAGAACACAAATGGAAAGATATTTCATATTCATGGAATGGAATACTTAATATTATTAAAATAACCACACTACTCATAGCAATGTACAGATTCAATGCAACCTCTATCAAAAAATAAATCAATGTTACTTTTCATAGATAGAAAAACAATTCTAAAATTTGTGTGGAACCACAAAAGATCATGAATGGCCAGAACAATTACAAGAAAGGAAAACAAAGCTGGAGACATCATATTTCCTTATTTCAAAATATATTACAAGATGTGGTAATAAAAAAACATTGTGATTCTAGAAAAAAAAGGGGGCACACAGACCAGTAGAGTAGAATAGAAAGCCTCAAAATACATCCAAACCTATAAAGTCAATTAATTGTCAACAAGGGCATTGTGTTAGGCAGCTTTTTTTTTAATCACTGTGACCAAAATATCTGATAAGAACAACATAGAGGAGGGAAAAAATTATTTGGCTCAGAGTTTCAGAAGTTCAGTAAATAGGTCAGCTCCAAGGCAGAATAACAGTGGTATATGGTCTGGCAAAGGAAAGCTGCTCAACTCATAGCATCAGGAAGCTGAGAAAGAGAGACATAAAACAGCCAGGGACAGATGTAGTCCTCAGGTCCCCACCCTCACTGACTCATCTCCTTCAGCCTTGCTCCACCTCTGCACCTTGCTGCATTGCCAAACATATAAGTTTTAGGGGACATTTCAGACCCAAGCCATCATAGTCCCCAAGAAGGCACAATAGGAAAAAGAACAACTCTTCCATAAATAGGGCTGGGAAAACTGGATTTTCATATGCAATAGAGTAATATTGGACCCTTCTATTACACCAAATAGAGTAACACTGGACCCTTATCTTACACTATCCACAAAAGCCAACACAAAATATATAAATGTGAAATCTGAAACTATAAAATTCCTAGAAGAAAATATAGGGGGAAAGCTCCTTGGTATTGTCCTCAGCAATGACATTTTTACTACACAAAAATCTCAGACTCCTAAAGTAAAAATAAATGAATAGGGCCACATATAACCAAAAAGTTTCTATGCAGCAGAGAAGCCACTCAACAAAATGAAGAGGCAACCTACAGTCTGTTAAGAAAATATTTTCAAACCATACATATATGATAAAGGATGAAATAAAAATTGATAAATCATATGACAAGAAACATATAACCCAATTTAAAAATAGGCAAAGGACCTGAATAGACATTTCTACAATGAAGACATAAAAATGACCAACAGATATATGAAAAGATACTCAAGATAATTAATCATCAGAAAAAATGAAAATTAAAGCCACAATGAGAAATCACCTTACACACAGGTTAGAATATCTGTTTCCAACCAGAAGATTACTGTTGGTGTAGAAAACAAAATTTGTACATTACTGGGGTGGATTAGTGCAGTCACTATGAAACACAGAATGGAGGTCCCTAAAGAAATTAAAAATTTAACTACCATATGACCCAGCATTTCCTCTTCTGGGTATATATTCATTTAATCAGATCATTACCCCATGAAGATATATGTGGCCCCATATTCACTTCAATATTATTCACAATAAGCAAGATTGTGATAATAATAATCCATCTGTTGATAGATTAAGAAATTGTGATACACCAGTGGTATCAGCTCCAGACTGTCTACTGCCACACTTCTTACATGGTAAAAATAATTCCCCATTTGGTTAAACCACAAGAGTCTAATTTTCTATTCTATGCAGCTATTCTTAACCTCTAATAAGTAGACCGCCCAAGCATCAGATAAAACCAGGTGAAGTTACCCTCTTCCCTCACCAGTACTGACTGCACATGCCCAAATGTTTCCCCTCTGCAAATGTATGTGATACCTATTAAAAGGATGAGATCTTGCCATTTGCTAACAACATTTACTTTGATTAAAATAAGACAGACACAGAAAAAATGTTGTATGATTACAATTTTATGTAGACTTTAAAAAGAAAAGAAAATAGAGAATAAAAGATTGGTTACCAGAGGTGGGTTGTTGAGGAAGGAAATGGGAAGATACATATCAGAGAATTCAAAGTAGCAGATATATAGGATGAACAAGGTGATTATACAACTTGGGGATTATATTTAACAATAATGTACTGTTGTCAGGATTATTTTCTAAATGAGTAGGCTAGAGCTGTTCTTGCCAAAAAATGGAAATAAAGTGGGTAAGTATTTGATATGATGTTAATGTTAAGTTCACTATAATAATTATTTTATTATATGCATGCATCTCATAACATTACCTTGTATATCTTTAAGATACATTTTGTAAAAGTGTTGGCCCTTTACAAAATTACCAGTAATTTAAAGATAGCTTCTACAAAATAAAACTCATGACTGAATCTTGAAACCACATCAAAAGTGCATTTTATATCTATGGGAAATAAACATGAGAGAATTCAGGGAAAAATGTTTATATCAAGGCCATCTTGAGAAGAGGTGTGATCTTTGATCAAGGGCTGAGTCCTCTCTGGGTCATCCTGCAAGAAAGAAGCTGAGAAAGAAATATTCTCAAACCCTCCACTTTCCATTGCTGCAACCTCCCATCCAAGTTTCCATTGCTCAAACCCAACAGGAAGCCAATGGACCAGCAACTCAGAGAGGCAGTGTATGCAGGTCAGTGTCAAGAGAAGAAAAGTTAGAGAAGATTAGACAGTAGATCAAGAGCACGCATTTTCTGCACATCTGCTAGCTCATTGTCAGGTTATTGTTACTTCCTTTTTTTTTTTTTTTTGGTGGTACTGGGGTTCCTGGAAGCCCTTCTACCTCCGGGCTACACTCCCAGACCTATTTTTACATTTTTATTTGGAAACAGGGTCTCCTAAGCCAGCGCACGCGGCTGGCTTCGAACCTGCGCGATCCTCCTGTTTCTGCCTCCCAAGCGCGGAGATTACAAGTGTGCGCCACCACGCCCGGCTTGTTACTTCCTTTTTAATTGCTCCTAGTGACACCGTGTTGGTCAACAAATGACATGTGAGCAGAAATTCTGCTTGGAACTTTTGGGGATTTTTTTTTTCCTTTCCAAATATATATAATTTCTTCTTTGCTGTGCCTTCTTCCTTTGAGAAGAGAGACAAGAAGCCACAGGAAGAGCAGACATCTTGTCACTCTAAGGCAAACTGAGGATGAAAGCCAAGGATGGCAAAGTAGAAACATAAAAAGAAGCTGGATCTTCCATGGTAGCAGCTCCAGACAGTCTACTGCCACACTTCTTACATGGTAAAAATAATTCCCCATTTGGTTAAGCCACAAGAGTCTGATTTTCTATTTTATACAGCTATTCTTAACCCCTAATTAGTAGACTTTCCAAGCATCAGATAAATCCAGGTAAAGTTACCCTCTTTCCTCACCAGTACTGACTGCACATGCACAAATGTTTCCTCTCTGCACCATCATATATGTATATATGTCTGCATATATGTAAGCATGCATTTCCATGCTGACCACCACTCTTTCATCCTCATCCTCACATCTGTTGCATTCTATCATTAGAGCTATGGCCAAGTTCTGATAACCTGAGAATAATTCTGTATCTTGAGAAAGCATTACATAGCTCTTTTCTTACCTGTTACATTCAGATTAAACCCTCAAAGTTTCAAGAGTGTCTTCCCTCCAGTGCCTACCATTAACTCATCTAGGTATGTATGGACAAAGAATGTCTACTGCCAAAATAATGACTAACATTTGTTAAATACTCACTATGTGCCAGGCATTGTGGCCTATTTTCTTGTCTTATTCGTAACTGTTATTTTTAATCTTATAAGTAAGTAAAAAGTCTTGGAGAAGTTACATTTCTTGGCTAAGTATTCCCAGTAAAAAAGAACAGCAGGTGCTATTCTAGACTTGGAGGTATAATTTCAGCACCTGTACTCTTGCAAGATAGTATATTAGGGTTCTGATGTCAGACTGACTGAATTCTAGATCCAGCACTGCTATTTATCAGCTATGTGACTATGCACAAGGCAATTAATTTCTCTATGCCTTGGTTTTCACCTATATATAATGGGAATAATAATGATGCATTTTATGAGTATTAAGTGAATCAATGTACAAATAGTGCTTAGCCCAGCTTCTGGTACAAAACTGCCAATGGATGAATGATGCTCTGTTTTATTCCACCTTGGCAGCTACCTATTGGATCTGCTCAGGCAAAGAGATGGAAGTGATGGCATCTTCACCGAGCCAAACTGGGATGATAAAAACACTGGGCCCTGTGGTCTCCACAATTCATTCACTATCTCTGACCCTCACTTTTCACATTTCTAAAATAAGAATAAAAATTGGTACCTACTTCACAGTGTTTTGTGAATATCAAATGAAACAAGCTATGGAAAGGATTCATAAATTGTAAAGCACTGCGTAAATCTGTCATTTGATTTCTTTCTTGCCCAATTCCCCCAAGAGCTCTGGGCAACAGCCAGAAGCAACATCTATTCTGCGTACAGTATGTTAGGAGCACTTTTAATAGTCTTTTGAAGCAGTTGTTCAACCCCTTCGTGTAGCTCTTTAAAACTGGCATGACCTCTGCTCAGCTATTGGGCTCAAATTCCAGGTTTGCTGCCAACATCTTACCAATTACTGTTTTCGCTCTGACCTTGAAATGCCCCTTTCACTGTTTAAGCTTGAGATATCAAAGTTCCCAATGCAGATGCTTCAACTAATTCCTCGATTCAGTTTATTGGACACTTTTTATAGGACAGGGCTCTACTTGTCACCCGAGATACAACAGTAAATCAGAAAGTGTTGTCTTAGAGACTCACAACCTAGTCATGAAGACAAACAGGAAGACATAGCATAACGATACAATGTGCCCAGAAGTCAAATTCTTTCTGCATAGGAGTGTTATACCTTCAAGAGGAGACTCATAAGGTGAGTCTTGAAAGGTCATGCCGAGGAGGGATTGGAGAAGGGGCAACCAGTTGTTCATCCACCAGCCCTGAGGTGGCACAGGTGTGCTCTACTGTAGGAGAAGCCCCTTTTGTAGCTTCAAATGTCATTAGTCTAGCCTTTCCGATGGGGAGAAGGGCACCCAGTGAAAGATGGGGAGCTGGGGTTAGAAGAAGCAAAGACAAACTTCCTAGTTACCTCAAGTCCATCCAAGGAACACAGGTCACATTTCCCCATCTTGATATTTTTAAAAATGTGTGTTAGACAGAGACAGAGAGAACCATGTTTGATACTTTCTTTAAACATCTTAGTATCTTCTTGGATTATTTTCTTAAATGTTCAATCTTTCAGATTTTGTCCTCTTATTCTACTCCCTAAGCTAGCATCTAGATTTGGGGGTGCTACTTTCTAAGTGCTTTTGTACCCCCAAACTTGGAGATTGCAACCTGGTCACCCATGCAGCGATGTTGAGAGATGGGGCTTGGGGGAGGTGAAGGTTCGGGTCATGAAGGTTGAACCCCATGAGTGAGACACAGTGCCTTATAAAAGAGGAGTGTGTGCTGCCTTGTTTCTCCTACCACGTGGAGATACAGCTAGAAAGCTCCATGTATGAATCAGAAAGCAAGTGGGCTCTCACTGGACACCAGGGCTTCTGGCACCTGGACTTTAGACTGCAGAACTGGAAGAAATAAAGTTCTGTTGTTTATAAGCCATCCAGTTCATGGTACGTTGCTATGGCAACATAAGCGAACTAAAGCAGTGGGCGGGGGAGCATATATGAGCTAGTCTGGGTTTTTCCAATTTTTCTTAAAAGCTTTAGAAAGTAAGCTTTGGTGATTTTAATAAATGTTAAAATAAACAAATAAATTAGTGCATGCCTTGTAATAAGCTGTTACATTTTTTAAAAGTCTATATTAAAGTCTTTAAAATTCACTGCAGTGATGATCAGGTTATTTAATATAAAAATTGTAAAGATGAGATCCCAGTGTGAAACCATCTCTGAAGAAAGAAGTACTTCTTCTCATGTGAGCTTGGTATTTCCAGGTGTGGGGAGGGTCCTGTATATGAAGAGTGATAGACAAGAAGTGCAAGTTTCTATAAACTTTGGTGATCTTGGCTGAACAGGTGCTGCGGTAAGGCCCAGCACACTGAAGTCCTGGGTGCAGAAGATCACGCACTGGACTCCTGAGCAGTCTGGGATTTCTAGCTACCTCAAAACAATGTTGAATTCTCCATCCCTAGTACAATCCAAGACCAGGTTTCCCAGCCTCTGATTCTGGGTCAGGCTTAAAAGTATCAAATCAGATCACAGAAGACTCACTTTGATCAACTCAACCCAACTCACTCTGAATCTATATGTTTCAGCAGCACACAAAAGACTTTTTCTTTTCAATACTGGGGACGAAACCCAGGGGCAATCTACCTCCAAGCTACATCCCTAGCCCTATTTTTTATTCTTTATTTTGAAACAAGGTCTCACTGAGTTGCAAAGGGTCTCACTAAGTAGTAACTGAGGCTGTCCAAGAGATCCTCTTTCTCAGCCTCCCAAATGCTGGGATTTCAAGCATGCGCCACCACCCCATCTATACAAAAGATTTTTTATGGATGACTTTTTTCTAAATGTTAGCCATTTAGCAAGTGTTCATGCCACTTGCCAGAGGGCCCCTTGATCACTCCAAATCTCAGATCACTGGGCCTCCGTGCCCATAAGCCCTGCTCCCTCAGGCCAAGAATAATCAAGCTTCTTCCTTACATATAAAAGAGTTCCCCTTAAGTGTTATTTCTGTCTTTGAAAACATCCTGCTTCTTCAAACTCAGCTTTATTGCCCCCTCTGGCTGTGTCCACCAAACACAAAATGAAGTATCTTGAAATTCTCCATTTATCTGATCTTTGTGGAGAATAAAACCAGATCCTCGGATACAGGAAACCAACTCTGCAGCATCAGATCTCTTTATGACCTTGTGATTGAAATTTATTAAATAATCTCCAAATCTTCACAACATACTAGGACTGATTATATGAGTGAATAATTTGACTTGCAGCAAGGAAGGATTTTATTACATACCATTTACATTTTCTAAAATCAGCACTTTGAAGGCTATTATTCACATTTGGAAAAAAATATTATTTGCCTGGCATATGGTAAATGTTCAACATATATTTGTAAAAAATAAATGAGCAAATGAATAATTGAGTGAACGTTTGTCTCTTTAAATACAACGTAGGCATTCATTTGAAAAAAACATGAAGCAAGAGACTGGCAGAGTCAGACTGGTATTTTAAAAGATCATGATAGTTGTATTTAACCTTTATTGGAGTCCTAGAAGCAATAGATAATAATCCAAAAATCTATAATTCATTAAACAGGTCAAGAAGGTGCCATCCACATTTAGACCATCAGAAAACTCCTATTTTCTATGCTCAAAATAAAAGAAAAGAAAATCATTACTCCTATGAGCCTCCGCATATTCCACATCTATTTCCTTTCTTCCAAGTAAACTACACTTTTCAAGAGCATGTATACCTTAATGAACAGCTTTTTGTTTAATCTTCTAATATAGCGGGTGCTAAGTCAGCACCCCTATGGTTGGTTAGGTATCACATTGACCTCTGTAACCAATAGACAGCTCTCTTGCTACATTCACACCCTCCATCTCCAAAACTTGAATAAAATATAGCATACTAGACCTGTGTGTAAATTCAGCAATATAACTCCTGCTTTCAATGTGTTCAGTCTAAGGTGATAGCTCTCAATCTTTAATGAGCAACAGTGTCACTAAATTTGCATTTCCTCCCTCCTTTTTGAACCCAGCAGCATTCTACCTCTGAGCTACACTGCTAGTCTTTTTTTTTTTTTTTTCTATTTTGAAATAAGAGCTCACTAAGTTGCTGAGGCTGACCTCAAACCATTGATCTTCCAATCTTGGCCTTCTAAGCACTGGGATTACAGGCATTCACCACCACTTTTAGTTCAGAATTTGCATTTTTAACATGGGTCCAGGAGATGTACATGCTGCTTGGGAGGGCATACTTTGAAAATCAATGGTCTAATACATTCTTCAAAATTATTGGAAGAAACTAGCATAGCATATAAACAAAGCAAGAATCCTGTTGCAAATCCCCCATTTTCAAGCAAGAACTCATAAAATCTTCTACCTCCAAATAACCATTAAAAAGCTTGAAAATCCTCCCTTCACCAGTAGTTCAACTCCTTTAAAAATAACAACTTCTTAAAAAAATATAATGCAGAGTCGGGCATGGTGGCACAAGTTTGTATTCCCAACATTCATAAGGCTGAGACAGGAGGATCGCACTTCACAGACAGGCTCAGCTACTAATTGGTGAAGCACTTTGCAACTCAGTGAGACTCTTTCAAAGTAAAGAATAAAAAATAAACTGGGGGTGTAGCTCAGAGGTAGAATGCCCAAATTCCATCCCCAGTACCGAAAAATAAATAAAAGTAGAATTTTCCAATCAGGAGCATAACAAACTATCATGTTTGGGTGTTTTTCTGTCCATTTATAAATGACTTGCTAAATGTACTGAATATGTTTCTTACTGGATTTCTACCAAATCAGGTATGTCTATGAAAACGTGTCTTAGCACAATCAAATCACCACCTTTCCTCAAAAATAAATCCTAAAAATTTACTAAGCAGGCATGTGTCATTACTCTCCTCTTTAAGGGGGACATTTTAGGTTGTTTCTAACCTTTTCCTATTGCTAACAATGCCAGCGTGAACATTCTTGGTCATTCCTTGTTTTTAATAAAAGATTCTAGCATTGCTTGAACAGAATGATCATTAGAAGTGGAAACTAAGAATGGCATTGCGGGCCAGGCATGGTGGCGCACGCTTGTAATCCTCGCGCTTGGGAGGCGGAGACAGGAGGATCACACAGGTTCGAAGCCAGCCTTGCTGGCTTAAGAGACCCTGTTTCAAAAAAATAAAAAAATAGGTCTGGGAGTGTAGCCCGGATATAGAAGGGCTTCCAGGAACCCCAGTACCACCAAAAAATAAAAATAAAAAAATAGGAAGAATGGCGTTGCTATCTAGCCCTTCCAATAAACTATGCCAACTTGTTCTCTCAAAAGCAGTGCTTAAATATATCCTTATTCCCCACTCCCTGACCTACACTGGATATAACCAAACTTTTCAGGTTTTACAATATTATAGATGTACAAAACCAGATTTTGTGGCACTTATAAAAAGTATTCCTCAATCTCAATGCATCTTCTGAATTTGTATTATTCTAGAACTCTACCTGATACAGCAAATTGCTTTCATTCAAAGTGATTTTATTTTTCATTTTCTCCCTAAAAAAAACTTCATAAATAATAGAAATGCCAATCTTCTCCAAGTTTATCTGAGTTCACCAATATCCTTTTGAAAAGGCATAAAATTCAGCCAGTACTTGGAAGGCTGAGAGAGGAGGGTCACAGGTTTGAAGCCAGCCGCAGCGATTTGCTGAGGCACTCAGCAACTTAAGGACACCCTGTTTTTTTATTTAAAAAATAAAATAGGGCTGGTCATGTAGCTCAGATGAATGCCCCTGCATTACACACACACACACACACACACACACACACACACACCCATAAAATCCAAAATGAAATAGATCAAAATAGTAATGGTATCATGTGTGATATGTGATTTTTTCTTATCTCCTTGCTACCTTTTACATTTTTTTCTCCAAATGATAGGAATTATAGAATGCTTCTCTCTGCCAGACATTGTTCTAAGCACTTTCCAAGTATTATTTCACTGTATTATCAAAGCAAGAAAGGGAGAGCCAACTATTATCCCTGTTCTACACATAAACCCTTAGAGAGGTGAGCACTTCTCCCCAAGCCCCATAGCTATGAAGAGTTTCAACACAGATAGGCTGACTGTAGAACTCAATCACTGTGTCATAATACAGCCAATCAAAATGTACCTTTCATGATTGAATTAAATTAGATGTAAATATGAACTAAAAGCAAATCACATGTAACAAACAGTGT
Organism: Muscardinus avellanarius; assembly: GCF_963383645.1. Lineage (NCBI taxonomy): Eukaryota > Metazoa > Chordata > Mammalia > Rodentia > Gliridae > Muscardinus > Muscardinus avellanarius. The sequence goes on from NC_137791.1 coordinate 126,088,042, forward strand.
CCCCAGCATTATGATCTATGAGTTTATTCCTCCCCTGTAATCAATCTTCAGTATTTCAAAGGCAAGCTTAGTCATGTTGAAAATTATCCCAGCCTCATCCCTGCCTAAAAATTTGACTAAATTTTTTATGGTCTTTTACTTTCCTTATAATTCATTTTTATCAGCTTTTCTTTGTCTTCATGAAGACATTTTGTTCTGTAAAATACACACCGTAATTTCATTATTGGCTCTTCTGTGTAATATGCTTAGCGAGTCTTGCTTATTTTTTGAAGCCCCCTAAATCCCATTCTTTAAGTGATAGTTTATAGGTCCTAATACAGATTGCAATGGTCACAACACCCAGTGGTGATACACGGTTTCCAGAGCAAAGCCTCCGTAGTGACGGTAACTGAGAATCACCGTCAAAGAACATCAACAGATTGCATTGCAATCTGTCAATCGCTCTCTAGAGAGAGGAATTGGCAACTTGTTATATTAAGGAACTGCAATCTAGCATCTGGAATATGGCAGTGCATGTCGATTTTATATGAACTGAAGAGTTTCAGCAATTTATTATCCTGCACTTTTTGACATTATCTTATCCAGTGTTTCAAATACAAATTCCACGTGAATCACAATTGTTATTCAAGACCTATCTTGCTGAATACCCTCTCTGTTTTATAGATTCAGCTTTGCAGGGTTACATATATATTCCAAAGAGAGAATTATGTACTTTTTAATTTAAAATATATCTGCCCTCTTCATTTGCCTCATGCCAGCAGGAAAATTAAAATGGCTTCTTAATAAAACATTTGTGTTGATCTGTGCCCTGTTAAGTAATAACTTCCTCATTGCTGTTTTTTTTTTTTCATATAGGGAGAGTCAATAATTAGTCAGGACGTAGGCTGAAATATCCTTACATCATTACGGTAATGGCTACAGTTTATTGAGAACTCATGTACCTAGCACTACAGTTCCGTTTTACATGCTTTCTCTCATTGAAACTTTCCAAATATCCTGTGACATCAATACGATCATAATTCCCATATCACACAAAAGGAAAGTAACAAAAAGTAAACGATTTGTGCCAAGTTGTGTAGCTAGTAATTAGTCTCTAGCTGAGACTGTTGATTAATAAGCTTTGCTGTATTAAGAAACGACCCTACAACTTAGTACCTTAAAACCACAACCATTTCTTTTAGCTCACAAAGCTGTAAGGAGGTCAGAAACCTAAGCTGGATTCAGATGAGCTCAGCTGGGCCTCCATCACATGTCTACACTCAGTTACTGGATCACCTGCGGGGTCAGCTGGGACCAGCTGGGGTACCTGGATTCTCATCTGCATGGGTTCCATCACCCAGAAGGCTCTCGCAGGCTCATTTACACAAGGAGTCTTGGGGCTCTACACCTAACAAGAGAGACAAGTTCTGGGCAGGGGAGGTAACTCAATGGTAAAGCCCTGGCCTAACATGTACAAGCCCCTTGAGTTCAAGCCTTCGTACTGAAGAAATAAATGCTCGAGAGGGCCAGGCCCAATATACTTATTTTAAACCCTGCTTGCACTGCATTTGCTATTCTTCCATTGGTCGAACACAGCCCTCCTGCTGACCCAGATTCAAGCCCAGAATTGAAAGAAGCTCCACCTATTAAGAATCTATTTTAAAATGACCGCAAATTTCATCCCACGTGTTGCTGATGCCAGAGCCCACTGCCCTGAGCCAGTCCTGGATTTGCTTGGCCTCTGAATGAGTCCTTACCCTCTACCTGCACTGTGTGGTATCACAAGGGCCTTGATTCCTGCACATTGAGTTTTCCAGGCACCTGTGAAAGCCAGTGTAAGGTAAAATAAAGAGACTATAAAACGAGGAGGGGGGGAAAGAAAAGCAAATTAACTTCTTCCTTTGGGATGCCTCTTTTATTTGTATGTCTTTTATTTTTATTAATACATTTTATTTTTGGCAGTACTGGGGATAGAACCCAGGGCATTCTACCTCCGAGCTATACCCTCAGCCCTATTTTTTATTCCTTATTTTGAAACAGGGTCTCACTAAGTTGCAAAGGGCCTCACTAAGTAGCTGAGGTTGTTCTTAAACCATGATCCTCCTGTCTCAGCCTCCTGAATGCTGGGATTACAAGTGTGTGCCACCATGACCAGCTTATTAATACATATTAATCATACCTCTTAAGAGGGTACAGTGTGATATTTCTGTACATACATATAGCATGCACTGATCAAATAGTCCCATTACACACACACACACACACACACACACACACACACACACTTTCCAATCTCTAGGAATCCATTCTATTTTCAGATTGACTTTATTAGCTTCCACATAAGAAATAGCATGTGGTACCTATCTTTCTGTGTCTGGCTTATTTAACTTACTATCTTCCAGTTCCATCCATTTTCCTGCAAATGACAGGATTTTATTCTTTCTTATGTTGAATAATACCCCATTGTATTTATATACCACATTTTCTTTGTTCACGCATCTGTTGATGGACACCTAGGCTGATTTCATATTTTAGCTACAATTTAGCTGATTTAGTGCCACAATAAACATGGACATGCAAGTACCTCTTGGATATGCTGATTTCATTTCCTTTGGATACACAGCCAGAAGTGGGATAGTTGGATTAGGTGGTAGATCTATTTTTAGTTTCTTGAGGACCCTCCATACTGTTCTCCATAATGACTATATTAATTAACATCCCACCAACCGTGTATGAGTTTCTTCTTTCCACATCCTCACTAACCTTTGTTATTCTTTTTCCTTTTTGTTTGTTTAATAATAAGCATTCTAACTAGAGTAAAATGGTATCTCATTGTAGTTTTTATTTTCATTTCCCTGGTAGACAGTGATATGGAACATTTTTTATATACATTTTGGCCACTTGCATTTCTTCTTTTGAGAAATATCTATTTAAATCATTTGTCAGCTTTTATTTGGGGTTTTTCTTGTTAATATTTTTGAGTTCCCCATTGTGTTAGCCAACTTTTTCATCACTGTAACCAAAATACCTGAAAAGCACAACTTAGAGGGAGAAAGGTTCATTTTAGGTTTCGTGATTTCAGAGGCCAGTCGCTGACCAACTGGCTGGCCACAGGAATGGCTAGGCAGCAAGGTGTGAAGAAAAGGAAGAACTTCTATCAGCTATGGCAGCTGAGAAACAGAGGGAGAGGAGGGATAAAAGACAGAGATAGTCCCCTCAACCACACTCCCAAGGACCCACCTCCTCCAGCTCTGTCCCACCTGACTACACTGGCAACACATGAGTTTTGGGGGAATAGCCCAACCCCAAACCTATAACGTTGATATATTCTGGATCAACATTTTAGGTATTTAGAGAAGCAGGTGGGCCGTGTTGGAACAGACCTGAAACATCAAAGGGAAGAGGTTAAACAGGCCCTTTTAAATGAAAATAGCTGGGTTGGAAAACTGACAGGCTATCAGATGGCTATACCCCTGCAGGGTCTCACTGAGACCCTAACCCTCCTCCTGAGAAGAAGCAGAAACAATGTAGATTTTCTATTGTGCACGCGGAGGACTAAGGTGCTGTGCATTAGGGGTGCATAAGGTGCTGTGCATTCCAACTGAATAAAACTCGCCCTGTGGAAGACTCCACACCATTTTCCATTCCCAAAAAATGGACCACTTCAGACCAGGGAAGCAACCCTCTCCAGGTTATGTCTCTCGCTCATTACTCGACCCTTTCTCTGGACTGCAACTTCCTTTTTTCATGGCCTTCTATTACTGCACCCCCACTTTCTAAATAAACATCTTGTATTCCCTAGTAGGCCTATTTATAATATTTCTCTCAGAAAGCAAGAACTGAGTAAGAGAGATTACTTCCCTATAATACTAATTTCTAGGAAAATCATCATTTGGTAACAAAATGAGTAGTTTACAAATATTTTCTTCCATTCCATAGGTGTCTCTTCACTGTGTTGAATGTTTCTTTTGCTGTACAGAAGCTTTTTAGCTTGGATGTTCTCTCATTTGTCAATTTTTATTTTTTGTTTCCTGTACCAATGTCTCCATGTGTTTCCCCATGTTTTCTTCTAGTAGTTTCATAGTTTCAAGTCTTACATTTAGGTATTTGATCCATTATGAGTTGATTTTTACACAAGACAAAAGTTAGGGGTCAGCTGGGCATGACGGAGCATGCTTGTAATCCCATTACTTGGGAGGCTGAAACAGGAGGATTACAGGCTTGTGGACAGTCTCAGCTACTTAGTGAGGCCCTCTGCAACTTAGTGAGAGCTTGTTTCAAAATAAAGAATAAAAAATAGGACTGGGGACAGAGCTCAGAGATAGAATGCCCCTGCGTTCCATCTCCAGTTCCTAAAAAAAAAAAAAAAAAAAAAAAAGGTTGGTTGGGGGTCAAGTTTCAGCCTGTAAATAAAAATTTGCCAGTTCCATTTACTGGAAAGGCTGTCTTTTCTCTAATGTGTGTTTTTTACATCATTGGTGTGACTCAGTGGGCTTTAGAAGCAAGGGTTAATTTCTTGAATCTATTCTGTTCCATTAACCTGTATCTTGCAATATATCTGTCTCTACTGCTGATTCCTAGCATTCTCCCACAGTCAATCCCTTACCTCAAAATTCAGCTACACACTTATTACTTTAGTTCTTTGTGGGAGGGGTAGGTGAGTGATGGGTCTCTGTTCTGCCACCTTGGATCTGCCAACTTGAGTAACTTTTCTTTTTCTTGCCTAAAATTTCTCTGGCTAGGACTCCCACTACTGTTTTGAATGGAAGTAGCAAGAGTGGGCATCCGGGCTTCCTTATTTTCCACTTATTATCTTAGAGGAAAATCTTCTAGCTTTTCGCCATTGAGTATGATGTTAGCCATGGGCCTGTCATATATGGCCTTTATTATATTAAGCTATATTCATTCTCATTCTCTCTAGATAGATAGATAGATAGATAGATATAGATATAGATATTCCTTCCATACTGGAAGACATTGTGCTAAGTTAAATATGCCACAAAAAGAAAATATTGCATGACCTCACTTACGTGTGGAATCTAAATTGTTTAACTCATAGTAGCAGAATAGTATGATGGTTGTCAGGGACTGGGGGGTTAGGAACTGTGGAAAGATATTGGTCAAAGGATACAAAATTTATTATGCAGGAGAAGCAACATCTGAAGATGTAACATATAACATGGTGACTCTAACCAACAATATTGCATACTTGCGATTTTCTGAAATGGTGGATCTTTAATATCCACACATAGGCCGGGCGTGGTGGCGCACGCTTGTAATCCCCACGCTTGGGAGGTGGAGACAGGAGGATCGGCAAGGTTCAAAGCCAGCCTCGCTGGCTTAAGAAACCCTGTTTCCAAATAAAAATATAAAAATTGGTCTGGGGGTGTAGCCCGGAGGTAGAAGGGTTTCCAGGAACCCCAGTACCACCAAAAAAATTAATTAATTAATTAATTAATTAAATAAAAATATCCACACATAAAAATATAGTGTGAGTTGACAGGTTAATGAGCTTGGTTGTGGTGATTTTCACAATCTATATATCCCAAAACATTATACTATATACTGCAAATATGTACAAATTTTATTTACTAACTATACCTCAATACATTTGAAAAAGGTGGATGTTAATAGATATTAAATAAATCCTTATAAACTGAGCACCTGAAAAATACCAGACACTGTAATGGCTATTTTTGCCTTTTACTATGTTTTCCACTATTTTACCTTCTCTGCTTTTGCAGTGAAGGAAGCTAATGCTAGGAAGTGGGTGATGCCATCAAGACCACAGGGCTGGTGAATAGAACAGCCAAGAAGGAAGGAAACAATCCTAGCAGTTCAGCTCTACAGTCTTTACTTTTTCTCACTACTCCACAATGGCTTTTGAATCATTTGTTCATTTATTCGTTCATTCAGCAAATATTTATTCCATGCCCATTAAGTTTTAGGGATCACTGTAAGCTCCAGCTACTACCATGGTAGCCAAATAGCTTTCCTTTCATGAAGCTGTTGGTCTGCTGCATTCAGAAACCCAGAATAAATTTTTCCTCTTTGGTTAAGCCTCCCCTTGTCTCTATAAACACAACTAATTTCCTCTTCTGTGCATCCAGAATACTTCAAGAGTTCCCAAGGTTTACCGTGTCTCAGACAATAGGCCAAGCCAGGTGCTTTTCAGCTGTGCAACAACTTTCCCCGTGGCCTAGGAACACCTGCTGTCCTAAAGGGCATGCATCTGTCACAAAGCCAGAGGATACACAGGAAAGGAAGGAACACACAAACCTGAGTTGATTGGCACTTTAAAGAAGGCAAGAAAGGCCACACTGTAATAAGTCAATGAGAATTGCTAAACAGGAAACTCAAGCAATACACACCAGAGCTTATGAATTTAAAACACATTTAACTTCTGGGAAAAATAAATTGAGTCACTGAAAGTTACCATCATCTCCTTTCTTGCAGCAATAACTTCGATTTCATCAGGATGACATCTCCAGTCAACATTTTCCAACACAATATTTTGCTGGCTTATTGTTACTAGAGTTAAACAATTTTCTCCATAGCCCAAGAGTTTCTCCTGAGGCTAATACATGAAAGCAATGGGTTGCCTATGAAATCCTGAGTAGCATTAACCTAAATTCCTACAATGCTTTTATTCCTCTGACACTGAATTGTGATTGCTCTGAAAATACTGTGTGATCCCCTATCAGTTATCATAGTTATCAGTTAAAATACTTGTCATCAAAAGCAAATAACTCAATAAGGCACAACACAATGTAATATGAAGAGTTTCAGGAAGAAAAAAAAGAACGTGCTTACATAAGATGCTCTTCTTTCTAAAACTAAAAGACATCTTGGATGGTTTGTTCATGCAAGGGAGTTAATTTTGGATGACTAAATTTTTATTAAAATAAGAAGTTATTAACAACTAAGTAAATCTCTGTCCCCTTACAAGCTCTGGGATCCTGGTAAATTACTTACCCTCAAGCAGATTCAGTTCTCGCACTTATGGGATGAAGACAATAACAGAATCTACCTCGGGAAGGTGTTGTGGTGGTTAAGTGAACAATTCATAAAAAGCTAACTACTTTAGTACCTTACACAGGTAACCTCTCAATAAATGCTAGATATTTTTACAATATAAACTTGTTAAGCATAGTTTCTTTCTACATGTAACAACCAGACACTCAAGAAAGACTTTAAGAGACAAAACTGGGGAGGGGCGGTAGAGGAAATCCACACAAGTTCTTTCTAAAAAAAATCATATTTCCAGCTGCTGGAAAAAAAATTATAAATAATCCAGTTCAAACATTTTATTAGCTTCTTGCTTGACTAATAGGGATGTTTCTGAATTTGATGGTTAACACTTGCTAAATTTATCTTCTTGTAACTCAGCAACATGCCTGTGTTTTCATCAGGCTTTATCTATAATTTTTCTTTTTCTGTCTTCTTGGAAGAGCTCTCCTTGATGGCTCTAACTGGGCTTCCCTAGATTTCTCAGTATTCTTTAGCACAATTTCTTGTGCTGCTTACAGAACTATTTTTTCTGAGAGCAGTCAGGGTTCTGACAACTATTAACCCTCCTCTTGCAGCAACAAAGGCCTGCCCTGGCCTGACCACCTGCTTGCCATCTCATTAGGCCCATTGTTCCAAGGAAATCCCTTTTGTCTGCACTGCATAAACTTAGAGCATGAGTGTTTGGTTCACAAGGCAGAAGGAAAACATCTCCTAGGCAGAAGAAAACAGCCGAGCTTCTGTTAAATAAATTAATGTCACATTTTATGTAAACATGTTTTCATAGGGATCACTTCAGGTGCAGACCAGAAACAGGATTTTGACATGTATTTACTAACCTTTAACTTCATGCTGGGTACTCAGCTAAGTGCTGAAAACACGGCCATAAACAAGACAAATGTGGTCTCTCCCCTCACAGAACTTGGAGTCTAGAAGACAAGCAGGAAAGACAAATGTCAAACAAATAATTAGACTGAAGTGTGAATTCAGGAGGAAGCAAATGCCGAGGCCATTAGAGTGAGACAGAGGTAGCCATCTATATGACAAATTTTATAGTCCCCTCCACAGTAAAAGGCAGTGCTACTCAAAATGGGAGCCGTGCCCTTCTGCAAACTATTTGTTAGTGGTCTGTAAGACGAAGAATACAAGTAGAAAGCTTAAGGGTTTAGCAATTTATAAAATTTTATGGAAGTATTTTATGTCTGATAAACTTAATAAAAAATGGAGCCTTGTATTTTGTATGGTTTTGATTCCTTGATAAATAACATAGATTAATTACATTTAATAAATATTGGGCTATGATGGATTGTAAAACAAAAAAAAACTAGATCTTTGCCATGGATGACTTAAGAAGCAGTGCCTGGCAAGAACTATAATTTTCATTCTCCCTTTCTTCCAGGAGGATCATGAGGCATGTTCTCCCAGTGCCGCCTTGAGCCAATGTGGGTGTGAAGTATCTTGCCCTACACACTCTTCCCTTTATCATCAGCTGGAATAGATGATGCCAAAATCTTATGGGAAGCGAAACTGCACAGTGAGGTGAATCTGGCTCCTAAATCACCCCGAATGGAAAAGCTACCCACTGACCAAAAATAATGCCATGATATAAGTGTTACCACTGAAGATATGTTGAAATCAGCACTCCGGTGCCTCAGAATGTGACCTCATTTAGGAATATGTCTTTACAGAGGGAATCAAGTTAACTGAAGTTATTAGAGTGGCCTATAATCCAATATGATTGATGTCCTTATGAAAAAGAGAAACTTGGATACAGAGACAGGCATTCACAGAGGGAAGAGGAGGTAAAGACACATGAGACGATGGTCACACAACTAAAGCCATGACTTTATAAGCCACAGAACAAGAATGACAGGTAAGTAGCAGAAGCCATAAAAGTCAGAAAGGATGCTCCTTCAAAACCTGGATTTCAGACATTCAACCTCTAGAACAATATGTTCCTGTTGTTTTAAGGAACCAACTGTGGATACTGTTTCATCAGTCCTAAGAAACTAATATGGTGAGTAAGATATAAACCTTGTGTTAGAGTACTGAACATGGGAAATGTATTCCAAAAGTTCACCTCACCCTGATGAGTTCAAGAAACATACTGTAAGCAAAAAGGCTGCATGATTGAGGACATCAGTCTGCAGCCAAGGCATATCACAGAGATCAAGAGAAATGAGAAGGAATCTGCAAAGTCATGCAGGGAGGGGTGCTGGGAGTAAAATGGATTTAGGAAGTAAAGTAGTTAGTAAAGAAGGAAGTTAGCCAGGCGTGATGGTGCACGCTTGTAATCCCAGCATTTGGGAGGCTGAGACAGGAGGATCCGGGTTCGAAGACAGCCTCTGCTACTTAGTGAGCCCTTTCCAACTCAGTGAGACCCTGTCTCAAAATAAAGAATAAAAAAAAATTAGGGCTGGGCTGTAGCTTGGTGGTAGAATGCCCCTGGGTTCCATCCCCAGTACTGGAAAAAAAAAAAGATGGGTTGATCAAAGCAGAAAAACATTTTCAAGCAGAGGGAAGAGCATATATGACCGCCCTGAGAAGGTAGTAATGTGGAGGATCCAGAAAGTAGGAAAAGTCCAGCATATCTGAAGCATAGAGAGCAAGCAGGAAGGCGGGGGAAAGTAGGTAGGTTGAAGTGAGTGGGCAGAGATCAGAGCCCAGACAGCCAGAGCAGGGTCAGTAGCATAGCATCAGGGGGGCCAGAGACAGCTACAAAGAAGGGGAACATGTGTGTGTGTGTGTGTGTGTGTGTGTGTGTGTGTGTGTGTGTTGAGCAGCCCATATTCTGGGAAGACACTGAAGAAAAGCAACAAAAAGAGTGGTCAGAGATTGAAAGAAGCAGAGACAGAGTTCTCCAGATTGGCCTCAGACAACCTAATACAGGGAAGCAGTTTTCCCACAACCCATAGGTTGCAGGTATGGATCAACAGAGACTGTAGGAAGAGAAAATGAGAGTCAGCCTGGGGCAGGGCCTTTCCCTTGCAATGCAAAGCTAAGGCCTGCATGTATTCTCAGTGAGAAGAGATAGAAGTTCATATCCAGTTATACCCAGACTCAACTAAAATATAATTATGTCTACGTTAGATATATAGCGAACTGTGCATAGTGTTCATTTGCTATACAGATTCAGTTACTCTCTTAACCCCTTAATAATCTTCCGAAGTTCCTAAAGAAGCTCCTTGGATATTGTTAATTAAAACACTAATAATAATAATAATAATATCCAAATGGTACTGACTCCACTGACAGTTGCAGTCAACATTTTATTAATGCAGAGGGGGTAAATCAAATAACTAATTCTTGCCAATCCACTTGTAAAAGTTCTCTAAATCATATTTCTTTCTGGATCTGCTACATATTATGAGAAGTCTTCACATTCACCCTCAAACACCTAGTCCACTTTGCCCTGTTTTATGGTTACATTTGTGTGTCTATTACCTTTTCTCCCCTCACCAATGAGTTAAGTTTTCAAAGCCAGTATCCCAAAGGCCAACCCTGATGCACAGGAATTAGTCATTATTTTCAAGCACAGAGAACAAAGTTTGGTCTCCCCCTCACTGTTGGCATAACACTTTCCCCCACACTCCCACCTCATGAGGCACACGCCAAAAATGTTGATCTCACACATGAGAGACATTTGCTATAATAAGTGAAACAAACAGAAGAGGTTATTGTGTTTTGAAATTGGGGAATCTGGAACTTTTAAAATTCTGCCTCGGAAAATCAGCCAAGGCTGAAGCAAGCTGTGCGTTTGAATTTCTTGGATGAGGACCACCTGTTCTGGGTGAACTCCGACTGATGAATCTGTTCCCCTAAAACTCCCTTCACTATGACTCCGGCACGTACACACACCCTGGACACTTCATAGATTGCTTCTGGAAGAAAACGAGGCAGGAAGGATGGGAGGATGGGAGGAAGGAAGAGGGAGAGAGGAAGGGAGAAGAAGAGGAGAAGGGAGAAGGCTAGCAGACAAGAAAGAGGCAAAGAAAAAGAAAAGAGCTACATAAGAGCTTGCTGGCCAGGACACTGCTGTTGGATCCTGTTTCCGTTTGACAGCAGGTGATTACTTCAGAGCATCAAGGCCATGGCTGCGGAGAGCTAGTCAGTAAAAGTCTCACTCTAAATGTCCAACAACACAGTGGTCTGTGGACTTCACGTGAACTTGAGTACAAACTAAATGCAACTCAGAGTTCTTGGGAGAGAGAAATGAGCTCGGCGGTGTCTGCTTTTTCTCCACCAGGGTCTCGTTGACTCAGATCTTCGCCCAGCTGCCTCCTCCTTACCATTCAGAATTCCGATCAAATGAGAATTTCCCCAGCTACAGTAAAACATAAAGCTCCTCTGCTTGGTTCTCATTAGAGCATTTACCACTAGTTAATATTTTTTATCATCTGCCTACCATGTAATGAGAACAAGGATTTTCCTCCTCGGGTCTTATTTTCTGCTATTTCCCATTGCCCCCCAGCATGCCAAAAACAAAGAGGACTTTGAATTGAAGAAGGCATATAGAACTAAAGAATCTATTTCCTTTATCTTGGAAAAGGCAGGTGAAAATATCTCTGGTCTGGGACACAGAGTCCCATCATCTTTCCTAAACTGGTTTCAAATCCACCTCGGAGTAAAACATTAGTACTTAAACTGGGCGTGGTGCCCGACATTTGTAATCCCAGCATTTGGGAGGCTGAGACAGGAGGACCATGGTTCATGGACAGCCTCAGCTACTTACTGAGGCCCTTTGCAACTCAGTGAGACCCTGTTTCAAAATAAAGAATAAAAATTAAGAAAAGAAAACATTAGTACTTAATCCAGGAGCAGTACCCCACACCAGTAATCCTAGTACTTGGAAGGCTGAGACAAGAGGATCGCAGGATTGAGGACAGCTTCAGCAGAGTAGCAAAACTAACAACAATCCAGCTAGATCCTCCTTTAAAACAAAATATTAAAAAGGGCTGGAGTGTAGACTGGAGGTAGAATGACCCTGGGTTCAATCCCCAGCACAACACAAACACACACACACACACACACACACACACACACACACACACAATTAATACTTATTGTAGTGATTTCTAAATTAGCATTCTCATTTTCCATAAATAATTTGTGCCTGTTTAATTTCTAAAAGGCTAAACAGTGCCTTTAGAAACTATATTGTTAGCATTTGAGAGGCTGAGACAGGAGTATCACGGTTTGTGGACAGCCTAGGCTACTTAGGGAGGCTCTGCAACTCCATGAGACCCTGTTTCAAAAATAAAGAATAAAAAATAGAGCCAGGGGTGTAGCTTGGTGATAGAATGTCCCGGGGTTCCATCCTCAGTACCACAAAAAAAAAAAAGAATTTAAATTGTTGATAGGGCTTATCAATTTTTAAGATAAGAAAAATATATGTGTACTCTTTAAAAAAAACAAATATGATTAACAATTTTAAGCCTTTAAAACAAAAGTTTGATCATTCAGGAAAGAATTTCAGAGTAATTTAGTCAATAGAAGTAGTTCATAACATGCAACAAAAAAAAAAAAAGAAAGAAAGATGTTTACAAAAGAGATAAATACCCCATTGGTAAGAAGTTCTGTGCTTTATAAACTTAGGGGTTAAAATTCTAAGAAATCCATGGATTATAAAGATTTATGCAACTCTTTTTTCTATCATTCAATTGTTTCCATAGCAACTGTGGCATTAGATTGTGTATATGCTACCTTGAAGACACAAAGCATCATTCTCTCTAATCTATTTAAAGTGAAGTACTATGTTATTTCTCAGTGTTATGTTCCGTCTGTTTCGGAGAGGGAAAAAAAAACACACTGCCATCCTACACAAGGCTGTTAGTTTCATGTTGTTTCGCTTGATGTAGCTTTGAATTTTCTCTTCTGTTAAAGTTTTCAAGTTGTTAAAAGAAATCAGGCAAGATAATGATAAAGTTGAGGCATTTTTCTCTCAGGTAGGAAGGAAATTAATGAGTGGGAGATGTAATCAAGAGTACTGCGACACATTTAAAAACTTGTACGCTACAGGTTGTAATGGAGTTTTGAAAACGTGGATATACACCTGCAAGAGCAAACACTCCCAGAACGAGGTGGCTTCTGAGGACCAAGTAATATTCTGTTGATCTGGGCGATAGTGGAAAAAGGATGATCAGTTTGTGAAGCTTGTAGAGTGGTACAGGTAGGGTGTGTGCACTTTCTGAATGCAGGTTATACATAAATGTTTCCAAAACTGTCAGTCTGTTTCAAACACCATTAAATTATATAAAATTGGGCAGTGGAACCTTTTCTGTAAAGGTTTGTTTGCTTCTGTAAATAGTAAACATCTTAGGCTTTATGAGGTACATAGAGTCTCCGTCTTTGTTCTTATTTTTCATTTGTCTGTTTTTTTAAGACACTTTTAAAATGTAAAAAAAAATAACTCGAAGCCTGTACAAAAGCAGGCCATGATAGCATTTGAAGTCAAGAGAACTTGGAAGAGAATGAATATAGATAGAAAAGAGGAGAACATCCCAGATATACAAGCCCTAGGGCCTCCGACATGAAATTACACCTGTTAAATCTATTAGTGTGGTGAATTATGTTCGTAGATCTCTTAACGTGGAGCCTTTTTTTTACATTTCTGACTTGGTCATGATGTATTATTCTTTAATGTGCTGCCCAAGTTTTCTTTGCTAATGTCTAATCTAGGATTCTTCATCCTTATTTTTAAAGTGAGATAGTACTTTAATTTATGCAGTGTAAAATGTTTCTTATAAGTTATAAAATGTAAAATATTTGTTCAGCTTTGTTATCATATTATACTCACATCACAAAATTTGACTTGGAGTTTTCTTTCTTTCTCTATAATAGAAAAGTAACAATGGCAGTATCTGCACTTTTCATAACAGTCCCTCCAGATTTTTCTGGGCCAGATGTGTTTGTTGGTTTGATTTGTTTTTTGTTTGTTTGTTTGTTGTGGTTTTTTTGTGGTGAGTGCAGGTGTTGGTGAGCAGATCTGTTCAATAATGGCAATAATTTACATAGAGTTTACTCTCAGCAAGACCTTGTTTTTAGTCAATCTACACAATTGAATTAGGTAGTATCATCATCATCATCATTGTATTAGTTAGCTTTTTACTGTGAGCAGAATACCTCACAAGAACAACCTAAAAAAAAGAAAGGTTTATTTGCTCATGGTTTCAGCAGTTCAGTCCATGGACAGCTGGCTCCAAGGTAGAAACATTGTGGCACAGGGCATGGCAGTGGCAGAGGAGAGCTGCTCAGCTCATGGCCACCTGGAAGCAGAGCGAGACAGAAAAAGAACCAAGAACTGATACAGTTCCCCAGGCCACACCCCCAGTGACCTACTTCCAACAGCCACACCCACCTGCCTATAGTTACCACCCAGTAAATCTATTTAAATTACTAATTCATCAAATGGATTGATTCACTGATGAGGTTAGAGCCTTTATGATTCAATTATTTTACTTCTAAACATTGCTATACTGCCAACATGTGAGCTTTTCTGGGGGACAGGGCATACCCAAACCCTAAAAATCATCATTCTCTCTAACTTATATCTGAGGAAACTGAACCACAAAAAGAATAAGTTATAGAAAAAAATAGATTTCAGCATCATTCTATTAACAGATGGAATGTAAAATAGGGGATATTTACACAGGTACTGAAGAGCTGAAACAAGACAATGGGAAAACTGAGGTACGAGAGATAACTGCAAAAAGTTGGGACCAACAGTAGGGATGGAATAGGGATGGAATAACACAAGGGAAGGGATACAAGTGCAAGAACTAACTTAGAAGTTTAAAAGAGGGGCCCAGCATTCTGGCTGTTACAAGGGACTCCATTATAAGCACAAAGCTGAAACTCACAATCCCTACTGGAGCAGTAGCCTGGCAAAGGTGACAAACAGAAATAGCAACAAACTTGCAGAAAGACCCTCTCTGCAGCTCCTGCCTTCCTTAGTGCCCTCTACTGCTAAAGTCAGTAGCAAAGAAACCTGTGAACTACAATGTAACCCTGTAAATACAAGCCAGCCCCAGCACTGAAGGCCAAATTTGGAAAGATGGATTCAAAGTATTAGTACATCTTCTGACTGCTGTGACTGAAAACACCTGACTACCACAATTTGGAGAAAGGAAGAATTGTTTGCTCACAATTCTGGAGATTTCAGGGGTTCAGTCCATGTCAGGCCAGGTTACGTTGGTGGAGATCAGAGCATGATGGTGGTAAGCTAAGAGAGAGGGAGAGAGAAGGTTCCACTCTCACACCAAGGAGGTCCTAAGCAAGAGAAAGAGCAAGGGAGGATGGACCCTATATAATCCTCAAGGCCACACCCCCAGGGACCCCCTCCTCAGCAAACAAGCCCCACCTCCAACATGACTATCTTGTATCCAGGAGGTCTAGGAGAACATTTTAAACCCAAACCTTTACAGGTCTCAAGGGCAGTGAATGAGGGAGCCAAGATTTCTCCTGTTTCTCTTAATTCCTAAGAAATTTTTCCTGTTAGGAATTTCTATCTCAGGTCAGTTTTGCCATGTTTGACATATTTAGTATGTCTAAGTGATAGTTTCTTAAAAATTATTTTTCTGTTTTATTTTTGACACATAAAAAAGCACATATGTGGCTGGGGACATTGCTCAGTGATGGAGCATTTGTCTAACATGCATGAGGTCCTAAATTTAATCCACAGTTACATACAAAATAGTTACATATATTTATGGAGTTCCATGTGATGTTTCAATACATGTATAGGTTGTATAGCATACAAATCAAATAAACATAACTACTTAGAAAATCATCATTTTGGGTATTGAAAACCCATACTACATGTTTCAAAACTAAGTTAGTTTTGAAAATTATTTCATTCACTTTAAATTTTATTTTCATGGAGCCAGGAATACACCTGTAATCCCATTACTTGGAAGACTGCAACAGGAGGAGCACATGTTTAAGGTCAGTCTCTGCAATTCACTGAGGCCCTCAGCAAATTAGAAAGATCCTGTAACAAAAATAAAAATGAAAAAGGGTAAAGCCAGAAGTGGTGGTGCATGCTTGTAATCCTAGTACTTGGGAGGCTGAGGCAGGAGGATCACAGGTTCAAGGACAACCTCAGCATGGAGACTATCATCAACCTAGTGAGACCCTGTTTCCAAATAAGAAATAAATTGGTCTAGGGGTGTTGCTCAGAGGTAGAATGCCTCTAAGTTCAATTCTCAAAACCACAAAACAAAAGAAAATTAAAATGGCTGGAGGTGGAACTCAGAGAAAGAATGACCCCATATTCTATCCCCAGTACCAAAATATTTTTTAAATTTTCATAGAGTTGCATTAAATGCCCTTATAATATTTTATTTTCTTCTTTCTGGTTTGCTTTTTCTTCTTGTCATTTATCTTCTATGTTTGTACTTTCTTCCTTCTTTCTTCATTTCTAAATGATTGCCTAACAAAGCCGGTGCTGGGGCCTCCGAGGCCGGGATCGGAGCTTGCCAAAGGGTTAGGCCGATGCTGGGGCCAATGGCCGGCATCGGAGCCTGACAGGAGGCAAGGCCGCTACTGGGGCCTCCGAGGCTGGGATCGGAGCCAGCTGAGGAGTTAGGCTGGTGTCGGGGCCAGCGAGACCAGAATTGGGGCCTCCCATGAGGCAAGGCCGCTGCTTGAGCCAGTGAGGTCTGGATCAGTCCACTGAGTAGCCAGGCCACTACTGGGGCCGTCAAGAGTGGGATCGGTACTTGCAACGTGGCATGCACAAAGAAATATCGCAGAAAATATAAATCAGGCCGGGTGTGGTAGCGCACGCTTGTAATCCCCGTACTTGGGAGGCGGAGACAGGAGGATCTCGCTGGTTCGGAGCCAGCCTCGCTGGCTTAAGAGACTCTGTTTCCACATAAAAATGTTAAAAAATAGGTCTGGGAGTGTAGCCTGTGGGAGTGTATACCAGAGGTAGAAGGGCTTCCAGGAACCCCAGTACCACCAAAGAAAAAAATAAAAAGAAATAAAATATAAATCAGATGCTTCCCCTAATCAACAGGAAGAGGTTGAGCTATAGAAAGGGCCCTATAGTGAAGCAACTAATGTGACCAATCAGAGGGTATGGAATAGTGGAGGACGGAGCCTCTTTAAAACAGGAGGTACATAAACAAATGTGTCAAAGTTAATCACCAAACAAGCATGGGATTGAGGGAGGGGGAGGGAATGGGATGGGGGCTGGATGAGGGCTAATTGGATGATGTGTGCTTGTATATCCTCTCAAATCTTGTACTCCAATGTGATTGATATATGACTACAATGCACCAATTAAAAAATTAAAAAAATAAATAAAAGTCATTGATCAATAGCTCACAGAAAAAAATAAATGATTGCCTAATCATTTATTTGTTTAATTGTTCAAATCTCCAGATTTTCATATTATTTTTAGCTATATTCTCTAACACTTCCCCTTCTGCCTTTTTCTTCACTAATCTTCTTTTTACTTGATTTGGTTTATTTTGTAATACTTTTTCTACTTTAATGTCATGCTTTTATGGTTTTTATTGCTGTTTTTCTTCTGAACTTAGCTTATTCCACAGATTCTGATATGTATTATTTTCACCAATATGTTTAAAAAGCTGCTGCATTTTTGCTAATGTTCCTTTTCTCTCAAGAGTCCTTTAAGATAGCCTTAAAATGTTTTTAAAGATATAAAAAACCTCTCTATACATTTGTCATTCATTTCTAGTTTTACTACATTGTAGTAATATTGTCTGAATCTTGTTTATTTTGGAATTGTGCTTCACTATATATAATCAATTTTATGATAATTTCAGAAAATCAAAGATACTCTTTATTATTTAGAGTTCAGAATTTGATGCATATCCCACTAGAGTTACCTTACTGATTAAATTGTATAGGTAGCCTAGATATTTATTTCTGTCCTCTTGATCTTCAAGTAGAGAGAGAAATTTGAGTTTTCTATTACTAATGTATTTTTATCTATTTTTTCAATTAATTCCTTCTATTTTCTTCTTCATGATGTTATCTGGTACATAGATAATTATGAATTATTAATTTTATCCTTCAATATTATATCATTGTATTAGTCAGGGTTCTTCAGAGAAACAGAACCAAAAGATATATAAAGATAGAAATAGAGATTTATTATGAGGGATTGGCTCATGAGACTATGGAGACCAAGTCTCACACCTTGGCTGTCTGATAGCTGGAAGCCCAGGTCATCTAGTTCTAACCCAAGCCTTTAAGAACTTGGGGAGCCAATAGTGTAAGTCTTGTTACAAGTTCAAGTTCAAAGACCTAAGAGCCAGGGGCGCCAATGTCCAAGGGCAGGTGATGATGCATGGCCTCACTCAGGAAAATGGAATAAAGTCACACTTCCTCCAATTTTGTTCAATCTGAACTTTTGATGGAGTGAAAGATGACGGCCCACTTTGGTGAGGCTGGGTCTACTTTAATCAGTCTACCAGTTCATATTCTGGTTTCTTCTTGAAACAGATCTATTTAGAAATATTTTACCAGATGTCTAGGCTTTCCTTAGACAAGTCAAGTTGACATAAAAATTAACCATCACCGTAACTGCTATATTTTCATTGTGAAGTGAATGATAATTTTTGTCTCTTTTAATATCTTTGCATCTCAATTTTTATGTTTGATATTTCAGAATGCAAGTCTGCTTACTTTTTTCTGTCTTCATTTGCCTCTATAAAGTTGCTCATACTTCCATTTTTAATATTTCTGAACTAATTTAAGTGTGACTTTTGAAGATTTTTTTCCCTTCTATGAGTTAAGTACATTATAAATAAGTGGACTTAAACACACACACACACACACACACACACACACACACACACACAAACTCACCTTTATTGGTGCCCTGTAGGCTCACATGATAATGTCGATCACAGTGATAGAGACATACATGCACATAGCACTTGGCAAGCTTCTCCCCAGCTCCCTCTGCATTTCTTCCCCTCCCCAATCATGATATTGATATTGGCATTGATAATTATTGATTTACAGAAAGTTTGGGGTTTTGCCGTGTTATAGGTAGAGGATGGATGACTAGAAAGAGAAAAGCTCTCACTATATGCTCTCTTATCTTAATTTATATAGTAGTTGTGATACTTTGGAAGATTTATATTTTGTTCCAATGGTTATGTTTAATCAATACCACTCCCAGTGTTAATGATTCATGAAGAGGACTCACGGGACACAATGTATAGTTGTATTCAGGGGTATCATTTATTTTAGTTAGAGGATACAAATAAAATCAACAAAGGTAAAAAGTGCATGGAACAAAGTCCAGGAGAGTCAGGCACAAGCTTACCATATGGGGGAGGAGTTCCGACTGCAGGCTGCACATAATTCCTCCAAAAGCAAGTTATAATGACACGTATGAAATGTCTACCAGGAAAGCTCACGAGAGACTCAGTACCCAAGATTTTTACTTACGGTTAGTCAAATAAGCACCCTCTACCAAGCACATCTCCAAATTCCAGACTCTGAGAAGGAAAGAAGGTGTTTAGTATGAAACGTAAGGTTCTGCAAATTTTTGGCACAATAAGTGTTCTTTATGATTTCTGAATGTTAGAGACCCACCCAAAGTCAGACCTGAGCCTAATACTAATCTTTATAGAAGAATTTTTAAAGAATAGTAGTCTCAGGTCTCAACCATTTTCGTAGCTATGTTTTTACATTTTTCAGAGTTCGTAATATTAGTATGGCACACTGATATTTTACCTTGTGATTTTTGTCTTATAACTATAGTTAAATTGTTTAAAGCTCACCATCGATTTTGCTGATGTTTCCTTTATCATCTCTTAGTAGATCAGAGTTCATCTTCTAAGAAGGTCTCTTCAGGCTTATTGTAAACAATGTGCCCTGAGTTTTTTTTTTTTGCAAAACTATATACTTGAAATACAGCTCGACTGGATATAAAACTCCTAAGTCACAGTTTTTTTCTTCCTTGAGTAACTTTGAGATATAGATCTGATATAATCTAAAATTCAATATTGCAGTAGAGAAGTCTAATGGGTACCTGATTTATAGACAACCCAATCATGTGACTGTCTATTATATTCTTTATTTTTACAGCCTACTCTGGTATATGTTGGCATTGACCCTTGTGGGTCATTTTTCCGTAAAATAGGATGTACCCCTTCAATTTGTAACTTAAGATTTTTTGTTTCCCAAAAGGTTTTCACAAATTATATATATTTTGTATACTTGCTACATTACATTGTTTTAGATGGTTTTTTTTTTTTTTTTGAAACTCCAATTATGCATATGGTATCTTTCCCTGGTCTTTTTTTCTTGTTGCTGTTGTTGTCTCTTTCTAGTTGTTTTTGTGTATGTCTCACTTGTTAGTTTCTCTCATTTCTTTCTTCTTTGTCTCTTACTGGGCTTCCTCTGTTATTTCTTTCATGTTGTTTTCCTTGTAATTTAGTCCACCTCTAAGCCTTTTCTCTCCTTCCCTTTCTTTCTACCACTCTCTGCTTTAGCTCCTCAACCCTTTGCTTGATACTCCCTGTTAACTGCTCAGCTCCTCCTGACTCTTTCATTTCTGCTTCACTGTATTTCTCCAAAGCTGCATTGGCTACACTCTTTTCATTGGTGTTGCAATTTTGGTTTATAATTTTCACCTGCTTCCTGGAAACATTTTATATTGTGTTTTCTTCCATACAGGAGCATTTTTATAGTATTTTTTGTTTGTTTGTTTTTGGTGGTACTGGGGTTCCTGGAAACCTTTCTACCTCTGGGCTATACTCCCAGACCTATTTTATATTTTTTTTATTTGGAAACAGGGTATCTTAAGCCAGCGAGGCTGGCTTCAAACCTGTGCGATCCTCCTGTCTCCACCTCCCAAGCACGGGGATTACAAGCGTGTGCCACCATGCCCGGCATTATAGTAATTTTTTTTAAATCTGTGTTTAGTTCACTTTTTAATTCATATTTAAATGAGCTCGATTTTCCGGGACCACTATTCACAAGAGAGCCAATAGGTTGTCTTTTAATTTTCTTTGTTCCAGATCTTCTTCAGTACTGTCAAAGTGTAGACTCTTTATAATTCACATCTCCTGAGCCTCTTAGCAGCCAACATGGTTGAGAAGACCATCTACCCCCATCTCCAGTTCCCCCCAGTTCCTTTCCTTGGCATAGACACTGCGGGGTGTATCTTTGCATTACAAAGCATTAACTCCCTTTTGAAATAAGGCCTTCTGAGAAAAGTTTGTCCCCTTCTGATTTTCCCCAGGTGCTTTCTGCAATGCCTTCACCTTCCTTCCCTAGCAATTACACCTGGTCCCATCTCAATCCAGCTCATAGAACTTCTCATTGAGGGAGGGACGTGTTCCCTCTATGACTGAATATTTGCTTCTGATTTAAAAGATCTACCACTGCCAGGCCCCGTTATTGCCGCTCCATACTTCACTTCCCCCATAAAATTAATGTCGATCTCATTTTCTGGGGCTATAACAAAATATAAGTCAGAGCGGGTGGATTCTCTGCTTTCTAGTGTTGCTGAGAATCTAATTTGAGGGCAGTTTTTTTTTTTTTTTCTGTCCTT
Source organism: Muscardinus avellanarius (assembly GCF_963383645.1). Taxonomy (NCBI): domain Eukaryota; kingdom Metazoa; phylum Chordata; class Mammalia; order Rodentia; family Gliridae; genus Muscardinus; species Muscardinus avellanarius. Next base: position 126,109,574 of record NC_137791.1, read on the forward strand.
CTCGTATATGGTTTCCAAGAAAAGAAGTGGGGAGATTTAAAGCTAAGCTGTCAACTATGCTCCTATTCTATCTGCTTCAATGATTAATTTATTTCAGCTGAAACTGTGGGTGCAGGAAGAATTGCCAATCCCATTGACAATAAATCTATTCATCAGAAAGGAAGTCGATGTCCTGTATATTGTGCTTGTAAAATTTCCAAAGTATCTAAATGATTTCTCTGGGATATCTTCTAATATGCTTTAGAAGTATATTATCTAATATACTTTTTAATGACCTCTGATCTTAAATGTTGACTCTGTAAATATTTTTTATCTGAGCAATGTATAGTGGAATCATATCCTCTTTCATAAAAATAATGCATGTACTAAAAGCCCAGCTAAGAGTACAATTCCCCATTTAATTATCTCCTCTGACATAATATAACCACCTACTTTCAATTATTATACTCATTATAATTAAGTCATAGAGACACTCTGTCTCTGAGTTTGTGCAGTGTGAACAAAGGACAGAGAGTCAGAGTACAACTTGCAATGACTTTCTCACTATTTATTAAAACATTTTGCTGTTAGAAAAAATTGTTCTGCTTTATATGGAAATTTTGTATGTATGCAGTCACAAAGGCAAAGTCTAAGGATAGCATTCCAAACAAATGTCTCTAAATGATTAGAAAGTTGTCAAAGGAAGTACAAACCAAGGTTTGAATCCCTGTGTCTGCTTATCATCTACACAGCTTTTCAAAGCCTCACTGTCTTCAAATGTATATAACCTATATGCCAAACTTTATTACCTTATTGTACACGGCCGTATCCAAATTAATGAATCTCAAATCCCATTCTTCTAGTCTCTGTCAGTGTTAGCTTTCTTTTTCTTGTGTGTGTGACAAAGTATCTGGGAAAGTCAAATATTAAATGAAAGAAAGGTTTATTTTGGCTCATGTTTTAGAGGTTCCAGCAGTCTCTTGGTTCCATCCCTGAGGACTTGCAGTGAGGCAGAACGTCATGGTAGGGATGGCATGGGATTGCAGAGGGTGAGAGAGGCCTTAGCCAAGGCATACTCTTCCCGGGCACGCCTCCAGGGGCCTACTTCCTCTGGCTAGGCCCCACCTCTTACAGTTTCCACCACCTATCAACGATTCTATCAGCTATGAACTCATCATCAGACTATCCACTGGTGAGGTCTGAGTCTCATTATCCAATCACTTCCCCAAAGCCATCAACACGTGAGCCTTTGGGGAACATTCCAAATCCACTATACACAGTCCACAGTACTTGGAGGCATATCCATAAAATATGTATGCTGCTTTCTCCGTCCACAGCAACAGGGCCATTTACCACTGCCAGAGAATCTCATCAGCCCGTGCAGAGAGGCCTCTTCCCTGTGGCTGACTGTCCATATGAGACAGATTAAACATACACATCTAGGGAGGTTCCAATCAAATTCCCAACAATTATCTTTCCTGTTGCCTCTGACAGCAATTGCCAATGGACTGGGATCAGGAGGAGTTTTCAATCTCTGACATCCTGAGTCCAGAATCAATCCCACCACACACACACCTAATCACTCTACTCATGATTAGACTTCTTCCTTTACTCACAAGGCACATCTGATTGTTATCATTAGTGTCAGAATTAAGCTTGGCACGTGGGAAGCATTAAGTAAATACTTGATGAGTATATAGACAGATAAGTAGATGAAGAAAGAGCAGTTCTACCTCACCCCTGAAAGAGCCTGGCACAAGGTATTTGATGGCCTAAAAACAAAAGTCAGTTCCCTGTCATTTCTGTGGCAAACATTAAGTCAAATAAATTTTTACTCTAATGTATGTTTCAAAGCATGATTTCAAAAGCAACATCTACTTTGGAAATAAAAGAGTTAATCCTTTAGCATCTGTAGCCATGGATATAAATGAAATTAAGCAATTACATTTTTTTCTACTATCAACATCCTTGAAACCGTACCATCCACTGACAGAAAACGCTGCCTAAACAATGAACACATAGACCTTGCAGCAGCTTCAACTACTTCAAATAAATATTTTTAGTTCTTTGGATAAAGGGCTTGTTTTCATATTACAACTTGGGGGTAAAAAAGAAGGCAGCAATATTTTTCCATAGATAGAGAAGGAAAAAAGCAGAAATTTTCTGAGAAATTTAATTTTTCTCCTGTTGTATAAGCAACAGTATACAAAATCTATCATACTTGTTTTAATAGCTTTTAAAATAATTATAAATTTCATCCACATTTCCTTGGAAGTGATTATATTTCTTTGAAAATAACTTTTTTTTAAATTTCATATGTCTGTGTATGTGGAACTGGGGATTGAACTCAGAGACATTGTACTTCTGAGATATCTTAGTTTCTATTTTGAAACTGGGTCTATGTTGCAGATGACTGTTCTAAGTAACTTGCTTGAGGATGGTCCCAAACCTGGGATCCTCTTGTCTCAGCCTCTTCAGTACTAGGATTACAAGCATGTACCACCCTGCCCAACTGATAACAATTTCTTTATAATCAACTATTTGTTTTATATCACTATTATTATTTTCTCTTGACTGAACATGTAAATAATTTTAAGACCACTTTACTCCTAGGTTCTCAAATGTAAACAATTTTATCTAGTGTTTTCTCATATTTTTCCCAGCCTCAAGAGATCTGTCGCTGCAATGACACATTGTGGATATAAAATAAATATTTATAAGAGAAATTTGATACACACATATATATAATTTTGGCTGTAGGAACCATGTAACTATTACTTAATAAGTTACAAAATCTGTGTTTTCTCCTAAGTGAAATCACAATATCTATTAAATGGGCAGCACTCTCGAATCAAGAGATATTTTAGAGGTACAAAGTTTGAGGGAAATAGGATTTTAAAAAATTAGAAAGTGCTGTCTGTGATGATATATGCCTATAATCCCAGCCACTTAAGAGGCTAAGGCAGGAGAATCGCAAATCTGAGGCCAGCCTGGACAACTTAACAAGAACCTGTTTCAAAAAATAAAAAGGGCAGGGGAAATGGTAGCCCCTGCATGCGATACTCAGTACTACAAAGGAAGAAAGGAAGGAAAAGGAGGAAGGAAGGGAGGAGGGATTTAACACACATTTCCTTCTCCATTGACTCCAAATTAATACCAACCATGCAAGTCTCCTCTTTGGACTATCCATGCATTAAAAAATGACCACATAACCCTGATAGTCATGCCAAGCTAGTTATTGATTGTCTTGTCAGGTCGATAGAAGCCAGACCACTCCCCCAAGGAGAGAGAGGAGGGCATCTGCGTAAGATAGGATACACCCCTCCTCTCAGCCATCCTCTGAGATTAATCTCCTAAGAAAAAAGTCTGGGGGCAGGAGGATAGAAAGACTTCTTCTCCCAAGAGCTAAAACTGTCAGAACAGAGACTCTAAACTCCAGAGAGGCCTGGAGCACTTCACATTCTGCCCTCAGGGCCACACGAAACCACGCAGAGACCTAGTGATTCTATGAAGATTTAGGGGTTTTGTGGCTATAACAGCAGAAGCCACACATGGGAGAGATGATGTCCTGGGTTGCCAAATCTGCTCACCTCAAAAGAGTGAAATGCACTGCATTCTGGCTGCAGTTGTGAATGGCAAAAAATGCCCAGAAATGACCAGTTAGACACCAACAAGCCCAAGGGACGCAGGGACACACCAGTAACGAAGCTCAAAGGGAACACTAGATGCCTCCGCTAACCTCTAAACCTGCAGGAATTCGCAAGTGCTGCAGGTGAGAGTATCAGCCCGAATGTGATGTCAGGAGTACTAAACAAAACCTCAGAAGTTAGGTTTGAAATATCAAAAAAAAAAAAAAAAAGGATTCCGACTCATGGAAAATGCCGAGAGCATGTGGGATAGTAGTATAAGTTCAGCAAGTATGACACACCAGAAGCAAAATTATTTTAAGTTTCTAAAACTTGAATTAAAATACGTTTGAAGTTCAGATCTTTGAATATTATTTTATGTGTTTAAATTATCATCCCGCATACTTGCACTGTTGACATATGAAATTCTAAAAATGAAACTCATAAACTTGTCAGCTCTAATAGTTGGAAGGAACTTCTGAGGGTGTCAGGGCCAACTTCCCCTCTGTGATAACCTAGATTACACAACAGGTAAATCTATTCCTGAAGGGACTGGTGGTCTGGGTGTGATGAGCCCAACTTCCAAAATGGTCTGCCGAACATTTGTGTTCTCTTAACCAGGGCAACCTACCATTATGGGATTAAAAGGAATACCACCGCGTTACAATCAAACCTAGTACTAGCGCTAAGGTTAGGTTCCTTTACCAGTTACTTCCAAGCAAAGAAAGTAGATTAAATGTGTGCTTAGAAGGCAAACTCATTCAAAAGAAAAACTAAAATTTCTTTGGCGTGGGATGCTGACAGTGGGAGCAGGAAGCATATGGAATATCACTGAGTCTTCCTTTCCAGTTTGCTATAAACTCAAAACCACATTTTTAAAAATTAGGTATTTTTAAAAAACAACACTTCTAAGATAATATAATTAAAACATCTGAATCCCAAAGCTTAGTAACTAGCATTTACTGTGGGTGTAGGGCATGGCCTACATTAGAATTCAGAATGAACTTTTGACTACTGTCTGGATGGATACACACAACAAAGTTATTTTCTCAACTCCTCCAACTTAACTTTTTTTCATGAACTATGGAATATTTTAAAATCTACAATAAACATTTCTAGTGTTGTGCTACGGCATTATGTTAATTTGGTTGTAAATCGCTCATACATTTTAGGAGAAAAAAAGAAGTGGGGGTTCGGTTGGTTATGAATACTTTGGTCTGTCTTATTCTTTGCACTGTAGTGTAATGTCTCAATAAGGAGTTGAAATTTTTGAAAGGAGCTTTTAAGCACTCAAATAGTACTGGCCCTATTTCACATACAAAAAGGGGCACACAAGACATGCAGATGGCTTTTAATTATGCACTGCTCCTAATTATACCATTTGGGGCTGGCTTACTGGCCTTTCTCCTCTGTCAGAAAGGACCAACTCAGTGAAGTCAGATCTTCAGTGGCTTGCATGCAAGACACTATAGTTCTTTAAACTGCCAATAAAATGTTAGGGCAATGCTGGAAAATGAAAATATCTCTGTTGCACTAGAACCTTTTAGGTGTTCTTAGAACTATCTTCGGTTAAGCAGTGCTGTCTAGATTGGTTTCCGTAACATTGTCCTGGATTCTTTAATTAGAAAATGAAGATGGTTTCTCTCAGAATTGCTCCCATAGTGTTCCAAAATTTCAGCTGTTTTACATAGATTCCAAAGCAAAACATATAATTTTTTTTTTTTGCACAGACAGACACTTTCAAAATTTCTATAATGAGTGAGCATACATTTTGTGTGTTTTGACAGGACTGCTGTCACAGATATTACTAGTACTCTATTCAATACATCAAATGGATTTTTTTAGCAGCATAAAAAGTACTGACAAAATCAAGGCTAAATCCCTTAAGAAAAATATGCTCAGCAATTTTAAAGAGTTAACAAGAATGGCATTCCTTGGGGAGATTATGGCAGTGTTCTCCTTGTGAAAATTATTTGCTGTGCTATCAAAGCTTTAAATTATTTTTCTACCAAATACAAAATAAGAAGGATTTAAGAGGTTCAAGATGCAAATGATTTGATCAAATATATGTAAGAAATACATTTAGATAATTAAATAATTGCTATTAGTATTTGTCAGAAAAGGAAGGAAAAATTATTTAGGGTTCTAAGTCCAAGCAATGTCACATCATTACTAGAGGTCATGGGAAGAAGTTAACTGGCAGAAAAATAGGAGAGAAAAGAAAAGAATTGAGCTGGCTTTATAGCTTTTATAGACCATATGTAAGCCAAATATCTGGAAGTATGTGGAAAGGATTTATGTGGCATAAAGAATTACATGAATTGTATTATTAGAAAAATGTAAATGTGCTCTCTATTGGAATTATTATAGCTGCTTAGCTAGTCATTTTTCTCAGACATTAACCCTCCAGAATGAATATGAATATTTTGCTCTGCTCGGATCTCAATCCTCTCTATGTAAAGTATAATCCCTTAAAAACACAATAGAGCTCAGACTTGCCCTTTACTGAATTTCTCAGGCTTTGGCATCAAGAAGCTGGCTCTTAGTTTGGAGGTCATAGAAATCTAAAGGCAAAAGCACCATAGTAATTTGATTTAACTTACTGGCATAAGCTACTTCCTTGAAATATAATTCTCTATTCTCTTTATATCTTTCACTTAAATATAGTTCAGACAGCTTGCTTTTATTACCTTAGGAAGCATAGTTCATGCCTTGCAGATTCAACAGTTATTATTCTACTTTAAGTATTTGGTATAATTTGTCTTTACTTGTGTTGTAACCTACATTATGATTGAGCAACATCATTGTAAATATGATAATCTTAATGCTTCAGAAGTCAGTCTAAATGTTGGCTAATTTAACATATTTTAACAGTTGCCAATAATTCTGGTATCTTATGATCTTTAATTGGCATAGATATCCTTAGATCAGTCTTGCTAAGGTAATTTCACTTATATAGAAAATTGAAGTCAGGAAGTTAATCCTTTGGGGCTGGATACTATAATATCTCTAACTCAGAGATATAGGAACATGGAAATTCAGAAAGTATTCTAAGTGGAACATCCACTAGTGCCCCAAACAGTAAAATATCATTTTACCTATCATTTTGAAAAAAAAACAAAAGAGAAATACTTAACTAATATGTTCAAAAGCCTGTATAAAAACTGTGAAATAAATGAACCTTGACCCTTAACTAATTTCAATAACAATTAATTTGAGATGAATCACAAACTATATAAGAAAATTAGAATAATGAAGTTTCAAAGAAAAATATAGAATATCTTTGTAATGTTATAGTGGGCAAACATTTTTAGAATACACAAGAAACAGCTAAGCATAAAAGAAAAATTTATATATTTTATTTCATCTTAATTAAAATTTTTGTTTATAAAGCTGTCTTCTAGAAGAAAAGTACACAACATGTAAATCTGATGAAGAACTTGTATCCAGAACACATAAAGAACTCTTGCAAATAAAAAAATTAAAACAAGACTTAATTCATAAAAAGTCTTGGACAAACACTTTTCAAAAGATGTAAGAAGCCAGTTATAGTGGCTCACACTTACAATCCAGGCTGATACTGGAGGATCACAGATTCACAGCCAGCCTGAGTTACTTAGTGAGGCTCTCTGCAACATAGTGAGACCCTGTTTCAAAATAAAAAATAGTTCCAAGGGTTTAGAGCTGAAGTAGAATGGCCCTGAAATCAATCACTAGTACTTAAAAAAAAAAGAAAAGAAAGGAGGATTAGCTAATAGGTATATACAAAAGAGTTTGACATCATTAGATAAATACAAATTGACAATCCCATACCATTAGAACTGCTAAAATCTAAAGCTGATAATATCACCTTTGCAAGCATCATGTTGTAAAAATTTTGGAGAGTCACATATTTCTTCAAAAAATGTAAACATGAGCTGGGATGGTGGTGCATGTCAGTAATTCCAATACTTGGGAGGCTCTACAGGATAGTTATAGGTCCAATGCCAGCCTCAGAAACTTAGTGAGACCTTTAGCAACTTGGTGAGACTCTGTTTCAAAACAAAAAATAAAATAGGGCTGGGCGTCAAGCTTGGACATAGAATATCTGTCTCAAGTACCAAGAAAGAAAAATAAGCATGCATCTTTCCTATGACACAGCAATCCTATCCCTCAGGTATTTACCCAAGAGAGAAATTAATTAAAAACATATGCCCACAAAAAATTATATTCATAGTAGCCCCAAACTGGAAATAACCCAAATATTTATCAACAGAAGAGTACTGATATTTACAACTTGGATGAGCCTCAAAAAAATGAAAGCAAAAGAAGTTAGAAACAAAATAATACCTACTAGAAGAGTCCATCTATATAAAATTCTAAAGCAGACAAAATAAGAAATCAGTGGTTCCCTCTGTAGCATGGTAATTGAGAAAAGGGACACAAAAAATGTTCTGAATAATAAAATGCCCTCCGCTCGCTCTCTCTCTCTCTCTCTCTCTCTCTCTCTCTCTCTCTCTCTGTAGTTACATGGATGTATACAATTATTAAAACAAAACTATGAAACTGGACAACTGAACGGATAAGGTCTATGGCTTTATTGTATACAAATTATACCTTAAGAACAGGTTATGACTTCAGTGTCATAGAGTAGTCTACATATATTCCTAATCATAGAGGAAATTAGTGTGGAAATACTGATAGTAAATTTAGTAGTAAGTTTCAAAATCCTTAAAATGTGAAAAATAACTTTTGTAAGTATATACATGGAAATGTATTTTAAAGAAATTAGCAGACATATGCATGGTATTGTACAAATGCACACAAACGTGTATGTATGTGTATACATATAGAACTTTTATTCCAGTGTTGTTTATTACTGAAAAACTGGAATATAAATATCCAACAATAAGCCAGTCATGGTGGTGCACACTTGTAATCCCAGTCCTTGGGAGACTGAGACTGGAGGATTGCAGGTTCACAGCCAGCCTCAGCTACATAGTGAGGCCCTTTGCAACTTAGTGAGAATTTGTTTCAAAAAATAAAGAATAAAAATTAGGGCTGGGGATGTAATTCACAGGTAGAATGCCCCTGGGTTCAATCCCCAACTCCACAAAAAAAATAAAAAAATAAATGTCCAACAATAGAGGCTTAGTTAAACTGATATATTTGTACCTTGAATATTATTTAGCCATTAAAATATTTAATACCATATAAAGGTAATTTTCAATGTGATATTACATAAAAAGAGGAATTTTAAAAACAAGATCCATAATATGATTATTGATTTGGCTATTTTGACAAGCACAGTGGTTTACCAAGATGGAAAATTGATTGTTCTCTCTCATAAAAGTAGTAGCCTTGCAATACTGGCAGGTAGGCAGCTCTACTGCACAAGTAATTCAAAGATAAAGGTTTCATCTAGTCACTTCACCATCTGTGGAGCATCTTCTTCTACATGACTAAGGCTGAGTCCTAGTACAATGACTGTACTTCAGCCCACAGAAAGCATGAGAAGAAAGTGGAAGGTGAGCAGCTTCCTTTCCAGATATCAACAACATGGCACACACTTTTCTTCCTGCCCCTCAGGTCAGAGCTTGGTCATGCCAAGCTGCCAGTGAAGTACAGGAATGCCCCTAGCTGGGCTGCCCCTTATCGCCTGACACAGGGAGTTGTGATTCCAGTGCTAAAAGGAAGCAAGGGCGAATGGTTATTCCATTCTAGGAGACACAGAGCACTCTTTAACAAATGCCACATCATTGTGTTCTTAATGCCACAGAGGTTGAAACCCTGAAGGAAAACACAGATAGGATAGAGACTTTGCTGATTCAAAAAATTGACATGGGGCCCCAGGACTGGAAAAAAAAGTAACATAGAATATATGAACTCTGAATGGAAAGACATTTTAATACTAACTTAAAACAATTTTCTATATTTTCATTTTAATATCTATTCTAAAGTTACCCATGATAAAAGTCTATATCAGAGCAAGTCTGCTTATAAAACAAGTACAATGTTGATACCAATAAATGAAAGTAAAATGGCAGACATACCCTGCTAGCACTTTAAAGTCCAAGCCGAATTCACTCCAGTAATTCAAGTGCTTGACCTTAATGAATCTATTAAGGCATAGGGGTGCATGCCTGTAACCCCAACACTTGGGAGGCTAAAACAGGAGGGTAAAGAGTATCCTCAGTAACTTAGTAAGACCCTGTTTCAAAATGAAAAATAAAAAGGACCAAGAGTAGAGCCCAAACATAGAATATTACTTGATTTAATCTGAGTACAAAAAAAGAAAATTAAGAAGGAACAGGAGGAAGAGGAGAGGGTAAAGGAAGAGGAGGGAACAGGAAGATAAAAAGTATTGATAAAAATTACTAAAATAATGGACAAAATTAATATGGCTTTTTTTTTTTTTTTTTTTTTTGGCGGTACTGGGGTTCCTGGAAGCCCTTCTATCTCCCGGCTACACTTCCAGACCTATTTTATATTTTATATTTGGAAACAGGGTCTCTTAAGCCAGCGAGGCTGGCTCCGAACCAGCGCGATCCTCCTGTCTCTGCCTCCCAAGCGCGGGGATTACAAGTGTGCGCCACCACGCGCGGCTTAATATGGCCATTTTTAAAACTCTAGAAGAACGTTTTCAATCAGTCAATTTATGTCACAGTTTAGTTGACAGCATTCTTCTTTCTCAGTAATAAAATTAGAACTGATATTAGCATTTAGGAGATAGAGACCAGAGGATGGAGGTTCCCAGACAGCCTCAGCTACTTAATGAGGTCCTTCACAACTCAGTAAGACCCTGTCTCAAAACTAAAAAGACTAAAATAATAATAATAATAATAATAATAATAATAATAATAATAATAGGGCTGGAAGTATAGCTCGGAAGTACAATTCCCCTGAGTTCCATCCCCAGGTACCACAAAATAAATAAATAAATAAAATAAAATTAGACCTGATATTATCTTAGATTTAATGATATACTGTAAATGATACTGATAATTTGACAGCAGCAATTATTTTGCATAGCTGGGGTTAAAATTGGTATTTATTTTATCTTCTATTTTATCTTTTTGTAATAAACAAAAGTAGATAAATAATATAAACTTTAAGATCCAATAGAGTAGCCCAGTATGCTGGGAGGCATTAGTCTAAAGATTCAACAGCCAGGCAAAGCAAGTAAGTGACGTCACTCAGTCCTGACATCAGGAGTAGGAGATCATTTACAGGGATTGGACTTTTACATGATTTCGGTTGTGTCATAAATGGGTTGTTGCCATTTGAAAAGTAAACATAAATATGACTGAAGAATATGTTGCCCTGATTGGACAAGAATGACTGAATTTGGATAAGGTTCAAACAAACCAAATACTGTATCTGCTAATTTATATGTGAAGCTTACACCAAAGCTTTTATGTGTGTGCTAACTCTTGCTTTCCTGCTTTCACTCTCTCTTTCTAGCTCTCTTACTCTTTTGTTCTCTCTCTCTCTCTCTCTCTCTCTCTCTCTCTCTCTCCCCTCTCCTAGTTCATTTCAAAATTAACAATGGAATATTCTTATAGGTGTAATTCCATATTACATGCTTTTGCAATCTGGGCTTCTTGTACCCATTGGCTGTCTTTATGTAGATAACTGTTCAGCTCATTTAATACCTGTCTTTAAAATCCTGAAATTGCCCAAAATTTTCTACTTTAATTGTACTACTATTATATTATCTTTCAAATTGTGTTTTATCTCAGTAGCATGACCTCCTCTCTAGGCAGTTAGTGATAATAACATTAGAACAGTCTTAACCCTAACCAATTCCAGATTAATGCTCTACTCTACACAACAAAAAAGCTATCCCATTCAGAAACAGAGTGCTAACTACCAGATTTATTTTTAATATAAAACAGTAAGACCTTTACAGAATAATCTAATATCTACAATCACACAGCAAAATAATTGCATTATTTCTTGGAAACAATCAGGCCTTGTCCATTTGTACTGATAACCTGCTTGTGCCTTGTACCAGTACTTGCTTTTTGACCTTGACTGTCAGACAGGAAAATGGAGGCATACAGCTGCAATTCTGGCTGGTCCGTAAAGGACTAATAAAAACAAACAAAGTAAGATTTCAGATTAGTTTGGTCCTTCCAGACATGAGGAAACCAAAATATTAAACTGAACTAAGACTAATCACAGGGACAAAACATATTTTCCAGACACTCTCATGCATTAAATCAAAGTATTTAATCTGAGGGTCACAGTCAAAAAGCAAGTCCTGGCACAAAGTATGAGAGTGATAAAGAGCCAAGAACCTGGAAATTAAGGAAACAAGAATGGGCGAGCACATTCAAACTGTACAGTGAGAGAAAAAGCCTCGGAGTCCTTCAGGTGCAGAAGCACAATTTTAGCTACTTTGTATAGAAAACTGCCATACTTAGGCATGTACAGATATAACAGTGGTTAAGATCAGCTCATATTGTCATTTCAAAATCATCTGACAATAATTTATACACTAAACAGTTATAAAATAGCAACAATGAGCATATCTAAAATAGCAATTATAGCCAGGCGCAGTGGTGCATGCATGTAATCCCAGCACTTGGAAGGCTGAGACAGAAGGATTGCACAGGATTGAAGCCAGCCTCAGCTACTTAGTGAGGTTCTCAGCAACTTAGTGGACCCTGTTTCCAAATAAAATATAAAATAGGTCTGGGAGTATAACCCTGAGGTAGAAAAGCCCCTGGGTTCCACCCCCAGTACCACAAAAATAAAATAAAATAAAATAAAATAGCAATTATTATATGCTATAAATTTTTCTAAGTTATTTACCTATATTAACATCCCCTTAATATACAAAACAACTTTATGAGTTGAGTACTAGTATGACTCCCTTTTTCAATATGCTTTAATTGGTGCATTATAATTATACATCATACTGAGGTATAAGCATATAGGTACACATATGTACACAACATTTGGTAAGGAGAAGACTTTCAGGAAGATGGAGACCAAGGCAAGCAGTACACATCAGTCCTGCTGACACTAAGTCCCTATTGCCATGAAAAACAGCATTCTGACAAAAGAAAAAAAAAACAGCATAAATTTAAAATGAGCACAAGTGAATGGCAGCAGAAAAAAAAAAAGCTAGAAGGCAGACGAGAGCAGAAAAGGTCCACACCTGCCTCCAATTGCTGTGGCAGCACCATCTTGACTCACTGTACTGGACTGCCAGAGACCCACAGGAAAAAAGCCAATGACTTGAAAGAAAGTAAGTGGCTGCATCTCATTGTAATTGTAAACCATCCATTCCTCCTGTAAATACCGGCTACAACTTGTAGCACTGACGGCCAAACTGACCTTGCCCTCCAGAGATTCAGAGTGGCATTTAACAACACCATATCCCACCATCCCTGTGGGAGAAAGCCCAGTGAGGCACCTAGAGGGACTCTTACAGCTGCAATAAGCTCGCTGGGTCTGAGACTTTGCAGTTCAACCTGACAATGGGCAGATGGAGTCTGTTGTTAGACACAGCAAAGACCTGGGCTCCGCATTGGTGGAAATTGTGGAGAAACAACTACGCATAACACTAGATCCTGCTCTATTAATACTGGCCATCTGCATAGACTGAGAGAGACTCAGAGAACCAAGTTTTCAGCAAGAAAGGTGCCAGTGACACTCAGCATTTGAAAAAGAGACTGCAGAGGCCAAGTCTGCTGAGTATTCATATATTTATAGGGTTGCATTATTTTGTTGTTGTTTTGGGGGAGGTTGTTTTTAATTTTGGTGGGGTTTTTTTTTGTGTGTGTGTATGTGTGTGTGTGTGTGTGTGTGTGTGTGTGTATGCTTGTTTGTTTGTTCTCTTCCCGACCCTTTCCACAAGCCTCTTTCCTTATACATAGTCCCTTCCACAAGCCTCTTTCCTTATATATATCACTTCTATTTTTATTTCTTTTCTCTTCTTTGTTTTATATTAAACCCACTTCATAACACTATACTAAATACACTACATCGGTTACTATAATCCTACTACATATTCTCTATCTCTAATCTCTACTATACAAAAGACCAAGTGACATTCAGAGGCAAACCACCTAGAATCCCTTCAGATTTCCCAAAACAAGTCAGGAAAGCCATAAGGGCCTGGAGTAACATATTTCAAACTCTGAAAGAAAACAACTTGCAGATCAAAATTTCCTACCCAGCAAAACTATCTCTCAAATTTGATGGAGAAATAAAAACTCCCACAACAAACAGAACCTGACGTAATTTATATCTTCAAAGCCAACACTAGAGAAAATACTTGAGATTAACTGCAAAGAAGAAATAAGTAATACATGCCAGAATCAGAGAAACAGAATTTCCATCAAGCACTGCACAAAAGAAATAAGTAATACATGCTAGAACCAAAGAAAGAATTTCCATCAAACAAACAACTAAGCAAAGAAGAACAAACACTACCTCAAACATAAGTTAAAACTAAAAAATGTTAGGAATTAAAAATCTTTCAATAATCATGCTGAACATAAATGGCAATTTATTGAAGAATTAAACAATTCCCCAATAAAAAACATAAGGTGACAAAATAGAATAAAAATCAGAATCCATTTATTTGCTGCCTGCAAGAAACACACCTTACAAGTAAAGATAGTAATGAACTAAAGGTGAAGGTCTAGAGCAAGGTAATCTATGCCAACAGAACTTGAAGACAAGCAAGAGTAGCAACTATAATATCAGACAAGTTAGACTTCAAGCCCAAGCTATCAGAAAAGACAAAGCAGGTAATATTTTACTGAGAAAAGGAGCAATCTAGCAAGAGGAAATAATGATAGTCAACAATTATGCTCCAAAGGTATAGCTACTTTCATAAAATAAATAATTTGTGATATTAAGTCATACATAAATCCCAATACAACAATAATGAGAGAGTCAACACCCCTCTCACATAGCTGGACCAATCTTTTAGACAAAAGGTCAGTAAAAATGCACCAAACCTAAAAAACAATAAATCAAATGGACTTATTAGACAGATATAGAATATTCCACCCAACTACAAAAGAGTTCACCTTTATCTCAGCTGCTCATGGAACTGTCTCCAAAGAAGACCACATCCTGGGCCACAAAATGAGTACTAGAAAATTCAAAAAATGTGACATACTTCCCTGTGTCTTTTCAGACCAATAGAAACTAGAAAGCAACTACAAGAAGACCCAGAGAAGCTACATAAACATGTGGAGACCGAACATCACATTGATGAATGAAGAATGGGTCATGGAAGAAGTAAGTAAGAAGTAATGGGTGAAATCAAGAAATTCCTGGAAACAAGTGAAATTAGAGATATAACAAACCCTCTGGGGCATGTTGAAGGCAGTATTAATAGGAAAATTCATAGCACTGAGTGCCCAAATAAGAACAGAAAATCACCAAATAAACTACCTAATGACATACATCAATTCCCTTGAAAAATAGAAACAGTCTAATCCAAAAGTCAGTAGAACACAGGAAATTATTAAAAGCAGAGCAGAAATAAATGAAGTAGAGAATTAAAAAAAATACAGAAAATCAACAAAAGCAAAAGCTGGTTTCTCAAAAATATTAACAAAATAGATAAACCACTAGCCAACTTAACGAGAGAGAGAGAGAGAGAGAGAGAGAGAGAGAGAGAGAGAGAGAGAGAGAGAGAGAACTCATCTTCAGGGCCCCAGCTTCGGGGTGTGCTTCTTCCCCATGGCCAGCTATCTGGCTTCAGATTTCACCTTCTCGCCCCTGCGAGTGGTGGAGCAATGGGCCTAAAGGGCCTGAGCCAGGCTTGGTTGACCATCGGAGCTGGTTTAGCTTCCCAGGCTCTCCCAGTGAGCAGGGAATTGGGCCGGTGGTTGGGTCAGACAGGGAGGTATGGGGGATTTCCCCGTGCACCTCACCATAGGAGTTCTGAAGATGGGTGCCTTGCTGCAGACCTCCAGTTGGAATGGGCCTGGTGCCCCAAGGCTGCCAAGAAAGCTCTCAGCTCAAGGGTGAGGTGGTAGCCAGGGTAGAGAGCAGCAGTTCTGAGGGAGCCTCCCTGGAGCCCTGTGCTGCCAATCCTCTTCCCTTGAAGAAGGAGAAGAAGCCAGAGTGGAAGTCTGAGGAGTACCAGGACATTGAAGCTCTACAGAAATAACTTGAGGAATTTGCCAAGGTGTTGAAGCAGAAGAGGCTCGCCCTGGGGTACACCCAGGCTGATGTGGGGCTTACCCTGGGGGTTCTCTTTGGGTAGGTTTGAAGCTCTGCAGCTGAGCTTCAAGAACATGTGTAAGCTACAACCGCTGATGCAGAGGTGGGTGGAGGAAGCGGACAACAATGAGAACCTCCAGGAGATATGCAAAACGGAGAACCTCATGCAGGGCCCAGAAGAGAAAGCAGACAAGCATCAAAAACTGAGTAAAAGGCAATCTGAAGGCCTTGCTCCTGCAGTGCCCAAAGCCCATGCTGCAGCAGATCAATGACATCGCCCAGGAGCTCAGACTCGAGAAGGATGCAGTCTGAGTGTGGTTCTGTAACTGGCGCCAGAAGGGCAAACAATCAAGCAGTAACTATTCCCAGCCAGAGGGTTTTGAGCCAGTGGGGTCACCTTCCCAAGAAGATCTGTGTGGGGAGCCATTAAGGTTTTCCCCTTATCTTTACTAAAAGAATACTTCTGACTGAATTTCCTTCGCCTAGAGTCAACAAGGTTTAGGGTCATGGAGGGTTCAAAGTAATTAAGGTCTGAGAGAAGATTAGGTTTGTGTTGTTCATGATGGCATGAGGGTATTGATTGACCTGCCTGTGATGTATGTACTTTGGATTGTCATTATTGTATTCTGGTGTAACATGAAGTGAGAAACTGTATAAATACCACAAGAGAAATAAACCCAGGATCAGTCAGTAGAGATATCGACCCAGGAGTAGACTGGCGATCCTCCCATGCTTGAATTGAATTCTTTGAATTAAATTCTTTAATCCTCACTCCTCTCTTCGGAACCCGTACTTTTGCTGGCTGGCTTCGGCAGACCTGTACCCTTTCCTCTGGCCCCAGGGCCCCATTTTGGTGCCCCAGGCGCCATTTTACCTCGCTCTACCCCTAGGTCCCTTTCCCTGAGGGTAGCACCTTACTTCTGGTCCCTGTCACTACTCTGGGCTCTCCTTGTCCCTAAACTAAAGTGGTGGCCCTTCCCAGGGATGGAGGAGGGGACTTGGGAGGGGAGATTGGAGCCTGTGCCAAGGCTTCTGAGGTGAAGGTCTTCATTTACTGAGGAAGGAATTGAAAGCACAAAGGGTGGAGACAGTTTTAGGGGACTGGTTGGAAGGAGGTGAGGCTAATGATGCTCTTGATTTTAATCCTCACATTGCTCAATACTTTGTTTTTGAATAAAGAAACCTGGGACACAATAACAAAAGAGATTCAATTCAAATTATGAAGATAAGAGGTAAAAAAGGAGATATTACCATGGACAATGCTAATCCAGAGGATTATCAGAAACTACTTTGCAAAACTATACTCCAACAAATTAGAAAGTCTGGAAGAAAATGACAACCTTCTAGATGAATATAACCTTCCTAAACTGAGTCAAGAGAATATAGAAAATTTAAACCAACCAATAGCAATTAAAGAGACTGAAGCAGCAATAAAGAGCCTACCATCAAAGAAAAGCCTAGGACCTGATGGTTTCCCAAATGAATTTTATAAAACCTTTATAGAGCTAGGTATGGTGGCACATGCTTGTAATCCCTGCGCTTGGGAGGTGGAGACAGGAGGATCACACAGGTTTAAAGCCAGGTGCACTGGCTTAAGAGACCCTGTTTCCAAATAAAAAAAGTATAAAAATAGGTCTGGGAGTGTAGCCCGGAGGTAAAAGGGTTTCCAGGAACCCCAATACCACCAATAAATAAATAAATAAATAAATAAATAAATAAATAAATAAATAAAACCTTTATAGAAAATCTAATCCCAATACTCTTCAATTTATTTTGTGAAATAAAAATAAATGGGGCTCTCCCAAATACATTCTATAAAACCAACATCACATTAATACTAAAACCAAATAAAGACAGCTCAAGGAAATAGAACTACAGGCCTATATTACTTATAAACTTAGATGCAAAACTGCTGAACAAAATAGTAGCAATGCACACTCAAAAACACATCAAGAAAATTATATACCATGACCAAGTAGGGATGCAAGGCTAGTTCAACATACAAAAATCAATCTATATAATTCATCACATAAGCAGAACCAAAGACAAAAATTGCATGATCATTTCAATAGATACTGAAAAAGCATTTGCCAATATTCAACACCCATTTATGCTAAAAGCACTGCAGAGAATTGGAATCGAAAGAACATACCTCACTATTATAAAGGCAATACAGAATAGGCCCACAGCCAACATCATATTAAGTGGGGAAAAACTGTGAGAATTCCCCCTAAAAACAGGAACAAGACAAGGATGTTCATTATCACCATTTCTTTTCAATATGGTACTTGAGGCTCTAGCCAGAGCAATAAGGCAGGAAAAGGAAATCAAAGGAATACAAGGAAGAACTAAAATTATCACTATATGCAGATGACATGATACCAAGAGGACCCAACAAACTCAACTTAAAGACTTATAAAACTGATCAACAAATTCAGAAAAGTGTCTGGATACAAAGTTAATCTTAAATCAGAAGATTCCTGAATGACAGCCATAAATCCACTGAAAAAGAAATCCAGAAAACACTTTCACTCAGGATATACCACAAAAAAACAAAATATTTAGGAATAAACCTAATCAAGGAAGTAAAAGACCTCTACAAAAGAATATAAAACATTGAAATAAAAAGAAATTGAAGATGACCTTAGAAGATGGAAAAATCTTCCATGGTCTTGGATATGTGGAATAAACATCATCAAAATGATCATTTTTTTCAAAAGTGATCTACAGATTTAACACAATACTCATTAAATTATCAAGGTCATTCCTCACATACATAAAAAAAAATTAGTCCTTAATTTCATTTGAAACAAGACAGATTAGCCAGCCAACATAGTTCTCAGCAATAAAAACCATTCAGGAAGCATCACAATATCTGACTTCAAACTATACTATGAAGCCATAGAAATAAAAACAGCATCATACTGGCATAAAAACAGATACACAGACCAATGGAGCAGAATAGAAGACTCAAACAAATCTCTATATTTACAGCCAATTGATTTTTGACAGAGAACAAAAACATACACTGGAAAAAAGCCTCTTCGACAAATGGTGTTGGCAAAACTGGTTAGCCATATGCAGAAAAATAGAAATAAACCCCACTTTCTCACCTTGCACAAGAATCAATTCAAAACAAAAGACTTGGAAATTAGACCAAAGACCTTGCAGCATCTTGAAGGGGGCATAGGTCCAACACTACAATACATAGGCACAAGTAAAATCTTTCTCAACAAGACCCTAAAGGCACAAGAAACTAAAAGGTGGATCAATATGTGGGGTTGTTTTAAACTGAAGAGCTTCTGTAAAACAAAGGAAATTATCAAGAATCTCAACAGAGAGTCTATAGAATGGAGAAACTTTTTGCCAGCTATTCCTTTGATAAAGGACTAATATCTAGAGGATATAGAGAACTCAAGAAACTCAACACTAAGAAAACATATAGCCCAATCAAAAAATGGAAAAGTGAACTAAATAGATGCTTCACAAAAGGAGAAATTCAAATGGCCAATAACTGTATAAAAAATTCTCAATATCACTAGCAATTAGAGAGATGCAAATCAAAACTTCCTTGAGATTTTAACCTAACTCCAACTAGAATCACAATCATTAGAAACACAAACAGCAAAAAATTCTGGTGAGGATATGGAGAAGTGGGAATTCTAATATATTATTGGTGGGATTGCAAATTAGTGCAACAACTTTGGAAAACAGTATGAAGGATCCTCAGAAGAATGGGAATGTACATACCATGTGATACAGCAATACCACTTCTGAGTATCTACCCTATAAAAGAGAAACCAAAATACCGAACTAATGCATCCATATTTATGTTCAAAGATACACAATTTACCATTGCTAAACTATGGAACCAGCCAAGATGTCCATCAGCAGATGAATGGATTACAAAACTATGGGATATGTACACAAAATCATTTTACACAGCCATAAAGAAGAATAAAATTACATCATTTACAGGGAAATGGATGGAACTGGAGAATATTATGCTAAGTAAGATTAGTAAGGCACAAAAAGTAAAAAAAAATCAGATGCCCTCTCTAATATGCCAAAGCTAGGGAGAAAATGGGTCACAGGAGGAACTCTAGATGATGACAGAGAATCTACAGATGAGCAAATAAAGCAACCTAACTGAGGGGGATGGGAGGGCAAAGAGGGAAATTCCCTAATGTACATGATGCAAATTCACAAACATCTCAAAGTCAATCCCTAAGCCAAACATAAGAAGGAGGGTAGGGGGAGGAAATTGGGGAAAGACTAAATGAGTGATGTGTGCATGTATGCCTCTACCATCTTGTACCCCATTAAGATGTATAATACACCAATAACAAAAAAGAGGCAGTCCACAGAATAAGAGATAAATAAAAAAATATTTTGGTGTTTCCCTCTGGGTCCTGTCTCTCTCTCTCTCTCTCTCTCTCTCTCTCTCTCTCTCTCTCTCTCTCTCTCTCTCTCTCTCTCTCTCCATATATATATATATATATATATATCATTGAGTTTGGTATTGATAATTTCACATATATACATAGCATTATTTAAACTTTTGCTTTTGTTATATCTCCTTCTCCCTTCTTCCCTCCCCAAAACCTCCTCCATTGCTCACTCCTTTGTCTGAGGTCTTTTATGGGTCCCCATTTATTGATGAGGAAACTGAATCAAGAAAAGATTAAGTAACTTGACCAATGTTAGCCAGCTAGTCAGTTTTAGAGAGATGTCCACAAACTCAGCAATTCTAGCCCTGATGTTTCTTTTCCTAACCACTCTGACACTTTTCTCAGTGTTATTTTATGTGTTTAAGAATTTGATTACTGGTGTGGTTGAGCTTTCTCTCATGCAATTGACTTTTTCTCCTGTGAAGTGCTTTTCCACGCTCTTTGCCCATTTTCCTAATGGAATGTTGATCAGGTTTGTTGTTATACTAAATGATGGGACCACATGTAAAAGGGTGAAGTCACATGGTGAGACAGGAAGCCAAAGAGTGGGGAGGGGCCACTCCTCCAGATTATATATATATATATATATATATATATATATATATATATATATATTGGTGTATTTTAATTACATATCATAGTGAGGTTCAAACCGACATTCACACAAGTCTTGGTATGTCTACCTTCAGGTCACACCCCACCCCACTACGAACTCCTCCTTGTACATATTAGTGAGGCTGGTAGTGATACCTTCATACCTAAGAACAGCATAACTTGAATTGTATCTGTCATCAGTTCTTCCTTTTCCACTCCCCAACCTCTCCTCTATTCCCTTCTACTATTCTACTGATTTCTCTCCTCAAATATCTAAAGTTCATTTTGTTTCCCATTTCCTCTCTAGCTTCCACATTTAGGAGAAAACATTCAGCCCTTGACTTTCTGACTGGCTGATCTCACTTAGCATATGTAATGGTCTGAATTTAGAATGCCCCCACCAGCCCTCATGAAAACAAAGTTGCAGTGTTGGAAGCAGGGTTTGGTTGCTAAGCAAAGGTCCTGGGGATGTGGCCTTGAAGACTCTATGCTTCTCTCCTCCCCTTTCCTTTCTGCATTTGGAAAATATTTTTAAGTGTCTAGATTGATATACAACCCCATCACATCCAGTCTCCATTATGAGAACAGAGCCTTGCTCTCTCCCTGGCTCCACTTCCTGACACCATTCTTTGAGCTTCAGACCCTAGCCTCACTTGGACTGAACCCAGAATCTCCAAAAATACAGCAAATAAATTTTCTTTCCTCTAAGATATATGGTCAGTTGATTTGCATTATATCAGTAAAAATGTTGACTGAGACAGCATAATATACTCTAATTCACTTTATTTTTCTGTAAGTGACATAATTTTGCTGTTCTTCTTGGCTGAGTAAACTTTCATTGTGTATATATGACACATTTTTGGGGGGAGGGCATTGGTACTGGAGTTCCTGAAAGCCCTTCTACCCCCGGGCTACACTCCCAGACCTATTTTTTTTGGGGGGGGGAAATAGGGTCTCTTAGCGTGGCTGGCTTCGAATCTGCACAATCCTCCTGTCTCCACCTCCCAAGCACAGAGATTACAAGCATACGCCACCACAACTGGCTTATATGACACATTTTTGTTATCCATTCATCTGTTGATGGACACCTAGGTTAGTTCTATAACTTGGCTGTGGTTAATTGTGCCTCAATAAGCATACACAAAAGAATAAAAAAAAGGTTGGGTTTTTTGAGACGATAAATAAGATCAATAAACCTTTAACCAACCTAACCAAAAGAAAGAGTTGACCCAATTACTAAAATAAGAGATTAAAAATGAAATATCACCACAGATGGTCTTGATTTTCCATAACTCACTCTTAACAAAACTAAATTATTCATAAGACTAGTATTAATTAATTCCTTCTGAAAGCAGCACCCTACTTGACCTAATTACTTTAGACTAATCCCTGCCTTTCAAAGGTCCCACCCCACTCACATCACCATGCTGGAGACCAAGCCTCCAACACATGAACCCTTGAGGACACACTATATCCAAACTTAGTACAAGTACCCACAACAGTGCCTACATGTAGCAGGTCCTAAATATTTATGACAAGAAGGAATTTTGAGGTATTTGGTACCAATGCATAAAATTAAAATGAAGAAGTCATGTTCAATATACAAAGGATACTTTTAGAAAATTATAACTATCCAAAACTAGAATGCCTCATCTCTAAGGGGAATATCAGAAAGAGATAACCACTGTTTAGAAGTGCAAAGCCTTAGGTCTAGGAATATGACCAACTTTCAATCTCTCTCCTTCTTTTACATTTCTTGTACTTGTTACTGTGAACACTGAACTATTCTTTAATTCTAATCCTCCATACTCTTTCATTCAAATTATTTAATTGTCAAGCAAAGGTTGAATGTATTTAAGGTGACAATGTGGTAATTGGATATACATTTATATTTTCTGATGGTGACTACAATCGAATTGATTAGTGTACCTCTCACCACCCACACAGAATATAATCTTACTCTTCTGGCTGTCAGCTGCACTCTTTGAACTTGACCCTTCAAAGGTCAACTTTTGTTTTTCCTGTCTCCTTGGTATCACTTCTGTTGTTTAGTATTATACACAAAAGCAACTGCCAAAAACGGTGACAAATAGCAAATTATATGACTCCTCTATCACTACACACGAGTCACTCACATATGTCCCCCTACAATTCGTATCAATCAGTTCTGATTCATCTCAGGATTCCTGTTACCCATAGAATTGCATTTCTAAGACCTTTATTCTATGACAGACCTTTAACATGCACAAAGAATGCTACAACTACCTATAATTTATCCTGGAAAAATGGAGCTAAAATTTTTCATCTGATTCCCTTCCAGCTAATACAGATTCTATAGAGCAACAAATAAATAACTTACAAAGTTATTAAGTGGAAAAAGATATAGATAAATATATTTTATGGATTTCCATAGTCACTCAAAAATAGTGAAAAGCACATTTTGGAGATATTCTCTCCTTTCCAACTTATTCAAAAATACATCTTTAATTGAATGTGGTGACACACACCTGTATCCCAGCATTTGGGAGGCTGACACAGAAAGGTAACAGGTTTGAGGCCAACTTCAGCAACTTAGAGAGATCCTGTTTCAAAATTAAAAATAAAAAGGGGTTTAGGGGTATAGCTAAGAGGTAGAATGCCCCTGGGCATTAATCCCCAGTACTACTAAAATAACCAAATAAAGATAGATTTTTTTTATGTCTCCTTACCATCCTTTTACATTATCAGATGGTGTCATATGCAACTATGTTAGAAACCATGTACTTGGTGACTATTCATGTCTGCTTTTTTAAATCTAGTAATTGAACACTTCAAGGAAATTTAGAATGTAGCAACCATTCACTCTAAACTGGTTCGAAAGTATCTTCCCCTCCAACAGAGCAATAGCCTTCACACCTGTTGTAGGAGACAACGACATAGATTTTTCTAATCCTCAGAACAATGAAGTACAGTCTATGTAGGGGAAAGTCTTAAGTCAACTCTGTTGAAAGGAGCCTTTGTGAATATTTCAGTGTCCTTGCTCAGGCTTTTCAAATGTGAAGGATTTATATGTCTGTGTAAGCAATTGAGTCCATTTCTATTTATTTCTAAAAGCATTATATATTCATATATCAGCAAATGTGTACAAAGAGATTTACTTATATAAATTTGTCATTAAATTTATGCCTTTCTGCACGTGGAAAGTATTTTTAAGTGTCTAGATTTATATACAATTTCATCGCATCAAAGTTCTCTTAAGTAATGAGTAAGTACTTAAAGCTCCTTTACTCCTACAAGGAAAATAAGGAGCCAGGTAGCTGCAAGTTGGAAGAGATTATCTAGTCTGGAAATTATTAATTTAGGGGACAAGAGGCTGTTAAAACCATTCAAATTGAAGTATTTCCCTAACTTACTAGTATTTTCAGCTGGAGCCAATAATTTCTAAAAAACGACATGATGATAATGCATCACATATACTAAAATATTGGTTAGCTATTAAATAAGGTACTTGGAATGTGTATTTGAACCACTTGTGCCTTCACTATTGACCAGCAGAGTTGTACACACTCCCTCTGGGTATGGTGCTCAGAGTCTGACTGCTGTCCCCTCCAGCCTGTGTTTCTTTTTCCCTGGTCTCTCTGGCGTGGACTGCAATGTGCTTATTACACATTCCTAATGCACCCACCCCTGGTCCTGCACTATATCCCTCAGGATGCTCTCCTGCTCCCAGGACTAGTTTTGGTAAATCTCACCTTCCCTTCTCTACTTGTGGCTCCTTGCACACTTGCCTTCCTCAGCACATGCTCCATCTGTATATGGCACGCCACGGCCACTCTCCCTTTCAGGTTAAAAAATACTCTGCCTTGCAGTAGGCATTCTCTAAGAAGACTTTCAGTTTTTTCAGCCTGAATATCTGTATAGAACAGGAAGTGGCTACTTTGTCTTGGGATTGCACCATCCATCAGAGAATAACATGTATTAGGAGTGTAAGGGAGACTCTTCAAAACAATGTTAATGTGGTGTTTTCCTACACAGTGGCATCACAACAATGGGCTTATTATTTATTTATTTTATTACTTATTTATTTATTCATACATTTGTTTATTTGCTGTGCTGGGGATTGAACCCAGAGGCATTTTACCTCCAAGCTACAGCCCCAGCCCTTTTCTGTTTGTTTATTATTATTTTTTGAAACAAGGTCTAAGTTGCTGAGGGCCTCACTAAGTTGCTAAGGCTGGCCTTGAATCTATCATCCACCAGTCTCAGCCTCCCAGGCATGAGAATAATAGGCATGGGCCACCATGCCAGGCAACAGCTGGCTGTGTGTGTGTGTGTGTGTGTGTGTGTGTGTGTGTGTGTGTGGTGTTGGGGATGAAATCCAGGGGCCTTCTACCTCTGGGCTACACTCCCAGACCTCTTTTATTTTTTATCTTTTATTTAGAAAAAGGGTCTCACTAAGTTTCTGAGCCTGGCTTCAAACCTATGTGATCCTCCTGTCTCAGCTTCCCAAGTACTAGGATTACAAATGTGCACCACCACACCCAACTGCAGCTGGCTTTTTTAATTTCAGTACTTATTAAGGGAAGGGCTCAACCAAAAGGCCCAGAAGTAACAAAAAAGTGATGCTTGAACAGCATAATGTTGGTTAGTGACACATAGCTGAGGAAAATGGGCTAAAAAGATCTATGAAACATGCCAGCCATGTTTCCTAGATCTCCCATGTGGGGTCATTGTGAGCACGCCTCCACTGAAGTGCTCTTCCTTCTATCCCCCCCATAGGGTCTCACCCACTGTCAAGCTTCAGTTAGCCAAAACTGGTTCAGTAACTTTAATAATTTTCCATCTGAAACTTGTGAACCAGGCTGCAGGAACTTTAGAAGCCATTTTTGTGGCTACATCCAGCACCTCAGGTAGGTACCTCCTACCTTATATTTCTTTCTACTTGCTCTGTTTTGTTATCATAAATTCCCACCACATAATTGATTACTTACTTCTCTGCCCAGTTTAATTAAGTCAGCATTTCAGCAGCCAATGCTTGGCTCTCCATTCCAACCTCAGCCCTGATCTGTTTTATATAACCTCTCTTTGGCTCCATAGTCTAAGACTCTGCCATTAGGAAACCCAAATGAAGATGGTCTTCCAAAGCCACAGTTGTATAGTTAATATGAATGATAAGAATAGAACATGAAAAATTAAAACACATGCTCTGTGAAAATAGCTGCTCCAACTGTGTCTTTTAACATGGACAGATCAGCTCAGGTTTCAAATCACCTGCCATCTTTAAAATAAAACACAAACACCGTTCATTTGACCTTTTATTCACTGAGTACCAATTTAGGTTCATAACCTTTGAGTCTACCTGATCTTCCACTACTAATTCTGAATCTTAAAAATTCCTTCCCTCTAGCCTTTCAAGCTGGCACTCATGACATATGCCTTGGTGTATAGGAGCCTCAGATTCTCAGAAAACATTGTTCAACTTGAGGACTTTAGTTCCCCAAACTGGTGTCATTTCAGGTTGGATCTTTCTTCCCTGGCCTTATCATCATGACTTGTACTCAGTGGGGCAGAAAAAAATTGAATAATAATTTTTATTTTTTTTTAATTTCAGTGATTTTTTTCCATGATAGTGAGTGTGCACTGTGAGAGTTCTGAGTCAACGAACTAATCCCAGGCTTCTTTAAGCAAAAGCCATAGGTTTATAGGCAGTGCCATTTCAGAAAGGAACTTAGAACCATTACTGGCTAAAAGTTTTCTATAACATGGCATGTGAGACTTATTCCTATTTAAAAACACATAAAATATGTCCCAGAGCAATAAGAATTATGTGCAAATTATACAGTCTGAAATGAAGATATTGATTACTTAGCTTCCAACCACAGGCAAAAATATCTACAACTTAAAGATGCATATTTCTCACTAGCTCTCCTCAAGCCCTCTTAATTTTCTCCCACCTTTAATTTTATTTTTATAAAAAATTACAATTATGTTACTTTCCTTTCAAAACAGAGGTTACCACTTGAAATTCAACCACCCATTCCAATGACTTTGAACTTACAACTCATTTTTTTAAATTGCCAATGCTATTTGCTAGTTTCCTAGGTAACCAAGAATCTGATGCAAAAAGGGACTAGATACTCAAAAGAAAGTATAACACACATACACTCAACCAAACACAAAGCAATCTTCTTCATTTGCTAAAATAGATTTGACCAAGTGTTTTTACATGGTGGCAGATGGTAGCTGCATTAATATTTATGCTGGACATGAGGAGAGGCTTGGAAGAAAAGAACTTTAGATTGGAGACTCCTCCTTGGAAATAGGTAGAAAATCAACATATCAGTACAAAACGAGCACAGGCTCCCAAGTCTGAGATTGAATCATCCTTTGTTACATCTCCACTGTCTTATCTTGGGCAAGTCTCATCTATTCTGAATCTCAGTTTCCCTACGTGTTCAAGCTAAATTACAAAACTGAAATGGTAATTAAATGAGAAGATGTTTGTGAAGCATAATTAATGCTACCATTCCCCATGTGCTTACCTGGCACAGGCACACATAAAAGCATGATACAGTTAAGTAGTGGTACTTCCATTTTAGAGCAAAGAGAGTAAGATCCTGAGAGTTAGTCTCTGGTCTCAGGTAATAAATGACAGATGTCAAATTCAAGCCAGACTATAATTAGACCCCAAACTCCATGCTCTGGACCTCTCCATTGTCATATAGTAGGAAAGTACCTGCATTGTGGTAGACATTCAGTGCTTTCTTAATATTGTAAATGCAAGAGATACTTTGAAGACTTCCAGGCTGCACAAATGCAGCAGTGCCATTCACAGCAGGGCCAGTGTGAATGGCACTCCCAGAACAGTCATCCAGTCAGCACACATCCATTGTGACCAAGTGCTATGGCCCTGGGCACTAACTGCCATGGGTCTCTGTGATTACAAAAGAAGAGATAGAATCGAGCATGATGGTACATGCTTGTAGTCCCAGTTCTTGGGAGGCTGAGACAGGAGGATTACAAGTTTGCAGCCAGCCTCAGCTACTTAGTGAGGCCCTCCACAACTTACTGAGAACCTGTTTTTAAAATGAAGAATAAAAAATAGAGCTGGGATATAGCTTGAAGGTAGAATGCCCCTGGGCTCAACCCCTGGTACCACAAAAGGAAGGAAGGAAGGAAGGAAGGAAGGAAGGAAGGAAGGAAGGAAGGAAGGAAGGTGTCGTGCGCAGTGACGACTCTTACACGATCTTCCTCAAGCAGTTTTATTACCCCAGGTTCTTGTACAGTTCCCGTAAATCTTCTTCCCGTAAATCTTCTTCATCTTCACCCGTAGATTCTCCCGTAGATCCCCTCCCCCCAGAAATCTTCCCCTTATATAGAGCCCAACAGCCAATCAGCAGACTGTTCACGTGCACAACTCATGGCAACAGCCAGTCCATTGGCTGTTGCCCTATGGCATGCGGTGTTCCCGTGTATCTCATGCTCTTGTCGTCACTTCCTGAAAGCTGTTTACCACCTAAGTGCTCTGGGGAAATTCCGCTCAGCGCCATCTTAGCTCTCGGACTTATTGGCTGATGGGCGGGGCCCGTCACAGGAAGGAAGGAATAAAAATAGATTTGTAGTGAGCCCCCAGCATCTTCTGAACAGATTTTACACATTTTAAGACTGTCTAAAATTATGTCTGTTGCTTCTCCTAGGTAGAAATCAAAATTCCTTTTTCTAGCTTGCCTTGCTTGGGAAGTTTGAGTGTAGGATGTAGAAATTCTGATACCTGGGTTGATGTGATGAGACTATATTTGATCTATATGTCAGATCTGGAACATCTGTATTCCATTTCAAATGAGAGCAATGTGAGGCACCACACTGACCCTCTCACTGTTTACTTAATCTCCAAATTTTTACTTTTCACCACTGCCATCCCCAGCTGAGCCACAGCAGGCAAGCAACTACTTTCCCACCTAAATGGTGCTGATGTAGACTGTCTCTTTTATCAGCTCTCCGACTCTTCTAGAAACCAAAATTCTCCAGGTTTTCCAGGTTGCTTTTGCCGAGCTTTCGCAACCCCTCTTCTCAATGTCTTCCTACCACAGTTTGGCAGTACAGGACTGTTGTTTTACTTCATTCTTGGGGGGCTGCTAAGTTCCTGTGGGATCCTCCAATCAAGACCAGTCCTCCCAGGGTCACTTCCCACCATAAAGTAACCTAACAATGTTTCCTAAAGACTCTCCCCTTCCTAAATTAACTCTTATGCTAACTATTAAGAAAGTGGTGTTTAATTTTTATCTACTTGTGTGACATATTTGGTATAAGTAGATGGCACATAGAACATGCTAAATAAATATTAGTTCTCTTACTGCCTCCTCTCCACTTCCTGTTTTCGCAGGCATAAGCCATTTGAGAACAGGAACTATAGCTCAACGTGATGATACAAGCCTGTAATTCCAGCACTTGAGAGGCTGAAAAAGGTAGATTGCAGATTTGAGGACAGCCTCAGTAATGTAGCAAGAGTCTCAGCAAACCAGAGATCCTGTTTCAAAACAGAACATGAAAAGGGTTGGAGGATGTAGCTAGGAGGTAGAATGCCCCTGGACTCAATCCCAAGCACCCCTCCCCAAAATCAAAACAAAACAGAGACTGCCATTCTTATTCTACCCAGTGGTGCCTATAGACAGACATCAGCAGGTCCATGTTTGTGATATTGACTTGGTGGGGATGGTAGTAGGGACCCAAAAACACAAAGAGAAGAAATTTATAGAAAAGATGCCCACAACCACCATTCCTAAAAGTTGAATTTTATTTTATAAATGTCTCTAATATAATGTCATCCTTCAAGCAGCTGATTTTTCTTCCCATGAACTATTTTCCTTCGTTCAACCCTCTCTTGTTTCATTAAAACCCTCTAGTGGGGATTCCCCAAAGCGCTCTACAGTATAAATTAATTCCTATGGGCCCAACGTAATGGCCTGGTAACAGAGCAACACTGAGAATATGATTTGCCTTGAGTATCAGGAGTTTCCCAGGCCAACAGAGTTACAACCCTTATTTATACAGACACACCCTGCAGCAGAACCTTAACTCCCTCTCCTCAGCGAGAGGACTTAATGATTCAGAAAGCATGTGACACCGTAGATACAGACTACCGATCCCTCACCCCCATTTAAACTCTCTAAATTAACCAGGTTGGTCAACTTGGTAACATATAAACACTTGCTGTTTTGTCCTATCCTTGTTTGTGTATTTGCCTTTGCAAAATGACCCATCCACATCCTTTCTTTTGAGTGTCAATGAAACGCCCCTTCTCTCTCTGTCCCTCTCTCTCTTCCAGCAATGGCACTAGTAAAATGAACTTCTATAATTACTCAACTCCATGAACATTAATCTCTTTATCTGCAATATGCAGTCTGAGAGCAATTGGACCTACTTGGGAGTTGTTCTCAAGGTGAAATGAGATAAGATATATAAAGTACCTGGCACAGGGCCTGATACGTAACAAAGCTCAATAGAAATGGGTTTCCTTCCTTCCCTTCCCCCTTCTCCTCCAGCCCCCCTTTGTCTCACCTCTTCTTGAACTCCTCTAACATAGAACTTTATTTCTTCTTCCATTCATCAAGGTCCTTGGAAGCCCTTTTATTTAACACATTCACTCAATGCATGTAATAAATATTAAATGTGTGAAAAAAGTCCTGTGACATTGGGGATATATGTATATCCCGAAAACACTACATACATTCAGAGCCTGCCCCTAACAAAATACACATGATAGTAAGGCAGTAAATATTTGATATTAGACATAATTGTACTACAATGTACTTTCTGCTATAAATAAGTAATGAATGTAAAGGACAGAGTGACAAACTAGAGAATATCAATGAAAGCTTCAATGAAAAGAAATTGAGGTTGGGTATTAAATAATTAGTAGGAGTTCATGGTGGGAACATGGTTAAAAAAAAAGACAATAGGCAAAGGGAAAAAATTGTCTTAAAGAAATAACTCACCACAGGAAAAGATTCTGCAGGCATATTTAGGTCCCTGCATTGTGAACCACAATTATTGAGACCTTATTTTTAAAATTGAAAGGCAGGACACACAAATACAATGAAAATTAAAGGACAAAAACACCAAAACATTTTTGAAACCTAGAATGTGTAGTTGAGATTCCCAGAAAAGCAAAATAAATACATGAAACCATAATTATCAAAAAATAAGGAAATGGCTAAATAAGTAATAACTAACCAAATCAAGACATAAAAATGACAATGGAAAAATGTAATAGCATTGAATATCTTTAGAGAACCTAAAATAGATGATTCTGATTATAATATATGAACAGGACTTTTAAAGACTACACATAGTTGGGAGTGGTGGCTCATTTCATGTAACCTAGTACTTGGGAAGCTGAGGCAGGAAGATCACAGGTTCAAGTCCAGTCTCAGCAATTTAACAAAACCCTTTGCAATTCAGTGACACCCTGCTTCAAAATAAAAAATAAAAAGGGCTGGAGGTGTAGCTCAGGGGTACAGTGCTCCTGATGTCATCCCCAGTATTTCCCCCAAAAAAACTAAATCACTTTTGGATATTTCTGTAGTGATCTTTGTAATAAAATCCTTTTAGTGACGATGAATGCCTGTAATCCCAGCTACTTGGGAGGTGGAGGGAGGTAGGAATATTACAAATTTGAGACCAGCCTGGGCAACTTAACAAGACCCTGTCTTAAAATGAAAAAGAAAGAGGACTGGTAATGTAGTTACATGATACACTGAATTCATATGAAGCCCCTGGATTCCATCCCCAGTATAAAAAATAAATTTTAACCCTTTCACAATAATTTATTATATTAAGTAAGAAAGGATGATATATTTCTACTCAAGAAATACATAAGCTGGGCATGGTGGCGCATGCTTGTAATCCCAGTACTTGGGAGGATGAGACAGGAGGATCATGCAGGTTCAGCTACTTAGTGAAGCCCTTCACAACTTAGTGAGACCCTGTTTCAAAATAAAGAATAAATATCGGGCTGGAATTGTAGCTCGGAGGTAGAATGCCCCTAGGCTCAATCCCCAGTAAGGCAAAAAAGAAAAAGAAAATCTTGTATGCTTACAAAATTACTTTCAGTTGTGTTTCAGCTTAATCTATAACAATCTTTTTATTCCCACTAAAACAACAAACCAGGCATTTGAAACACTTAAGCAAATGATCCCCTGATGATAACTTCTGTGGGTCCCATGGTCCTCCAGCATCTCTGCTCCACCTCAGAAACTGGAGTCCCATCGAGAGAAGTTGTAAGTTTTTGCACTCAGAATATAGCATCTTTTATGTGCACAGTGCAGTGTACTAAAGCTGCGTCAATGAGAACTTATTAACTTAGAGACAAAATGGAGTCTACCAGTTCTTTCTTTTCCAAGACAATAAAATGAGCTATGAAGATTTTTACCGGGTTCATGAATTCTAGACATGAATCTCGTTACTAGCCTGTTGTGGAATCTGAAGGAGGAATAAAGAAAGATCAAAGGTTAAGAAAACGGAGCATTGCCCAAACTAGGAAACACAGAGGATACCAGTGGGACTCCAGATAATGGAGGGGAAATATCAGCAAAGTTTGAATGGAAAGATAGGAGAGGAGGAAGGCTGATATTGATTAATGAGGGTCTACATCTGAATACATGTAAAATTATGAATAAGACATGGTTAACCTGGACAACCATTGGTGGGAGGGGGGAAGGGAAAACGGGGGCGGGGGGGAGAGGGCACCAAATATAGTTTAAATGTATACCATTTATGTTCAATAAAAAATTGTTTAAAAAAATTAATTGCATATTTCAAAATATCTAGTCAAGAGGATTCTGGATGCTTCCAACATAAAGAGACAATAAATGAGAGGTGACGGATATTCCAGTAATTCTGATCTGATCATAATACATCATATATACACATTGAGAGATCGCTCTGGACCCCACGAATGTGTGCAATTATTATGTGTCAATTAAAAATCTTTAGCATATTTTTAAATAAAAAGGAATGTATTAATTTCTTGTTTTCTTTTCTCTTTTAAGTTCCTAATATTTAAAATAATGAAAGCTTTAACATTTGATTTTAATATGCTTAAAATAGCCCATTTTGAGTTTCTTATTATCTGGTTGTTATGGAATTTTGCTTACCCAAATTACAAAATTAATGCACACATTTTAAATATATCAAAATAATTAGGAGTCATAAGAATGTCACACATCTAACTTTAAAGAAGCCGACTGAACCAATTTTATATTATTGGCTCCTCTCTTTGAAGTGTGCACAAGCACTTTATTCAGTTCTTAAGTGCGACATACTATACTACAAACAGGAAAATGATTATTTTCTTTCATAGTCAGAACTCTTTTTAATTGTTTTGAATACCACAGTTTCTCTTTCATTGGAATTATTAATCTTGAAAGGTCAGCTATAAATATCTTTCCCCAATATTTTTGCAGCATATAAGACTGAGCGTCTTCCTAATGAGCACAGTGCTTGTCAGCTTTGATTTTCTTTTTGCAGCCGTAGGTGATCAGCGGCTCAAATACTCCTAGAGTTTCTCAGGCTCAGGAGCCCAAGCCTTTCTGAGGTGTTCACTAGTGTGGGATGCTAACAGGGGAATTGAAGTAGAAGGACAGTGAGTTCACATTTTGGATCTCCCAAGTTGCCCAGAGGAGTGGATTCAGCTTCTGACACGTTCATTAATAAATCACATGTAGCCGGACACGGTAGCGCACACTTGTAATCCCAGTACTTGGGAGGCTGAGACAGGAGGATCACAAGTTTACAGCCAGCCTCAGCTACTTAGTGAGGCCCTCCGCAAGTTAGTGAGACCTATTTCAAAATAAAAGAAAATAACAAAAAATAGGGTCAGTGGTATAGCACGAAGGCAGAATGCTCCTGGGTTCAATCCCTATTACTGCAAAAAATAAAAAAATTAAAACTTTTTAAAAATTTAAAAGCAAATCACAGGTAAGCAACACAATACTGTTTACTAAGCATCTTACACTCATATCCTGCTCCTCAACTGTGTCAGGGAGGGCCAAATTTTCCTACCACAAATCCTACACTCACCCCAACACACCATCACCACTCATGGGTTTTGCAGTCAAAGCTGTGCTTGAATTTTGATTCTGCCACTTTAAAGTCTTGGGCAATCCCCACAAGATCTCTGTGCTTCACTCTCCTCATCTGTAAAGCGGGGATCATAGGAACTCCAATCACATGGTGTCTTTGTGAGCATGGAATAACACATGTGGCCCTTAGCACACCTGCAGCCCTGGGATCCTCCTAATTTTAGTTGTTATGATTGCAAACGCTGCCATCATTATTCTTTTCCAGATGTGGTTCTCAGAGTTGCTCCGGCAGGAGGCACAGTGGCATGGTGGTTAGTTATGAAGAGAGTCACACTAAGCAGACCTAAATTCAAATCCCACCATTGTCAAGTAAAAACCATGCAACTCTGAGCAGGTCACTTAAGTCAGGTTATCTCAGTTTCCTTTCCTGTAAAATGAAGAGATGGCTGTAAAATGTCTCTTTGGCTAGTGGGAGAATTAAATTATGTGTAAATATTTAAATATATATTTAAATATATATAAATATTTATAAATATATAAATATTAAATATATAAATATATAAATATTAAATATATAAATATTTATAAACATATAAATATATGTTGAAAATATATAAATATAATATTTAAATATAATATTTAAATATATAAATATTAAATAATTTATATATAAAATATTTAAAATAGTAGCTGGCATCTAGAAGTTATGAAATAAATACTAATTTAAATCTATTACGCCGGGCGTGGTGGCACACGCTTGTAATCCCCACGCTTGGTAGGCAGAGACAGGAGGATCGCGCAGGTTCGAAGCCAGCCGCGCGCTCTGGCTTAGGAGACCCTGTTTCCAAAATAAAAATGTAAAAATAGGTCTGGGAGTGTAGCCCGGAGGTAGAAGGGCTTCCAGGAACCCCAGTACCACCAAAAAAAAAAATCTATTGCAATTATTATCTTACTAGTTTTTAGCACCTGCCCACAGTTCCAGACCCTACATCGCTATTAAAATAACTGAGCAACTATTTTCTATAAATTCCAGCAATACTTAGAAAGAAAACAATGCTTCTTGCCATGGGTAAGGGCAGTTACATTCCAAAAGCTAGGACATAAATCTGTAGGTAATAATGGAAGGTGTCATATCTAACATAGCTAATGACAAGTAAAGATGACAGCTGAGGCAGGAATTCAGAAAAGGAAACCATTCTGAAAACATTAAGTCTTCCCTCTTTGGAAGCAGAATTTCTACTTTATGACTTAAAAAATATCAAGGGAATAAAGGGAGAGATGATTCCAGGACTCTGGAATTTCATAGGCCCGTAAGATGTGTTGAGATAACAAGGAGAATGCAATAGGGATTTGTGGACTTTTTCATCCTCTCCAATGGAAACATTTTAGAGAAAAATCTAAGCACTACTCACACCATAATCTCTTAGCAGAAAGGACATTTTCATGTCAAAAAATAGGTAAAAGGTCATAATCTCAGAATACAAAAAGAATCTTATCCAAAAGGGAACCAATGAGAGAGATGGAGAAAGAGAGAAGGGAGAGAGATTGCTGTGCAGGTGACACTGTCAGATGTATGCAGAACAAGGTCCCTTTCTTCCTGGCTCCCCTTCGGACCAGTGAAAACTTTATCAAAGCCTTGTATAGGACAAGTTCACTGACCTGTATTTGCTGATCACTGGGGTAAAGTGCACTGCGAGGCTAACAGGTGTGAACCAACTCTGCCCTGACAGAGCAAAGCACTGAAATTAGTCATACAATCTTTAAAAATGTATCTGTCCTTGATTACTGAAACAAGTTCTTTCTGAACTTCCCTTTCCAAAATTCTGCTTCTGTTTCCTACTTGCATTTTCTGACAATGAAAACGTTTGTATGTGTACCACACTGATGACCAGGCCAAGGGAACCTGAGACACAATGGGTTAAACTGAAAGTCAGTGGTTAGTGAGCAGGACCAGTTGGAACAGCACCATAGCTTCAGGCAGCCCTAAGACAACCATATCTCCATTTGTCTAGCCTAAGTGATGAGTTCAGAGTAGGCAAGCTACAGTCAGACCCATCCATGGGTTAAACTGAAAATCAGTGGTGAGCAGGACCAGGAAGTAAATGGAGAAAAATTGTTAGTGTTCCTAGAAAGAACAGCACTGGTTTTCCAGATTTCCTGAGGAAGGAGCTTACACAAAGTGGCTTATTTGATTTCGCAGACGGAAGCAGGTAGCACAAATCAAGCAGGAAGCAGAGCCCCCCCAGGGAATCTTCGGGGAATGTTTAAAAGGAAGCATTTTAGAACTGTTTTAATTAAATAACTATTTCAAGCAAAACTAGAGATATGTTGTGAAGGAAAGCACAGATTCGGGATGCCTTCACAATCACGTAATAGTGACATCTTGGGAAACCTATAACCCTCTGAGTCTCAGTTTTCTCATCTAAAAAAAAAAATGGAGGGGGGAAATAATCTATACTTTTCAGGGCAAAAGATTAAATTATAATAAATTACAGTGTGCATAAATTGCCTGCCCAATATGTTCAAAAGGGATGACCATGATAACTATAGTTAGAATGTTTGCTCAAAAAGGGACCGCTAATGATATTTGTTCATCCAACATATATTGGTACTTGCAGGGTCAGGCAAGTCCTTAAAACCAAGGTCTTCAAAGTCTACTGACAGAAACAGAAGAGTGCAGAAATAGTGCAATATATTTTGACTGATTCTACAGCAAAACACCTGGCACAGTGCTTGGACCATGAACGAGGGAATCAAACACCCAGAAGAGGAGTCCAGGTAAGCAAAGTGCTTGAACTATGTCTAAAATGGCATGTAGGGATGGAGAAGGGAAGACTAGGAGAACAGCATATGCAAACCCATGGAAATATAACATACTTGGTGCATTGATGGAACCATGGGTAATCATTCTCTAGAAACTCCCAAACATTTAGTTTATTGTAAGGATTTGGATAGGATACTCACATCTTTTTTTTTTTTAATCAAATAGAGTAAATCCTTACAATGTAACAAATTTGACTAGAAAACAGCAGTTTGCTCCTCTCCACCACTCAGCAAACCTACCTGGCCACTTTGGCAACTTTAAAGGTTTAGTTTTCTTCTGAGAGGAGAAAAGTGTGTAAAAAAAAGGACCCTCTCATCATTCTAGCCTTTTCAGTTTAGAGGATGTTACACATTTTTAATGTATCGATCAGTCTAGTTACTACACATCTATGAAATATAAAACTGTTTTCCTCCACACAGTAACTGGAATGGCAACAACACATATATGATATATGTGTGTAATATGTATTATTTTTCCTTAACATTACAACAACACATACCACATCCATATGATTATTTTATATTTGGAATCACATTGATTATGGATGATATTTGCTATATTTATATACTGTATTGATATAGACACTATATAGGCTATATAGACTACATTTACATGTGATTTTATATAGAATTTGCCATATTTATATGCTACATTTATATACATATGTTATTTCATGACAAAATAATATATGGATTTAATACATAAATTAT
Organism: Muscardinus avellanarius; assembly: GCF_963383645.1. Lineage (NCBI taxonomy): Eukaryota > Metazoa > Chordata > Mammalia > Rodentia > Gliridae > Muscardinus > Muscardinus avellanarius. Next base: position 126,146,999 of record NC_137791.1, read on the forward strand.
TTTCTGGCTAGAAAAATATAGTCTGGCTCTCCTAATGTCAAATTTTGACTGAGTTCTTCAAAGTTTTTTATTAATATTTAAAAGGATGATATTCTAACATTTCTGAACCAAAATTTTGGACTACAACACATGTTTCCTAGTCTCTTTTAGCCTTGAGAATACCCACTATTTCCTGGGGATAAAGAAACACCACACCCACGAGTAAATCTAAGTTGGCAGGCTCCAGAGAACACTCAGTGCCTCTTGACGTGCTCTGTGGACCAACCTTCAGGGATCAAGATGGAGCCATGACTTTACAGCAGTAACAGATGATAAGAGCTCATTCATTTTCCAAAATGAAAAACTGGAGTCCTTGAAAACTGAAACTATGACCTGCTCATTTCCATAGTCATAACCATTTAGGTCTGAGAACCCAACCCAAACGGCTTGAGCAGAGAAGGGCTTCAAAGGTCCAAAGGTGAGGCTGGCTTGGAGGTGCAGCCGGCTGTGGGTGCTCAAGCAGCATTGCAGACTCAGGGATTCTCTTCTCCTCCTTATCTGACACTGCCTTCTGCTCTTGTGGCTTTCATCCAAGACTCCATGTGATAGGAAGCAGTTTCAGCTCCTCCCCAAACCAATCCCAGAGAAAAAGAAGATGCATTTCCTAAACTCTTCCCCCAAAGTCTGGGGGTCCTTTGAACAGGTCTGACTCTGTAGCTTGCCTACTCTGAACTCATCACTTAGGCCAGACAAATGGAGATATAATTGTCTTAGGGCTGCCTGAAGCTATGGTGCTGTCCCAACCTGTCAGGCAGAATATGGGGAAGGCATGATCCCCAAATGAAGCTTGGAGGATACTACTGAAAGAAGGAAGTGATGATAAGGACACAAGCACCTACTTAATGCTAATTCTGCTACCTACTTACTTCTAGGTAGCTCTTTGAGTTTCCGTTTCCTAATCTGTAATTCAGTAGTTACTTTGTACACCTCGGCTATATCAATGGCAAAAATGAAGATCAGAAGAAAAGCAAATAAACTTCAAATGCACAACACACACACACACACACACACACACACACAGAGAGAGAGAGAGAGAGAGAGAGAGAGAGAGAGAGAGAGAGAGAGAGAGAGAGAGAGAGCCCTATGATTTAAGTGTAGGAATTTTGCAAAAACACATAAAGTGCAAACCAGACCAATCTCTAGTCTTCATATTTATGAGTCGGCCTTCACATACCAAAATGAAAATGTGCTTTTACTTTGGTATAATTCTCATACATAATACAATGATACTCTAAACAGGAAAAGCCTTAAGAGCACATGAATAGCTCTTCTTTCTAAATCTTATCTGTTTCGGAGGGAATTTAACTGCTTGTGGGAGACAGGAAATACTTTTAAAGGAAAGGATATTAGAGTGACATGAAGCAGTCGTCCAGGCAAATCTAGCCTTGAGCCTGTTCTTTGTTTTATTTTTCTTACTCCAAATCAGAGTTCACTCTAAACCTCTGCCCAATTCAGCAAAACATAACGTGTTCACAGTCAATCAAAGGGAAAAGGGAAAACATGGAGCATCTCCTTCTTTGTCATATCTGGCATGGCTGAGACCCATGCAATAAAAAGTAGGAGCAAAGATAGCTAATGCAATAAATATTAGTTAAATTCTTTTTTTTTTTTTTTTTTTTTTGGTGGTACTGGGGATGGAACCCAGAGGTTTTCTATCTCCGGGCTATACTCCCAGACCCATTTTATATTTTATTTGGAAACAGGGTCTCACTAAGTTGCTGAGAGCCTCACTAAGTAGCTGAGGCTGGCTTCAAACCTGTGTGATCCTCCTGTCTCAGCCTCCCAAGCACGGGGATTACAAGCATACGCCTCATGCCCGGCTTATTAGTTGAATTCTAACTAATGGAAAAGATTGAACACTAACCAACTGAAGTTGCTCTATACTGAGGAAAAACATTCTAACACCAGAAAACAATTAATCCAGTGGAGGATATGACTCAACCTGAAAGTAAAAACACACTCTTTAAAAACTCAAATATTTCTTACCTGACTCAGGCCACAGAGACTTCACCAGCCTTCCCTTCACAAGTAAGCTGCTAGCCAGGTGTGGTGGCGCAAAGCTGTAATCCAGGACTTGGGAGGCTGAGACAGGAGGATCACAGGTTCGCAGCCAGCCTCAGCAACTTAGTGAGGTCCTCTGCAACTTAGTAAGAGCCTGTTTTAAAACAAAATATAAAAAGTACCAGGATTATAGATCAGAGGTAGAATGCCCAAGGGTTTAAGTCCCATTGCCACACACACACACACACACACACACACACACACACACACACTGCCTGAAGACAAGAAGCACAGCTTAATTATCTTTACATTCATGATAATTATAATTAGAACACTACAGCTCCTCTAACATAGTAGGTGTTCAGTACATTTTTTAAGTAAGTATTCCTTAGCCAAGCGTGGTGATGCATGCCTGTAATCCCAGTATTTGGGAGGCTGAGACAGGAGGATTGCAGGATTGAAACCAACCTCAGGCCGGGCGTGGTGGCACAGGCTTGTAACCCCGCACTTGGAAGGCGGAGACAGGAGGATCGCGCAGGTTCGAAGCCAGCCATGCTGGCTTAAGAGACCCTATTTCCAAATATTAAAAAAAGTATAAAATAGGTCTGGGAGTGTAGCCTGGAGGTAGAAGGGCTTCCAGGAACCCCAGTACCACACAAAAAAAAAAACCAACCTCAGTAACTTAATGAGAATTTTAGCAACCTAGTGAGACCATATTTTAAAAATATATATAAAAAGAACAGGAATTATATCTTGGAGGTAGAAAAACCCCAGAGCTTGATCCCCAATAACAGAGAGAGAGAGAGAGAGAGAGAGAGAGAGAGAGAGAGAGAGAAAATAGCTTGAAGATAAGAAGCACATGTTTTTGTTTGAAGAACTAAGGATGAAACCCAGGGGCATTCCACCTCTGAACTACATCCCCAGTCCCATTTTTTTTTTTTTTTTTTTTTTTTTTTTTTTTTTGTCCTTTATTTTGAAGCAGGGTCTTGGTAAATTTCAGAGGACCTCACTAAGTAGCTGAGGCTGACTGCGAACCTGCAATCCTTCTGCCTTAGCCTCCCAAATACTGGAATGACAAGCATAGACCACCACACTCAAAAGAAGCATGCTTAATTATCTTTGCATTCACAGTAATTAGAACAGTACAGCTTCCATAACATAGGTGTTCAGTAAATATTTTTAAAAGAAGTACTGCTTGGGCAAGCATTGTGGTATATACTTGTAATCCCAGTACTTGGGAAGCTAGCACAAGGTTTGAGAATAGCCTCAGCAAGTTAGCATATTCTTGGCAACTTAGTGAGACCTGATTTTAAAACAAAAAAGAGCTAGGGACGTAGCTCAAAAGGAGAATGCCCTCATATTCGGTCCCCAGTACCACAAAAATAATTATTATTTAAATAAACAAAGCTGATATGAAATAACAAAAGTTGTATTACCCTTCTAGCTGGGCGTGGTGGTGCATGCTTCTAATCCCAGCACTCGGGAGGCTGAGACAGGAGGATAGCAGTTCGTGGACAGCCTCAACTAATACTTATTGAGGTCCTTTGCAACTCAGTGAGACCCTGTTTCAAAATAAAAAATAAAAAGTCAAGCTGGGGGAGTAGCTTAGAGGTAGAATTCCCCGGGGTTCCATCCCCAGTACCACACACAAAAAAATATTACTCTTCCTGTCAAAGGTACTGCCTGCCGGCCAGAACTCTGAAAACAGGCTGACTGACTACAGACCTGGCCCCAAATTCTGCTCATATCTATCTACCTATCTGATTGATTGATTGATTGATTGATCCAAATGTATCTTAATATAATATCCATACTTAATATCTACATATGATACAGATATAATATTCAAGCATATATGATATATCTAAACAGGTATTCATGTATTATTTGCAGTGTTCTGCATCTATAAAACTAAGTTTGGCATACAGATACAGTAACTTGCTTATTGTCCATTCCATATTTTCCAACCAATCTTTTGTCTTTCAAAGTCCTGAATTAAATGAAGCCCTTTAAGTTTATTATTAAGTGGAATCAAGTAGACCAAATCCATTTAATTAAGGACCTAACACTTACTTTGAGCAAAAATGATAAGTAGTTCTTTTAACAGAAGTATGTATGAGTAAGAATTCCTGCTATCTGGGGAAGCAGCGTTTACAGGCTATGCAAAAGAGTTGGGGATGTTAAGATGCATTCTAAAGCCAGCCACGTTCATAAACACTGCACAAAGAACTGCTTCTTTCTAACTCAAGATGTGTGGTGTGTACCAACAGGTGAGCTCTGAAACCCAAGACACTGAGTCCTCCAGAAGTCTACATGCCTCTCTTTCAAGTCCAACAGAGAGAGGACAGGTTCTAGATTACAGGGTCTTGGCCTGTATAAGTAAATGGAAGAGACCCTTTGGGAGGATCAGTTTGTATGACTTTTTGACTTGAAAGCTGAAGAGCTAGAATCGGAATCACCTTGATAGCTTTCCACCCATTGTGTCGGCCTCTCTGACACCCAAATAAAGACGCATAGACAGGCTCTCAGGTCACAAGTCTACGGTGAGGCTGTTTTTGCTCTTCTAGATTCTTGGTTTCAGGTAGGTAAATGTAATGTGCAGTGTGGAGTCATCGAGGTCAACGACAATTCACACAGCAGAAAACACACGACCACCTTCAGGGAAACAGCTCACCTCTTTAAACCCCATGTCACTCAAGACCCATACCACCAGGGCGCGATTCAAAACTCACCACAGCAGTAACTTGATCTGGCAGGGGCTGGGTTCTTTTCCTGCCCTTGCCCAGCTGGCTCAGGAATCTCAAGGAAAATCATGTAATATGTTGTGCACTAAACTCCCTCCTCTGCAAAATGATTGCTTGATGATCTCTAAGTTCTTTCCGCGCATCCCTGACCTTGTGTCTTATAAATGTCAGATGGAAGTGAAAGGTGAAAGGTTGACTGGAACAAAGCCATGAATTTTCATAATTAACATCTATTGTGTGCTAGGCATTTGATGCACATTATAGCCTATTTAATTTGCAGAGCCCATCTGAGGTTGGTAATACTCTTATTCCCAGTTCCCAGGTGAGGAAACTTAGGTACAAAAATGTTAAGTAACTTCCATGTAGCTGATGGGCCTGGGATTTAAATACCAGAAGTCTGACTCCGGGGAAAAAATTTCCAAACTTATTAGCTTACCTCCCCACCACATTTTCAGGGAAAAAAGTTGCTCAGTGTCCACCCTGGGCACTTCTACTACCCCCTTATTTTTATTCAAATTCCAATTGCACCAAAGGCTCCCACTCTCTCCCATCACTCCAATGCCCCAACTCAAGGGGTAGTTTTGCTAACTTGGGAATCTATGCTCCAGAGCTTAGAGTCTCAAATAATATACTGTCTCTAAGCTTCCACTTTTGTTGATATTATTCCCTCAGCCTGAAATAATCTACCTTCTTCATTTTGACATCTCAAGAAATATTTATTAAATATTCCAGGAACTGTGCCTGGGAGTGGAGTTATAATAAAGAAGAAGACCAAGTCCCTCCTCTCACAAACATCCCTCCAGAAGTAGGTACAGATGAGACAGTGTGTGTGTGTGTGCTAAATAATTGGATATGATATAGGTCTTTATTTTACTTACATCATACCATGAGATTATCAATTATTGGATATTATTATTATTAATATACTGTGAATAAAGAAGACATTAATCTCAGACTTGGGTAGTAAAGGTGAGTTTCAAAAGTGACAGGTGAAGGATGGATTTTTAGCCAGACAGGACAGCACTGGCGAATGCCCAGGGGCAAGTTCAAACATAACAGAGTCAAGGAACTGAAAACAATTGCGTAAGGCTCAGCCAGAGAAAACAAGGGGGAGAAGTGATGAGCTGTGGGTCTGGGGAAGCTGGCAGATGCCAAATTGCAAATAGCTATATGTGACCAAGACCAAATGACCGTAAGCTGCAGCTTCAAGACCTCCGCTTCCATGGAATACTTCCAGAGCCCCAGGAGGGGCCCTCTCAAGGTGTTCTCATAGTCTCTTGTTTTTGAAAATTGTTTAAACAGGATGATTCTTCCACTGCAATTGGTAACGACAGCTGTCTATTCCACTCTAATGGCCCCTGCTTCAAATATCCTCTAGTGTCAGTTGGCATTGGGGAGGCTACAGTATTGGGGGGATCTAGCTAAGGGAAGTCAATTTGGCTGTTCATTCAGTCTGAATTTAGTATTCACAATAATTTCCAAGAATAATGAATTTATTGTAAGCCATCTCCATGCAAGAAAGACTTCCTTCTTAATCAAAATGGCATGTTTTATAAAGTTCAAATGCACAATTTTTACTGCCACTTGGAAAGGCATGTCCATAAAATGGCTACAAGAATTATGAATTACAGACTCTTAATGAAGGGTATTATTTCTTATCACTCCTAAATTGCTTTTAAATAACTGATAAATTTCAAAACAAAATGATGAAATATGGAATAAAAGTAGTAAAGACACAGAATGAAATCAACAGAAATTATTATGACATTGAAAAAACCAAGTCATAACAAAAGCTTTCAGATCTTACCAAATGAAGTGATTAAGAGGAAGAAATAAATTTTGAATAGAAGTAATGAATAGGCTGTTGTACATTTTATTAAACCAATTAATGAAGAGGAGGAATAAGTGATGTGAACCCATTGGGAAAGAGCTCACTTGACTTAACACAAGATGCTTACATAAACAAAGATGACAATTAACTTCATACTCCTCTGCAAAAGGACAAATGGCTTACTGCATGCCTTAACTCTGCCAGTATGGAAGATTTGTCACTGAACAAGAAAATGTGAAATACTCTGAAATCTGTCAATTTCTACTGGAAAAAAATTAATAGAAACTTCCCCAAATTTGGCAATAGTCTTAAATATTTATACAGCATATAAATAATGAGTTGGGAAGCTGAAACTTTTCTCAAAATTTAATCTTGTTAAAAATCATATTTTAAATACCATCTCTCTAGAAAATATTACAAAATCAGCCAGGTCTGGTGGCACCCCTCTAATCCCAGTACTTGGGAGGCTCAGACAGGAGGATCTCAGGTTCAAGCCAGCCTCAGCAACTTAGTGAGAACCCCAGCAATTCAGCAAGACTCTGTTTCAAAATAAAAGATAAAAAAGGGCCAGAGATGTAGCTCAGAGATCCTGGGTTTAATCCCCAGTACCACATATACACACAAAGAAAATCTTACAAAATCATTGACACACGAACACCTAATAAAAATGTATGCAGCTAAAATAATAAATGCAGGCATGGTGCACATGTCTGTAACCCCGATGCTTGGGAAGCTGAGACAGGAAGATCACAGGTCCAAAGCCAGCCTCAGCAACTTAGTAAGGCTCTGAGCAACCTAGTGAGACCCTGTTTCCAAATAAGAAATAAAAATTGGGCTAGGGGTACAGCTGGGAGGTAGAATGCCTCTGGGTTCAATCCCCAGTAAGAAGAAAAAAAAAGGAAGGAAGGAAAGAAGGAAGGAAGGGAGGAAGGAAGGAAGGAAGGAAGGAAGGGAGGGAGGGAGGGAAAAAGGGGAAGGGGAAGGGGAAGGGAAAAGGGAAAAAAACGAAGGCTGGCAATCTAATGGTGTGGCAGATAGGTAATTAATAAAATCAAAATGTTATTTTTCTTTGAATATGGTGGTATTTGTCATATTTCAAAAATGTGTTTTAATATGTTTTCTCATTCTTAAATATTCACCTTTGCTGGTTATTTTCGTAATGATAATTTTTTATTCCTTTTTAAAAGAAGACCTCCTAAATTATGTAAACACTGAAACCTGTGCATGTGTTTGGATTTTATTTTAAGATACTGTCTTACTCTTCTACCCAGTTTATGTAGCCTTTAACACTCAAACAAAATACCTCCTCTACACCATAGTTCATTTTAGTGACTCCTGTTTCTACAAAGCAAAGAATGAACTAAAATATTTCAAGCAACTTTTCCCTGCTGGACCCTCATGTTAGGCAACCTATGACGTTACTTCATTTAGTTATCCATGTTACCTTGAAGGTAGGGCACTTGTCTTCCACCATATTTTCCATAAATCCAAAATAAATGCTAATCACAATATTTCTTACTTTCTATAAGTGCTATGGTGCTAACTCTATATCTGAACTAGTCCTTTTTAATTTTTTATTGGTGCATTATGTTCATATATCATGTTGGGGTAAAAAACTTGAGTGTACATACATGTACACATCACTGATTTAACCCCATCCTTCTTAAATGAGTTGTTTAAAATAGCATTTAGAGCCGGGGGTGGTGCTGAATACTTGTAATCCCTGCACTCAGGAGGCTGAGACAGGAGGATCACACAGGTTGGAAGTCAGCCTCAGCTACTTAGTGAGGCTCTCAGCATCTTAGTGAGACCCTGTTTCCAAATAAAGTATGAAATAGGTCTGAGAGTATAACCCAAAAGCAGAAAAGCCCTTGGGTTCCCAGTACCACAAAATAAATAAATAATAAATAAATAAATAAATAAATAAATAAATAAATGTAGCATTTAACCCTTCAAACGACTCATTCTAAACTCTGACCTAGTTTCTCAAAATGCATCTTCAGGTTAAAAATGAGTTTTCTGTGGTTTCTTTGTCCATAAATACAGTTCTTGCAAATGTTATGTTTATAGAGGCAAATTGTTCATTTAGACCAAGATAATCACATGCCTGTGATTGCATTGAAACTCTTGGGACTTTGGTACACTCTATCTTCTGTACTTACAGTTCATGGTAGTCCTATCTTAACATCCCCACTGAGAATGACACTCTAATCCTCAGGGATTATGCAAGCCCTGTCCCTGGTCTTCAGCATTACATTGTTAATCCACTAGGATTTAGAAAAGTATGATTTGAAAAGAGAGGAAATAGTTCCATTGCCCATAATTTAAGATGGTAAAATCAAATCAATTAAAGCTGCCAACATGAGATATAATTAACACAGCCATTGTGTGAAGGGTATTGCAGCACATATGGTATGATATGTAAAACCAAACAATGTTTTTTTTATAATGTGTGAAGTTAAAGATCAAATGGAAGCCTCGTCTTTAGTTCTTCCCCAGACTACGTTTTTAGCCTGACCCTGACTGTATCAAGCAGCAATTTCATCTCAGATGATGAAATTGTCTGTTGAAATAGAAAGTTATAACCAGCATTTTTTACTTTATATGTCAGGTTCTTAATAGTTTCCTAAATAACAAGGAACACTCTTAGTCAGTTGGCATTTTCCAGTGTTTTAATTGCCTGCTGTGATATAATTATTGTGACATTTTGGGATGTTTTTAACATCCTGAATTAAATATTCTGACATCCCACAGAGCACTTCATGAAAACAGTCAAACTGTATTCAAGTCATTAGCAGTCTACAGCTGTCCTTTAATATTAAAATTATTTCCCAACACAAAACACAGATGAAAATTAAAGTATTTAACAACTTGGAGCTCAGGTAAGATTTGAGTTTTCTATTACCCTAATTTGTTAGGTAAGGGAGATCAGGCTGACTCAGATTCTTCCATTAAACTTCCTCTGAAGGACCAAGTGAATTAGGGTCATCTCATGATAAAAGATAATGAATAAATGGTACTGATTTTAGAAGTGTAATTAGCCCTAGATTATATTGCTACAAATTCTGCATTAGGGATAATCACAGGAACATCACAACTCTATCTCTATTGTCCTGAAAAGCCGGCTTGCTTTATTTTATTCACTTATTTTCTTCTCTATCGATCTGTTTATTTGTTTCATATGCTATATCCAAATAAAATCTGACATGATTAAGTTAATTGGTGCATTATAAGTAACAGAGCCTATACTGTACTTCTTGTGGCAAAATCCTAAACAATTTCTGAAAGGAAGGCCCAGCTGGATGGGCCAGCTACTGACGTGTGGGTAATTCACCATTTTCACCTCACATCTCACATTTAGTACATCTGAAACTAAATCTTCCCCTTGATTTCTTTCTCTTCTCCTCCAGTCTCCCCAGTCTCAGGGAAGGAAAACACCGCAATTCTAGTCGCTCAGGCTCACAAAGTTGGTATTATCATTGATTCTTTTTTTGCTCTCACAAATAAAATCTAAACCATCAGGAAATCCCATAGGCTTAACCTTCAATCTATATTCAAAATCTAGTAACCCCTACAACCTCCTCTCATAATTTTTAAGATGTGATAAAATATACAGTATATAAACCAGGCATGGTGACTCCAGATAATGGAGGGGAAATACCAGCAAAGTTTGAATAGAAAGATAGGAGAGGAGGAAGGCTGATCTTGATTAATGAGGGTCTACATCTGAACATGTGTAAAATTATGAATAAGACATGGTTAACCTGGACAACCATTGGTGGGAGGGGGGAAGGGAAAACTGGGGCGGGGGGGAGAGGGCACCAAATATAGTTTAAATGTATACTATTTATGTTCAATAAAAAATTGTTAAAAGAAAAAAGTAATAAAATAAAATATTAAAAAAAACAGGCATGGTGGCAGGGGTATAACTCAGAGGCAGAGCGCCTACTGTGTATGCAATGAGAGGTGATCAGCTGATGATTCTGTGACCATGGCACTTCCTGCTGCTCTGAAAAGAGGTTCTGGGTTATACTGGAAGAGACCTGAACATCAGGGATCCTGACCATTTGCTGTCAACAATGCTCTCAATGGATATGCTCTTCCTAATCATCTTGACTTCTCTTTTTTGGGGGGAAAGAGAAGAAGAAAGGGAGTGAGATATTTTTAATACCTAATCTTTACTCATTACAAAAGTTAATACTTTGAGTTCCTTCTAGAAAATACAAGCATCTGAAAGCAGTAATGCTTGTAATCCCAGTACTTGAAAAACCAAGACAGAAGGGCCACAGGTTTCTGGACAGAGCATGGTAACTTGGCAAGACCGAATATCAAAATAACAAATAAAATAGGGTTGGGAGTGTAGCTAAGTGGTGGAATGCTTCTGGGTTCAATCTTCAGTACCAAATTTTTTTAAAAAGGAGAAGAGCAAGAAATTCAGATAATAACACAGAAGGAATTAAATATTACACAGAATACCCTAAGTAAAAGGTAAAGTTCTCATGCACATCCTTCTAGCCTCTTTTGTATTCATACTAATTTTTTCCAACAATGGAATTATGTATATCTCTATATACATATTTTATATTCTGTTTTTTCACTAACTGTTATATATCAAAAAGAGCTTGGTCATTTAATGTTCTTCTACAGCATTATTCCCAGTGGCTGGAGTTGTATGTGTAGCATAATTTAACCCTGAATGTTAGATATTTAAATAGTTTCAACTTTTTCTGAATTATCAGAAAGGTGACTCTTAAAAGAAAAGTTGAAGTTTCATTGCTAGCCTGCAATGAAAATATATTCATATTAAATTCCAAAAAGTGGAATTTGGAGATCAGCAGCTATGCAGAATTGTAATGATTCCCTAGGGACTATCAACTTACATACTCTAAGGCAGGGCAAGAAAGGACATGAAGAGGTGCCTGAGAATTGCTGTTGTCATCCACAGCTACTATAGTTGTTCAAGGTAAAATTAGCAGGACTGCTCTCAGAAGTGAGCACATGTAGGATGGATTGGGAGAAGCATGGATAAAAGAGGTTAGGTTAGAGAGAAAGAGTACTCATAAAATATGTGTGTGGAGTAGGAAGGGATATAAACAGACTTTACCTTCACACTGTTTACCCTAAGCACAAATGTGGTAAACAGTAGTATGGCTGAGATACATAAGCTCACTTTACTACGTTATTTTTCTTAGAACAAAATAACATTAATTTTGATGTGAGCAGTGCATTGGTTATATTTGATTTTTACAAAAATCCTGGATTTAACACTTGGTGACATAGCAATTTAAAGGTTTGCTACTGAGATATGTTTATTTCAAGAGGTGGCTTCAAAAGATTTATAGATATTTTATCTTTTTATCAGTGCATTATAATTATACATAATAGTGGAATTTATTGTGACACATTTGTACATGAACATATGTAATATGACCAATTGATTTATAGATTTTTCTTTTCTTTTCTTTCCTTTTCTTTTCTTTTCTTGGTGGTACTGAGGTTCCTGGAAACCCTTCTTCCTCCGGGCTACACTCCAAGACCTATTTTATATTTTTATTTGGAAACAGAGTCTCTTAAGTCAGCGAGGCTGGCTTCGAACCTGTGCGATCCTCCTGTCTCTGCCTCCCAAGTGTGGGGATTATAAGCGTGCACCATCATGCCCGGCCTGATTTATAGATTTTTCATAGCTAGAAAATGCAGTTCACAAAGGCACAATATAATCAATAGAAAAAGCTGAGATTCCATCTAACCTCAATCAGAGTGGCAAGCATAAAGAAGTCAAATAACAACAAATGTTGGAGAGGGTGTAGGGAAAGAGGAACTCCTTTATACTGTTGGTAGGAATGCAAACTAGTTCAGCTATTATGGAGATCAGTGTGGAGATTCCTTAGAAAACTGGGAATGGATGCACCATATGATCCAGCTCTACCACTCCTGGCTATCTTTTCAAAGGGGTTGAAATCAGAGAACTACAGAAACATATGCATACCCATGTTCATAGCAGCACAATTTGTAATAGACAAAATATGGAACCAACCTAGGTCTCCATCAACAGATGAATGGATTGCAAAGTTATGGGAAATACACACAGTGAAATTCTACTCAGCAATAGCGAACAAATCGTGTCATTCACAAGAAGATGGAAAGATCTGGAGAACATTATGTTAAGTGAGATCAGCCAAGCACAGAAAGAAAAGGGACATGTTTTCTCTAATATGCCCAAACTAGGGAGTATTAGGGATACTAAAGGGACTCCAGATAATGGAGGGGAAATCTCAGAAAAACTCGAAAGGAGAAGAAGGCTGAGGTTGACTAATGGAGGAGCTACATTTGAATGTGTGTATAAGTGTGAATGTAGCATGGTCAACCTGGACACTCATTGTCAGGAGGGGAGGAATGAGGAAGCAGGAGGGAGAGGGCACCAAGCACTGTGTGAATTTATGCTATTTTCAGTATGATCCACATAAAGATAAAAAGAGAAAACAAGAAAACAAGTGGAACAAAGTTTGGCAATACTATTGGTAGCAATAGTATTGGTAACAAAAGTATTGATTACAATAGCATTACCAGTGAGACTCATATTTCAAATTTTAATTGCTTCTGGTGTTTTGGTGGCTTCTTATCATATTAAGTCACTGTTTTATGCCCTCATGTGGCTGACAAAAAAATCTGTATTAAAAGGGAAAGAGGTGTTTTCTTGCTCTTTGTAGTTAAATTGCTAAGCTTCTCTCTGATGATGCAGTTTATTTATAGGGATTTTTTTTTTTTTGCGGCACTGAGGATGAAACCCAGGGATATTCTACCTCCATGCTATACCTCCAGCCCTATTTTTTATTTTTTATTTTGAAACAAGGTCTCACTAAGTTGCAGAAGCCCTCACTAAATAGCTGAGGCTGTCCACGAACCACAATCCTCTTGTCTCAACCTCCCAAGTACTGGAATTATAAGTGTATGCCACCACACCCAGCTTTACAGAAACATTTTAAAGAAACTTGTCCGTCTATTGAAGGTCCATTTAAAGCCCAATAGTATAATATATGAACATTCCATCTTTTCTTATATTCCAGACATAAACTGGAATACAGAATGTTTCTCTGGAAGTGAACAAGCTCATGAGGTCAGTGCCAATGCCCACCCATTACTGTTGATATTCCCCAAATTTTACCCACAATGACCAAAATAATTGGTCATTAAAAGTGTTCCTGGACTGGGGAGAGCACAACTCACTATACACTGAAAAAGAAGCAAGGCCAACTTTCTCTGAACTCTTTAAGTTCAAATATTTCTTTTCATATCTCACTTTGGAAATCACCATTATAGGGAGAGTGTGTTATGCTTTCAAAAACTATAAGAGCCTGGCATCATGGCACATACCTGTAATTCCAGTATTTGGGAGGCTGAGATAGAAGGATCACTGGTTTCAGGAAGGCCTCCTCAACTTAGCAAGACCCTGTTTCAAAGTAAAAAAGATCTGGAAGGTAGAATGTCCCTTGGTTCAATCCCTAGTACTCCCCCCAAAAAATCACATTATAATGTGATTTGCTTTATCAAAGTACTTTCAGTATCTACAAAGAGTTGTCCACACTATCTTCATTCCTCACCATACATTCAGCCCTCACTACCTTCTAAGTATATTTCTTCTTGTCTAAAAAATGCCTCATTTAGGTGACAAGAGATACTTCTTAGTCTTTATCTATCTCAATCCCTCTTCAAATGTCAACATGATTACCATGCCTTCTTTCGCTAACATCTTATTGAAGTATAACTTACTTACCATGAAACCTATCCATTTTAAGGACAAAATCCAATTCTTTTAAATAAATCTACAGAGTCTTTCAATCATCACCACTGTCCAATTATAGAATATTTCCATCATCTCAAAAATATCCCTTGAGCTACTTTCTTCATTTCTAAACATTCACTTAAAAATATCATGTCTGCTTTCTTAAAGACTCTCTTTGCTTGGTCCTGTGACAGCACATTAATTTTGCTCTTCTCTCTTCTACCATTCTTTTTTTAACCTACTTAGCCTACCCCTCCTACTCTATTTTACCTTTAAGCATTGGTATCCCTTGCAGTATGGTCCTGGTCCTCTTCCCTTATTCTATGATCTTTTTATAAACCACCTCATCTATCCCATGACTCTAATGACTTCTGTGCATGAGGGGGCAAGAGGAGGAAACTGGGGATTGAACCCAGGGACATTCTACCTCTGAGAAATACCCACAGCCCTTTTGATTTTTTGTTTTGAATCAGGGTCTTACTCGGTTGTTCAGAGACTCACTGATTTGCTTAGTATGGTCCCGAACCTGCAATCCTCCTGTCTCAGCTTCCCAAGTACTGGGATTACAGGTGTATGCCATGCCCAGCTCCAGATCTCTTCTTTGAGCTATCTTTCACTGTGTACCTGTTGTCTTCACTTGGATGTCTGAAATACAACTAAAACCCAACATATTTGAAAATGAACTTACTATTCTTTGTGTCTCTGAAACTTTTCCTCTTCCAATGCCCATTTTACAATAAAAACACCATTGATGTGTTCTGTGGTAGCTCATATCAGAAAACCTGAGTGTCATGCTTAACCTTTCATCTTAACTTACCATAGTCCTTCTTTTTGTCCATTGATAAATACCTCTCTAGCTCCAAAGCACCAACATTTCTTACCTGGACATCTTTGGTAGCTTCCTAATTAGTTTCCCTGAATTTATTCTGAACTCCTAAACCTTCCTCCACACTGTTATCAAAATCAAATGAAGAGTTCCTGAAATTCAATGCTGCTTAAAATGTTTCAGTGGTCTCTACAATCTTAAAGTCAACTGGAAACTCTCAACTCCAAAGCCCTAAACTCATCACATCCTGCTGAAATTCTACCAGAGCATCAGGGCACCACACCTTTCCTCATCTCAGCTTATTTCTTCTGCCTAAACTGCTTTTCTCTGAATCTACCCTGATCACTCCTTCTGGTCCTTAGTTCTTAATTTATAGATCTCTGTCCATGGGAATTTCCTTCTGTGACTCCAAGGTCTTGCTCAGTTTCCCTGCAATACTCCCTCATAGTGACAAAGGAAGGCCAGAGCCAAACAGAAGTTCAAGCAGTAAAACAGACAATATTCAGGACAATTGCAATAGGAGAAAAGAGACCTCAGTAGAACTGGCTCAACTCCACATATGAGAATTGAGGAGGTAGAAATTTATAGCTAAGGGACATGGTGGGAATGGGTAGATGGAAGATTACTAAGAGTAAACATCAGTAGTAAGGAGTATTCTGGCTAAACAAACTTAGATTCTTGCAGAAGACAGCCCCAGGTAATTGGACATCACTAGGAGATAGAGATATTGTGTGGTGGAAGATGAAGAACCCAATTAGAAATAAAAACTAATCAGATATGGAGGATGAAGGCTGTTCTAAACTGACTTGGCACAGTTCTTGCTAAAACTCGATTTTATAAGAAAGTACATGGAAAGCCCTGGGAGAAGGTTTAGGAGTTTGATTAAGCAAAGAATCTTTGTTTTTACTTTATAGCATGGAGCATGACTATAATTAATAGTAATCTTCATTATTTTATTTCTACTTCCTTCTCTATAATGTAATCTATAAGATCACAAGGACAATGCCATGTATACATCTGTGCCCTTGTTCAGTGCCTGGCACAAAGGGGATGTTCAAATAATTCTTGTCTAAGAACTGCCTGGCTTCATTTAGTCTTTACAGCAACCCTGAAAGGTAACTCAGATCATATTCACTACATAGGCAAAGAAACTATGATTTCAATAGGTACATCATTTACCCAAGATCAACTATAGAGAATTTGAAAGCATAAACAGAATAAAGAGTTGAGCAATTTAGAATGCCTATTTAACCAAAGCCGAGTAATGATTAATGAACCCCATTGTCATTAATATTATTCAGTTTTTAAACAAGTCTTCCAGCAAAGGAACAAAAGACGTTGGTCAGCCTAAGAAAACAGAGTTCCAATGATGCATCCAATTTCTAACTCTCAAAAAGAATGTTTCTGAGGTAGAAAATGAATACATATTAAGTTACTTCATCCTAGGAAGGCCTAACCCATGACCAGCCTATAATATGTATATACCATACAAAGATGACTGACAAAAAGAATTCATGGCCTCTTCCATTTCTGTACTGAATCATGAATAAGTTTCCACAAGTCAAGAACTCATCGGATGCTAGATAAATAGTACCAGGTAGTGTGGCAAAAAATGCCACACCTAATAAGTCCATTATAAATATTTGTTGATTGGTGAGAGAAATAAACCAAAACCTGAACCTCCATCTTTCTGATTCAAATTTTCCATTTAACCTCTTGAGCCTCGCTGTATATGAAGCTTTACATGACCTAGCTCTTTAATGGAACAACCAGGCAAAACTGCCCTCATCAGTACTAAATGAAGGCCAAATGATTCATTATTGAAGTGAGGTAGATCAATGTGAATGGCCTTTTCAGAGGCAAGATTTAAGGGAGAGAGCTGAGTGTGGTGGTGCATGCCTGTGATCCCAGTACTTGGGAGGCTGAGACAGAAGGACTGCAAATTCTAGACCAGCCTGAGCAACTTAGCAAGACTTTCTGCAACCTAGCAAGACCCTGTTTTAAAATAAAAAAAATATATAAAATATATCTGGAGGTATAACTTGAAGTAGAATACCATTGGGTTCAATCCCTAGTACGAGAGAGAGAGAGAGAGAGAGAGAGAGAGAGAGAGAGAGAGAGAGAGAGAGAGAGAAATAGAGAGAGAGAGAGAGAGAGAGAGAGAGAGAGAGAGAGAGAGAGAGAGAGAGAGATTTAAGGGAGAAACATGAATGTGCAGAAGTGTCTGCTCTTCCAGTGGCCACAAGAAAAGATGTGAAAACAGAAGCCATCTATTTGGATATTCCTAAAAGAAACCAAATTTGCCTAGCTGAAGAAGTATTACAGAAGTATTATTTACTTCTGTGGCCCCAGAGCAAATTCTTAGTGGACACAAAGGTGCTAACTTAAATGACATCCCTGAAATAACAACTAGTACATAGATTATTCCTCCCTCAACTCTTACCTCTATATATGCTAGCCCAACAAAGCCAGGGATGGAAAGTACCTGCATGCTAATGCATGGAATATATAAGTAAACATTTGTTTTGAACTCTTTTTTTTGCTGTATTACTTTATATTTTATTTTTTTTAGTTAAGTGTTTTATTTTTTTAATTTTCTATTGGTGCGTTATATTCATACATCATATTGGGGTAAAAAACTTGTGTGTACATACATGTACACATCACTGATTTAACCCCTATGCAATTCCCACCCCATTCACTCCCCATCCTGTTTTGAACTCTTAAACTAGTAGCGAGACTTTCAGATTGAGAGCTCATGGGAAACTTCTGTTTGTGAATAGTAGTGGTTAATCATTGAACCACTCCATGAAATCACTGGTCACTGTACAGAATAAGCATGTGACTATAGGTTGACCTTTATGCCTCTGTGTTATTTTGCTAATAGCATACTACAAGAGCACACTCTTATAAATGGCAAGATAAAATATACAAAATAATAAGAAGACAAGCCAAATATCTCAACAGGTAGAAACATGAAAGGTTAAGGTTGACATTTCTTCTTTAAAGTCACTGAAATGGGGTGAGGGTAGAGAAATGTCAAATAGAAGGGAGGTAAAAAAGATTAAATTCACCACTATTGCTGGCTTATGTCAAAATCTCAAAGGTGACTAGAAAGGCCTTTCAAGCCTAGATAAAGATGAGAAAATACCAATAATTTTGCCTTCTATTTATCACTTTGGGGAGCTGGAGATATTTTTCAAACTTTAACTCATTAATACTCACAATATGACTGTGAGTCAAGTGGGTGACAACTGGTCTACCTAGAGAAATCAGGATGGGATGAGTGGTAAAGTGGCTACAGCATGCCGGAAAGGCAGCCAGGGGGAAAATCTAAAGAGTGGCTAGCAATTCTAAATTCCCGGTATTATACCCACAGAATCTCATCTATGCAATCTAAAATTCTAGTATTGGAAAGCCATTCTCTGTTTTTAAAAAAAAGGTACAAAAAATTCCTTTTAAATATACTGTTATTGGTACATTGTAGTCTCACATCATAATGAAGTTCAGAGTGGTAGGGACACAAAAGTATACAGCACTTGGTGAGCACTGGATCCCATCCCACTTCCTCCCCTCCCCCTGGCACTGATATTTTTATATATGAACATAGCATCATTTGAAGTTTCCTTCATCAAGTGTCCGTCCCACTTCCTCTGGATTCCTTCCATTGTTCCATTGGGGTTTCTTCTCCTTTATGTAGAGCATCTTTTGTATCCCAAATTCTTCATAGCTTCTGGATATGAGAGAAAATATGTCATCATTAACTTTCTGTGACAGGCTAATTTAACTTAACATAATATTCTGTCATTCCATCTATTTTCCTGCAAATAACATGATTTTGTTCTTCTTTGTGTTCTTTATGTTCTTCTTTGTAATATGTAGATACCACAATTTTATAATCCATTCATCTGCTGGAGGATAACTAGCTTGGTTCCATAATTTGGCTGTTGTGAATTGTGCTGATATATTATATATACATATACATATCACTATAATATTCTGACTTCAATTCCTTTAGAAAGATACTCAGGAATAGTATAGCTGGATCATATGGTGGTTCCATTCCCAGTCTTCTAACGAACCTCCACACTGATCTCCATAGTAGCTGCACTAATTTGCAATCTTGCCAACAGTGTATATAAGTTCCTATTTTCCCACATTCTCTCCAGCATTTACTATTGTTTGTATTAATCATTGCCTCTCTAATGAGCTTCCAGGTCTATAATTCTGTGGTCTGTTCCTCCTTAAGTGTTAAGGAGGATTCTTCATTTGCTTTTACTCCCTGAAAGGGGTCAAAATCATTCATCTTGTGGCATGTGCCCTTCTGCAAGACAATTAAATATCCTCACCCTGTTGATGTCAGGCTGGACCATATGAATTCCTTCTACCAAAGAAATGTAAGCAAAAGCTGCATGCATCACTTCTGAAAAATGAATCTTCAAGAGTTAACACATGTACACTGTGACATTAGACCTGCTAGCTGAGCTTGATCAGCCAATTTGGGCAACTTCACACAACTGGGAATGGACAGAGCTAAGATTTGAACCCAAGTATTGAAGCTCCAACATCTGCTCTCTTAATCACTTTCTATGCTTTCCCCAATGTAGCAGCATGGCTTAAAATCAGGATGAATTGTTAAGTAAAAAGCTTATCAGAAACTTCTTTATACATTAAAGAGAATCTGGCGTATGCTTATAAAGGCAATGATTAAATAAACATTTTTATTCTCCGCACTTATGTTTGTTCAATCTTTATGAAACAGGCACATTTTAAATGCTACATATAACACTGTTTATATTTAAGAAAGAAGTGACCAACTCACTATCTAATAAGCTAACATCTGCCCTCAAGTATTTCAATTCCAATTCTTCACTCCCGAGAATAATCTGGCTTCTCACCAGTACTTTGGCTCCTGCCAAGTCCCCAGTTCCTTCCTCCTTTTTGTATGGCATTTTAATTTTACTCTTTGCTATGAACAGAATGTTTACAACCCTCCCCCCAAAGTATAAATGCTGAAGCCCTAACACCCAATATGATGGAATTGGGGGTGGGTCCTTTGAGGAGTGATTAAGTTTAGGTGAGGTCATGAGGGTGGGAATCCATGGTGGGATTCATGACTAAGTAATGGGGAGAAACAAGAGCTTGCTGACTCTGCATCACACAAGGACAAAGGAAGAAGCCATCCATCTGAACCCATGAGTGAGTGCTCATTAGAAACAGAATCTGCTGCCACCTTGATCTTTGGCCTCCTACCAACCATTCTCCACAGAGCAGCCAGGGAGGTCTTCTCAAAGGTCAATGAAAGCTGTGTACAGTGGCACATACCTGTAATCCCAGTACAAAGGAAACAAAGACAGGAGGATTGAAGTTTCAAGGCCAGTCTCAACGACTTAGTGAGACCTTAGCAACTTATGAGACCCAATTTCAAAATAAATATTAAAAAAGGGGCTGAGGATGTACCTTGGAGGTAAATGAGATTGTCTATTCTCTTCCCCTTAGGCTTCTAAGAACTTCCAGTCTGGTGGTGTGCTGAATAACCAACAGGAAATCACTAAAATCAGAGTTGGGAAGACTTGCTAAGTTAGTATAAACTGGCTGTAGGACTTCACTCTTCCCAACCAATTAGGAAAAAATCCAGAGTCCTAACTAGCGATTCAAAGCCCGCTGCCCCTCAAACCTCAGAACTCTTCTTCTTATTCTCTGCCCTTAAGAGTGGATTAAAGAGAAGGCTAGAAAACCAAAATCAAGGAATAAAAGAAACTAGGGAGGTATGGGCATCTCGAGACAGAGTAGCTGTAATAACAGTATTTCCAGTTACTGTTATAATGTGCATTTTATTTATACATATTAGACATATTTAAGTCATTTATTTACTTTGCAGTATTGGGGATTGAACCCAGAGGCAATCTACCTCTGAGCTACACCCCCAGCCCTATTTTTTATTCTTTATTTTGAAAGTGGAACTCTCTAAGCTATGGAGGGCTTCACTAAGTAGCTGAGGCTGGCCGAGAACCTGTGATCCTCCTGTCTCAGCCTCCCAAGTACTGAGATTACAAACATGTGCCACCATGCCCAGCTATATTCTTATTTTTCTCTCCCAACAGTCCTTATAGGTACTATGAGTGATTCCATTTTAGATATAAGGAAACTGAGGCCCAGAGAAGCTAAACAACTTGCCCTAGCTATGTTCAGTTCAACTATGAGTTTAACCCCAGGCTGCCTGGCTCCCGAGTCTCTCTCTCTTAACCTCTTGATATACTGCATGGCTTCTCTGATGGACACTGGAAGGCTCCAAGTGACTTCAACCATTATCCTGCCTTAGTGCTATTTCAGTAGAGTTCAAAGTTCTGGGAGAGGACTCTCAACTGAAATGGTGTGGGTCTCACACCCAGCCCTTATCCAATAGAGAAGAACACGTCACTTTTCTAATAGTTCCTCTATGACTATATAGAAATGAGCAAAAGAAACTTCCTCAAAGAAAATACTGGTGGAATCACCCAAGTCAGAGAGAATGTACCTTGTCCAACCAAATATCATATGCCCCTGCAACACCATTTTGTTTCATTTCTAAATAGGTTTTCTAGCCGGGCGTGGTGGCGCACGCTTGTAATCCCCGCACTTGAGAGGCAGAGACAGGAGGATCGTGCAGGTTCGAAGCCAGCCGTGCTGGCTTAAGAGACCCTGTTTCCAAATTTAAAAGGTCTGGGAGTGTAGCCCAGAAGTAGAAGGGTTTCTAGGAACCCCAGTAACACCAAAAAAGAAAGAGAGAAAGAAAAGAAAGAAAGAAAGAAAGAAAGAAAGAAAGAAAGAAAGAAAGAAAGAAAGAAAGGAAGGAAGGAAGGAAGAAAGAAAGAAAGAAAAATAGGTTTTCTAAGATTTTCAAGTTCCTTTTCACTCCAAAATATGTCTGCAATTTTCATAAATTCTCTAAGAGTCAGGCAAGAGCCAGCACTGGACATTAATATATTTTACAAGGGGGAAAAAGAACAAGAAAGACAATTGAATGCTATTTCCTAACCTTTTAATGTGCATCAGAGCACTGTGCCAAGAGCTTTACATATAATCTTATTTCATCCTCTCAATATCCTAGGGTATTCCACACATGAGGACATTAAAAATTAGAAAGATCTAATGATTTGCCCAAGGTCACACAGACAGTGTGAGCTGAGACTTACACTCTAATTTATCAGATTAGAATTTTAATTTTCCTAATTTATAAGATATTAAGATATGCTTGACTGTATAAAAATTGGAGTAGCTCTTCTGGTAATGGGAAAACAATTCTAGGCATATACAATATGCATCATATGCAAATTATTTTATAATAAAAACCTGAGAAGATTAAATTAAATCATAAATGTAAAATATCGTAAGTTAAAAGCTCTAATCAGATGGAATATGTTATGCTATAATTTGTGCAAGGATATTAAAATCACACATTGATTATAAAATGTATTGACTCAGTAAAATATAAAAAAGACTTGCTCTTATAATAAAAGCATGATAACCTTGAACTTTCTTTACAGTCACACATTTTAGATGTTGACAGCTCTGTGATCATTGGCCCAGGGAAAGAAAACAGGGGAAACGACTGAGAAGAGTAAAAGGCTGAATGTTGATGATGTGTTCCAGTCTCCCCCAGATCAAGTGAGTTGTCTATGCAATTTAACCCTCTATTTCCTTTACAAAGAAAAAAGGTCAGTTCATTTAAATAGAAATGTTCATAGGCAATAACAGTTTTCTTTTATTTCAAATCATTTTTCCCACAAAGTGGAAGATAATGCAGGAAATTTTTTTCATAAAATACAGGAAAAAAATACCAGAGAAAAATGTGAATAAATGAATCTATAATTAGCCTTACAGAACCTCACATATTTGCTTATCTATTTGTGAATATCTGGGTCCTATGTCTACACATACATCATCTATACAACATATAGAATAGAAACGCTCAGGCTAGGACTTTTACCACAGATAGAAATTGCAGATAATCCAGATGAAGTCATTAACTAATTACATGACTCTAGCCAAGTCACTTGATTTCCCTTTGCCCTCTGGTCCACACCCTCTCACCCCCCAGTTGGGCACTACACAGAAACTCCCTGAAAACCAGATGTTACATCAAAGTCCATATTTCCTGGAGGCCAGCCTTGCTGACTTCTTTGAAAAGCACTAAATTTAGAAGTAGCGTGCAAATAACATTGCTCAGATTAAACTCGCTTATTAGTGGTCCAGATGATAATCAAAGGCAAACAGATGGTCGCTTAATGAATGTTATTGGAAGGAAGGCATCTTTAAATATAGGATTTGTGTGAAAAGTTTGCTTTTTTTCTTACATGTTATTTTGATGATTATATTAGAATGTTGGCATCACTTTTCAGAATATAACTTTGTGGAGCCTCACACAGGCATGTTGAGAAAGATCAAAGCTTTGGAGAGCCAATGAACAATTTCTCCAAGTCTAATAAGTAAAACTATGCAGTTAAAATGGAGATCAAAAGCGTTAGCAGAAAGCATACAGTTATTGAGAAAGCCTCAGTGTATATTTTAAGAAGTCAGAGATATCAAATACACCTTGTTTTTAGAAATCTGATATGTGAAACCAAATCTATACCATGCCAAATGGGGAATGAATGTTCCTTCTATAAAAGATCTAAAATAGGATTCCTATGAGCCAAAGCACCATAACATATTTTTAAAGTTTTTGGGGTTTTTTTTTTTGTTTTTTTGGAGTTTTTCTTTTTTCCAAAAAATATGTCATCCTCCCTACTCAGCAAAAAGGTGGTTAGTTGCTGCATCTCATACTCTTCTCTACAGAGAATAAAATTGAAAATGACATTCTAAAACAGGGTTTCTAACCAGGTGCCGTGGCAGTGCCTAAAATCCCAGTACTTGGAAGGCTGAGACAGGAAGATTAAACGTGTGAGACCAGTCTCATAAACTTAATGAGAGTAAGTTTTCAAATTAAAATAAGATAGGTTTGGGGATGTAGCTTGGAGATAGAACACTTCTGAGTTCAATTTCTCAGTACCCCAAAAATAAAAATAAAAATTAGCCAACTTACTACCTGTCAACTGAAGACTCAATCAGCATCAGCTTGTATCACTGATGTTCACTAATATTAGTAATACAACTAATATTAATCAACTGTTTCTAAAATTTTAAGTGTCAGACAGTTTTTACAAAATATATTTGTCAAAAAATATTTGCACACATGTACTAGTCTTCCTGGGTAAGACTCAAGTTGACAGATAACAACTCTACAAGGCTGCTATATTATATTCAAGGTCCATCCAGAACACAAAAACCCCACTACTTCTTTTTCTGGAGAGAAATGAATATAAAGTATTTTTAACTAGACATAATGTTGTCAACCAGATAACTGAAAGGGTAAAAAGAGAACTCTTAATTACTGGCTGGCTGCTAAATGTTTATCAACCCAGCTCTCTGGCTGGGGAAACGTGATTCATAGCACTTGCCCATTTCTATGGTGTAAGTCCTCCCACTTCTGGCTCGTTTCTCACTATTAATGGTTTAAGCACTACTTGAAAATTTCACAAAAATTTCCAAAACACAACCAACAACTCTAGCACTGAGAAATAAAAGGAAAAAGGTAGAATTACTACAAATCACAACAACTCTAGCACTGAGAAGTAAAAGGGAAAACGTGGAATTATTACAACTTAAAAGTTGCAGGAGTGGCCTTGCAGAGGTGAAACTTGGAGCTCAGAGGAGACGGTATTGCTCCACTGGTACTGATAAGTTAAGGAAACCCAATAGGCCTGAGGCACAACCCCTGAAAAATAAGGTCTGTCTACTGCCAGTGATGATGTTTCAAAGTGTCTGAGAACCTGCAAATTGGATGCACCTCCTGTGGAAGGAACTGTCATTTCCAGGATAAAAGTACATTGCAAGAGCAGGGACAGGATGCAGATCAGAAGCCAACAGGAAGGAGTGTGCCCACTTTACCTACTTGGCTCCCCATCTTCCTATAGCTCCCCCTTAATGGAAGGGGAACACCTGCAACATAAAAATGTGTTTGTCCAAATTGTTTTCTGACATTTTGGAGGCAAAACTAGAAAAGAGGACTTCGAGATGAAAGACAATAGTTTAGTAACCAGCATAGTCATAAGAATAAGCCTTTATACTATATAACCCTCTGCAATTTGCAAAGCTTTTAAAAATTCATTTGAGAGCTGGGTATGGTGGCACATGTCTGTAAACGTAGTACATGGGAGGCTGAGAAAGGAGGATGGCAGGTTTGAGGACACAGCAGTTTAGTGACACTCTTAGCAAACTAATGAGAACTTGTTTCAAAAACTAAAATATAGGCAGGTGTGGTGGCACACACTTGTAATCCCAAAGGCTGAGACAGGACGATTGAGGTTTGTGGACAGCCTCCAGTACTTAGTGAGGCCCTTTTCCACTCTGTGAGACCCTGTTTCAAAATAAAGAATAAAAAAATAGGGTTGAGGGTGTAACTCTGAGGTAGAATGCCCATGGGTATCATCTCTAGTACCAAAAAGAAAAAAGAAAAAACTATAATAAGGTCTGAGAGTGTAACTTAGAGGTAGAATGCCCTTGGTTTCAATTCCCAGTAATACACACACACACACACACACACACACACACACACACACACACACACATACACACACACACACACTTTTATTTTAAATAAAAACCACCACTTACTACTGAGCATTTTTATTATGTCAAGAACCACCATGGTAAATGTTGAATATCACTATGATGAATGTTATATATAACATGTCTCATTCAATTTTCATAGTAAACCAATAAAATAGATATCATTAACCCCATCTTGTGTATAAAGAAACAGAGGTGCAAAAAGATTAGGCCAGTCACACAGCAGATGGTGACTAAATACTTCTCAAATTTTATTAGTCTTCTGATTTCATTTCACCATGCTGTCTTTGAGTCATGAAGTCATCAGTTTTAGCTAGGGGGAAACCCTCTATAATGAACCACCTTCATTCTAGGTCTACATAGGAAGAGTTCCAATTTATACCCTTCATGGTGTAGAGCAGAGATCCTATTAGTCCTGACAGTTCTTGATTTTGTCCACCACATAGGAGAGTTACAGTAGCATGCCACAAACGCTTTCGAGACAAGGTCTGTCTGTTAAGGTTGGGATCTGCTGGAAGTAATGTAAACTACATAAAATAAAAGCAATGGCCTAAAGAATTCAAAGGTTTTGTTTTTCTCATGAAAAGCAGGTACTGAGTTTGGCAGTCCAAGCATGGTATGGAAACTCTTTGATGTCCTCAAGGACCTATATTAGACTTTTCTACTCCATCATTGTCCCTTTGAAAAGATATGCTATTTTCATGCTGCCTCATATGGAAAGACTGTTCCTTCACCTCAAATATTGAATCCAGGTTTTCATTGGAAAGATGGGAAGGGGAAAAAGCCACTAATACTGTTCCTTTCAAAGAGTTTCCTCAAGCTTCTCCTGAGAATTTGTGCTCACATATCATCCAGAGCTGTGTCCTAAGGATACTTCCAGCTAAAAGGCAGGCTGGAAAATGTCTTTTTCAGCTCGGTGTATTGCTGCCCAGTGACATAGAAGTCCAGTTAGCATGCATTGATACCAAAGGACCAACAGCCCATCTCCCCTTCAATTTCTCATCTCTCTTTTCCTTTTCTGAAGCCCTTCATTTTGAACAGACCCTCTGCTCAGATTCCCAAGGCATCCTCCATTAAAAACATTCTGTTCCTTTGTTCCTGTGAACTCCTTGTACTAGCTAGTCCACCTGTCTTGACTTTGGTTTGGGAAACATATCAATGTAAACTCCTTACTTGTTTTCTGGCATATTCTTTGACTCTTCATTTCTTCCCAATTGTCAGTTCAGAAACAGATGACCCTAAACCTAAAGTTATAAGAAGTCTTCTTGCAGTTTTTCCTTCTTTCTTGACCATGCCATTAAAATTTTGTCATTTTTAGTCATTTAATTTGACATTTTAGGGGCTTGGAAGCATTGTTGGACTGTACTGAATCGGACATATCAAGAGGGATCGTCAATGCCTATTTGGAATAATCCTTTCCTTAAACAGAGTATCTTCTCTCCTCCTTTCTACCCAAGTCAATTGTGAATTTGAAGAGTGAGGGTTAGGGGACCCTGAGAGTTAAACCTGTAAGCTATTTGCTCTCTACCTCACTCTTACTTCATAGTTTCTTAACAATAATAAATTTCTTAACCATAATAAATTTCTTAACCATAATAAATGCAACTTTAAACAATGAATGGGTCTCAAGAAGACAAGAAAGTGTTCCAGTAGACACAGTATCCAGAAGCTCCTCTTCTCTTCCTCTTGTCCATTCTTTCCTTCTTCTCCAAGAGATGGTAGCCACGAGAAACTGAAATCATGGTCCAGAGAGTACACACTTGCCAGGAGGTGTATCTGAAGTAAGATGCAGGTGACACATATAACTGTTATGTAATATCTTATTCCTCATTTTAGCAGATAAGGCGTTGACCTAATTGTACATATGAGTGCATGCACTTAATTCTACATACATACCTATACGAACATAGCAGGCCCTTATGTTTTTTTTTCCTTTCCTTCTTAGTTTTTTAAATATCTGTTTTGAACAGTTTTAGATTTCTAGAAATAGGGAGACATCTTATTTATCCTCCCCTGCACAATTTCACCCATTAGCATCTTATATTATTATGGTGCACTTATTAAAATTACTAAATCAATATTGATACACTATTGTTAACTAAAGTCTGTGTTTTATTCTGTTTCCTTGGTTTTCATCTAATATCTTTTCTTTACTGCTATTCCCTTAATTAATCAAGGGAACACCTGACATTTAGTCATGATCTTTCTTTAGGCTCTTTGTGGTTGACAGTTTCTCAGATTTTCCCTATTCTTGAAGAGCCTGACAGGTTTTTTTTGTTTGGTTGGTTGGTTTTTTTGTTTGTTTGTTTGTTTGTTGCAGGTCTGAGGATGGAACCCAGGGAAATTTGACCTCTGAGCTACACTCCACTCCCTGCCCTATTTTTTATTCTTTATTTTGAAACCGGGTCTCACTGAGTTGCAGAGGGCCTCACTAAGTAGCTGAGGCTGTCTGCGAACCATGATTCTCCGGTCTCAGCCTCCCGAATGCTGGGATTACAAGCGTGCGAGCTTGACAGTTTTAAGGAATGCTGGTCAGATAAACAGTAGGGTGGCCTGCTATTGGTATTTGTCCAGTGTTTCTTTTATGATTAGGCTGCAGAAATGCATTCTGGAGTGGAAGTTTATAAAGAGCCATTTTTTACCATAACATATCAAAGGCACAACATGACTTATCACTGATGATATTTGCCCTGATCACTTGACCGAAGCAGTGTCAGACTTATCCATTGTCAAGCTACTTTTTTCCTCCTTCCCATACTGTCTCGACATTTTAGAGATGAGCCACTATGTGCGGCTCACATATAAGGGATGAGGACTGATGCTATCCTTTCTGTAGGACAGAGTATCTATATAATTTATTAGAAATTTTTCTGTATGGGAGATTTGTCTCTTCACTGTCATTTATTTATTAGATCGTATGTGTACGTGTGTGTGTGTGTGTGTGTGTGTGTGTGTGTGACGATGAATGGCTATTTATTTTATATTTCAGATTATAATCCAATACTTTTTATTTATTGTATCCCTCCAAATTGCTCCAGCTTTGGCTACAGGCAGCTTTCTGTTGGTGCCTGTGCTCCTTTGACAGGCACACATCAACACGGATTTTTTGTTCTTGTTGTTGTTTGTTTGTTTCAATGCTCCCTTGATTGTTAGTATCACAATGTGCTCCAGAATCCTTGTGTATTATTTCCTGCCTCAGTCCTAAAATTGGCCATTTCTCAAATTACATTTTTATTCTTACTGTCAATTTTAATTCTTTCAATAACACTTTATTTAATAAATAAGCATGAGGTTCCTCTTTCCAACAGAGAGAAGACACATAAAATAAACTTATAAAATGTAGACTCCTAAAGGGAGAAAGAAGGGATTCTTATTTCCCTTTCTATTCTGGATCCTTGCAGGTAAGTCACACTTTCAGACTGAGAGGGGAAAACCCATCTGTAAGAAGATGACAGATCATCCCTAGAGAAGCTTTTCTCTTTCTCCTCTCTCTTCTCTCTCCTCTCTCCTCTCTCCTCTCTCCTCTCTCCTCTCTCCCCTCTCCCCTCTCCCATCTCTCTCTCTCTCTCTCTCTCTCTCTCTCTCTCTCTCTCTCTCTCTCTCCTCTTTTCTTTTCTCTCTCTCTCTCTCCCTCTCTCTCTCTCTCTCTCTCTCTCTCTCTGAAAAAGCCTCTGATTACTCCTTTCTCTAGGGAAAGGTCCTTGTAACTCATATTGAAACAAGAAGATAACTATACAACCCATCTGTGTGCTCCAGAAACAGTACAGAATCTAGTAGTAAAAAAGAACAAAGAGGAAAAGGAACCCAGAGAAAGCCTTCGGTGAAGATGGGTATATAAGTGCCTTGACTCAGATGCACTTACAAAAGTTACCATTGCCTATTATGTAGCCAGTAGAGTAAAATAGGTATGTTGATGGGACCGTCTTATAGGAAAGGGGACCCACACACTGCACTCCTGAACATGCCAATGAATAGATGGAAAGAAAGATTTGTTGACCAGTATTGCCTTCTGATGGCACTCACAGGCTGCTTCCTCTGGAAAGCTCTTTCTGGTCTAAAGAATGGCTAACTCAGGTGGGGCATCTCTGAGCCCCTAAGGTTGTAAATTCTCATTCACTTACCAAAAAAAAAAAAAATTCCAGCTTCCATTATGATTCAAACACTGAGCTAGGTGCTAGGGGTTAATAAGTGAATTATACTCTGAGTTTTCAAATTTATTTATCAGGTGATAAGCAGGGAAGGGGAGAGATCATGAACATATCAGCTGGCAATTACAATACCTATCCCATGGCAGGTGAAAGTAGGCAGAAGAGAATAAGAGTGAGTGTCTAGGATGGGACGCAAAGAAAGAATGCACAAGCAAGAAAGCATCGAAACAGGGCATTAAAAGATGACAATAAATCAATGTAATGGCACATGACTGTAATTTGGTGCTTGGAAAGCTGAGATGGGGCGGGGTCACAGGTACAGCCTCATCAACATAGTGAAACTCTTAGCAACCCAGCGAGATCTTGTTCTCAAAGAAAATATAAAAAGAGATGGGGAATGTAGCTCATAGTCCCTGGATTCAATACCAAATACTACCAAAAAAAGGATAATACTCCATTTTCTGCTCTTTGGTTCTTTGTCCTATTCCTACTAGGTGCTATTATATCATATTATTTTCTTCCTTTACTCAGCTATTCTTTTTTCTCTTTGGTTCCTCTAACAACCACCTTTTATACTTGTTCACTGTGTCAGTCATTGTTCTAACATAGAAACAGAGCCAGGAGGATTTGTGTGTGTGTAAACCTATATCATATATATCTGTAAATATGGAGAGAAAAATAATTAATTATAAAAAATTAAATAATGCTAGAGGCCAGGGTAGCAATATCTGAAATCCATCGGTCTGGCTAGGAACATCTGCAGGGAGCTGATGTCACAGTCACAGGTGGAATGTCTTCTTCCTTAGGGAAACCTTGATTCTCTTCTTAAGGCATTTACACTGTTTATTAGATCATACCCACCCAAACTATTTAGAATAGTCTCCCTTACTTAGAGTCAATTGATTGCAGATAATAATCACTTTGCAAAATATCCAATATTACCCACCATATCCAGATGAATGCCAAATTGAATAACTAGGAATGATTGCTTAGCCAAGCCAATACATACAACTGACCATCACCCATCTTGTTCCTTTATCTACCCCGAGTGCAGATGACATCACACTGAGATGGAGTCCACAGGTGTTGTATACCCTTATAGCCCTACCTCACTTTCCCCTCCTCTCCTTCCACCATTTTGACTCTCTAGACACTGCCCGCTATGGCCTGGCTAGTTGTCAATAGGTGCCTTTCTGGTATACACCTTCACTCCCGGATAAACAGGCAGGACTATAGTAATAAATATGAAAGCAGAAATCTGCCACATAATCATCTAGATACAGGGTAAACACAAAGTTCAGTTTAGAAATTAATAAAAGATGAAAATATAGGAATTTGGGGCCCCAGGAGGCCAATTAAAAACTTGCACACCCTAACCCTTCATTCCTTGTCTTTATTTGAATGTGCAGAGCATAAACTAACTGTTCAAGCCTTGAAACCAACTCGATTTGAAATCCAGGTTCTATAACATTGGCCAATTTCATAACCACTGTGAAACTCTTTTTCTTCATCTGTAGCATGAGGAACTAACAGACCTCAGTTCAGAGAGCTGTTATGATGATAAAATACATGCTAAACTGCTTAGCACAAAGACAAGCATATTATAAAGCCTAGGTTTCTTTTAAGTTGATTGCTATTGTCATTAAATGCCTACTATGTCTCAGACAGGGTAGTACATTCTGAGATAAGTACCCAATGACCCCTGACTTTGAAGATCATAAAACCCAATGAAATACTGACCTGTAAACAATGTCAATACAATGTAGAAATCAGTAAGACAGGCTGAAGCAGAGGAAGGAGCAGATACTCCTGCCCCAGGATCAAAAAGGCTTCACAGTAAAAATCGCACACAAGCTGTATTTCAAAGGACTGGCAGTACATTCCTGATTGGAAAAGCAGGGAAGGGCATAGCAGGCAGAAGGAGCAACAAGAATGAAGAGCAGAGGCGTAGAAGGGTGCCATGTGCCTGAAGACTGGCAAGCGGTACAGTGTGAGTGGGCTCGGGGGTGTGGGGGGAGCAAAGGAGAGGTAGGGGCAGGGAAAAGATGGAACAACTCCTGAAGACCGATGTGGCATGCTAGGGAGTTGGGCCTGTATCCTGAAGGTTGCAAGAGGCAGACTTCCAACTCTGCTTTTGGCCACGGAGCAATCGGACTGTAAATTGATAAAGCAGCATTTGTATTCACTTGTCTACGAGCCAGACATAGCAAATGCATGCTTCCCCATGGAAATGTTCCTCGCCAGGATCATCAGTAATCGGGGCAGAATAGGGACAGGGGGATTACACACACCAAAAACAAGTCAAGCATGGCGCCCAACCCAGCCTCATCACCTTACATCACCACATGACTGGATTGCAGAGAACAGAGCAAGGGAGAAAACTTGTATAGCCGAAACAAAGGAGTATATCCCCAAGTATTTTCCCCTCCTCTGCCCTCGACCATAACAGCACTGTGCCACGCTATATAGCTGGCTAGTTCTTCTTGCTTCTCTTGGCTTCTGGAACACCCATCCTCCTGATGGTTTTCCACCTCTCTCGATGATCCTGATCAGCCTCTTGGCTAGCTGCTCTCCGTGTTGGAGGCCCAGGTTTTGTCTTTGGACCTCTCCCTCGTCTTCACTTGCTCCCTAGGTGACTTCATCCAAACTCATTACTTTAAACACCAGATGTATGCTGACAATTCCCAAATTTATTTCTCCAGCCCAGGCCTCTCCTTTGGATTCCAGATTCTGTATCCAATTGCCTGCTCAGTATGGAGATGTCAGACATCACACATTTAAGAGGGATAAAATCAAACTTTTGGTGTTTCTAAGCCAAAACCCATTCAGTCAACATTAATCCTTTTAAAACAAGTCATTTCACTTCTTGATTCAAGTCTGTCCAACAGGTCCTCATTTCATTCAGTCAAGGTCAAAATCCTTACAATCTCCCTGTTTAGCTCCTTCCCCTCTACCTGCCTGAAACTGATCTCCTGCCTCCCGCTGGATCATTCTCCTCCTCCCACACTGGCCTCCTTGCCCGTCCCCCAACACATCAACACCCATTAGCCTCAGAGCTTCTGAACTTTCTGTGCCCTCTGCTAAGGATGCACTTTCCCCAGATGAACCTGGTTCAGATGTCACTTTCCCATTGAAGTCCTCCCCAACTGCCTTCTTTAAAATATTAATACCAACAACACCAACAACCTTTCCAGATCACTCTATTTTCTTCCCTATTTCATTTTCTCCACAGTACTAATCAAAATCTAATACGTTATATTTTTCATTTATTAATGTGTTGTTCCTAAAATGTAACAAAGCATAAGGATTTTTTAATTTTCTATTAGATTAACTTCTGTCTCCCTAGTGCATAAAACAGAACCTGGCACAGAGTGTTCAGTAAATATATATTTTTAATTAATGAATCAATCAAGGGGAAAAAAACCCTGGAACTAGAGTATAAAGACCTAGGTGTCAATCCAGATTCTGTACTTATTTTCTTTGTAACACTAAACAAATAGTCTATCCTCTTTGACCTCGACTTTCTCATCTGAAAAGAGAGCATAATAATCTGTTTCACCTGTACAGAGCAGAGTAATTAGGATTGTATGAGATTAGTCAGTCACAAAATTAAAAAATCAGATGATTTCCCTAATATGCAGAAGCTAGGGAGAAAAAGGGTCAAAGGAAGAACTCTAGACAAAGAAGGAGAAACCACAAAGAACAAATAAGGTGACCTTACTGAGGGGGAAGCGGGAAATTCCCCAATGTACATGATGTACATTCACAAACATATCAAAGTCAATGGGTAAATCAAACATGAGAAGGAGGGAGGGGGTAGGGAATGGGGTGGGAATTGGGGAAAGGCTAAATGAGTGATGTGTGCATGTATGCCTCTACCATCTTGTACCCCATTAAGATGTATCACTACAATGCACCAATACCAAAGGAGTAAAACAAAATAAATATAAAAACAATAGAGACAACTCAAATGATTATATACACATTTGCTTTACTTAATTTAAGGGGGGGGGATCAAGAACCAGGATAAAATGAGAGCTTCCATCCACTACTAACAGTTCTTAGACAAAATATGAATGATAAGCATTTTATATTTTTATATGAGTTTAAAAATATAATTTAATTAAATATGAATTTAAAAATCTACATTTGTGGCAGGTATGATGGCACATGCTTGTAATCCCAGTAATTGGGAGACTGAGACAGGAGGATCACAGGTTCATGGTCAGCTTCAGTTACTTAGTGAGTCCATCTGCAACTTAGTGGACCTTGATTCAAAATAAATAATAAAAAATATGGCTGGGGCATAGCTTGAAGGTAGAATGCTCCTAGGTTCAATCCCCAGTACAAAAAAAAAAAAAAAACTACATAAAATTTACGTGTGTGTGTGTGTGTGTGTGTGTGTGACTTGGAATTGAACCCAGGGTCATTCTACCTCTGAGCCACATCCCTAGGCCTATTTTATTATTTTTAACATGCTTTTTTGGTGCATTATAGTCTCACATAATAATGTAAATCATTTTGACAGTGATATACATGCACATAGCACTTGGTGTCCCCCACCTCCCCATTTTCCCTCTTCCCCATACAGAGTAATAAGATTGTCATTAATATTTTCACATATGTATACATAAGCAGATGGCAGTATTTCCTTCAATGAGCCTCACTCTTCCCTCTCCCCTTCCCTTAGACTATCTCCCTGGATCCACTGAGGTTTCTCTTCTATTTTCTGGAGTC
Organism: Muscardinus avellanarius; assembly: GCF_963383645.1. Lineage (NCBI taxonomy): Eukaryota > Metazoa > Chordata > Mammalia > Rodentia > Gliridae > Muscardinus > Muscardinus avellanarius. The sequence goes on from NC_137791.1 coordinate 126,181,755, forward strand.
CCTCTGATATCCCCATTACTCTCTAGCTTCTGCATTTTAGAAAATACATATGACCCTTCACTTTTTGTGGCTAATCTCACTTAATGTTTTTCAGGCCCTTGTTATTTTCATATAAATAGCATAATTTTATTCTTCTTTATTGCTGAGTACAATTCCATTGTGCGGACATCACATAATTTTGTTATCCATTCATCTGTTAATGGATACTTAGGTTGGTTCCATAATTTGGCTGTTGTGATTTTGAAACAGGGTCTTGCTAAATTGCTGCACATCTCACTAAGTTGCTGAGGCTGTCCTTGAACACATGATCCTCCTGTCTCAGCACCCCAAGTACTAGAATTACAAGTATGTGCCATCATACATGATTAAAAATATCTATATTTTAAAACATTATGATTTCCATACTCCCTATTGACTCCTCAAACTTCAATAGGAAATTAAGGTCCATATATATATTCAATTAATATAGAGACTAAAATAACAGGTTGCACATTTTATGTCAAGTATTCATTTATAAAATTGTTTATTCCATGTTATTTATATGGTGGGCCCTCTCTGAGGGCCCAGAGATGGAGCAGTGAACAAGACAAAGTCTCCACTTTCATGGCTGTCCCTCCTGAGTGCCATGGAGAAAAAAATGAACAAATATATTGAGGTACGAATGTGATATAAAGAAAAACGGTATGAGACAGAGAAGAGAAGTAAAGACAGGGTTCCTATTTTTTATAAGATAATCTAATATGATGACATTTAATTAGAAGCCTGAATGAAATTAGGGACTAAGCCCCAATGCTGCCTAGGGAAATGGTACACTCTGCAAGAAACAGGGAAAGACCCTAAAAGAGAAGCAAGTGTGATGTGTTCAAGCAAGTACTAAAGAAGCTAGTCTATGTACAGCTAAAAGAGCAGGTCTGGGGGACCCAAAAATAGGTGACAGATTACCTAGGGACAAGAGCACAAAAGGAAGTACAGGCATCAGTCCATCATTAGCCATCAACTGATCCTTAAGGGCTAGGACACAGATTTTAATATTCTACTATTGATGTCTGATTTTTTTTTTTTTGCAGTACTGCGGATGAAATTCAGGGGCATTCTACCTCTGATCTGCACCCCCAGCCCTAATTTTTATTCTTTATTTTGAAACAGAATCTCACTGAGTTGCAAAGGGCCTCACTAAGTAGTTGAAGCTGTCCCAAACTGCCATTCTCCTGTCTCAGCTTCCAGAATGCTGGGATTACAAGCATCCACCACCACACCCAGCTCAATGTCTGATTATTTCATCCAGTTTTCTGTAGGAAATTATGCTTTCCTTTATTTATTATTTTGATCATGCTACAAATACAGTCTGATGTTTTATTTTTACTATATTATACAAACTTTTCATGGACTTAAGCATGCTTTTAACATATATTAATGGTTGTATGATGTACCACTAGGTTGAGGTACTGCCATTTAGCTAACCATTTCTTGTTTTAGTTGCTTTCTATACTTCACTGCTATCCATGGTAGGAAGACTTGGATTCAGAACGAAGACAAATACAATGTCCCCTTCTATTCACTCCAAATCTCTAGATATGACAAAAGAAATTTATAGGAAGAAAAGGAGGAACAGGTGAAGGCCAAGGGCAAAGAAGAAAAGAAAGATGAAAATTAAAAAAGAAAGAATGAAGAAATTATCCAGCAATACCACTTCTGGGTTTGAGAATGAAACCAAACTACCAAACTTATACACGTGTATCTATATTCTTAACAGCTCAATTCACAGTTGTCAAACTATGGAACCAGCAAGGCGTCCATCAACAGACAATTGGGTTACAAAACTATGGGATATGTACACAATGGAATTTTACTGAGCCATAAAGAAGAACAAAATTGTGTCACGTAGAGAGAAATAAATGGAACTGGAAAATATTATGGTGAGATTAATCAGTCACAAAAAGTAAAAAATCAGATGTTCTCCTAATATGTGGTAGCTAGGGAGAAAAAGGGTCATAGGAGGAACTCTAGACAAAGAAGGAGAAACCACACATGAGCAAATAAGGCAACCTGAGGGGGATAAAAGGGAAAGAGGTAAATTCCCTAATGTATATGATGTACATTCACAAACATATCAAAGTCAATAAGTAAGCCAAACATGAGAAGGAGGGAGGGGAAGGGAATTGTGGAAGGGCTAAATGAGTGATGTGTGCATGTATGCCTCTACCATCTTGTACCCCATTAAGATGTATGACTAAAATGCACCAATAAAAATGAAATATATATATAAAGAAATGATATTTTATCAGTGGGTCAGAAGTAAGTATATCATCAGTGGGTAAGGAATTTGTAAGGATCACTGAAAAATAAAAGGCAAAGGGATTAGTTAACAAAGAGAACCGCAACCCATCATATACTCAGAGGGAGAGTGCTCTGAAAGTCCTAGTCATGTTCCTAGTGAGATGTAATTAATATAAGAAGCAGGGGAAGGCTTTTAGCTCTCATCAGAGTGGTTAGCTGGAGAACAGCAATAGAGGAACTATGCAAGTCAGCCTTCCTTCCTCTGTGTTTCTTTGTGGTGAATAATGAACAGGAGATTTACCACTTGGGCCTGGAGCAATTTTTATGGAGAATTAGGGTAGTGCCATCAGTAGCTAGTTTCACCCAGGTGCCCATATCCCTAAGTCCAGCATAACCTACTTGTACACCCATCTTTTTTTGGGTCCATAAAACCCAAATTGTCATTCACATGAAGCAAAGAGAATTTCTTAAACACAGGTGAACAGAAAACAAGACCCTCTAAACATCACTAAAAAAATACACAAAAGAATATTTAAAATATTTCTGAAATAGCAGAATATGGATCTTTGCTTATTCTGAAAATCTGTTCTTTCATAGAGGCAAAAAGAACTCTGGCCAAAAACTACCCAAATCAACATTTTCAGAAATCTGGGAGCTAATAAAAAGCTTAAAAATAATCCAAGGAGTGTTTACTAAAAAAAAAAATAACTGAATCTCAGTAAGAACAGCTAGTTTTGTGATGTTTTATCTTGCTCTATTCCCACCTCTCTCTCCCTAACTTGAAAACCAGCAGCTATGCCACTGTAAACACCTGTCTGTGAGAAACAGTGGCCTAGCCAAGCGGAAAGGGCAAAACACATTTGGAATTCCTCCCCCTACACACACACACACACACACACACACACACACACACACACACGTCTCTATACAAGACAATTATAATCACTTGACCTATCTGGAAACCCCACTCACAAGACCTGTCTTCCTTCACCTTTCTCAAGTTACAATCAGTGTGAAAAGCCCATTACCCACAGTACTTGTTGGGGAAAAAAAGTGACTAGTTATTTAACATCAAAGCTGTCTACATTGGCATTAACAACTGTGGCAAACAAAAGGCTGACTAAGAAACATTTTTAATAGATTTTGTGTAGGGCTTACTGGAAACTGAACTCAGGGCCTTGTGCATGCTAGACAGGCATTCTACCACTGTGCTACATCCCCTCAGCCCTAAATCAATGTTTAGGCTGGTAATGAGGGTGCATGGGAGACTTTGAGAAAGTGTCAACTTATCCCTGTAAATCTAAAGGAGAAGGTATATTCACAGAGCTATGCACATGCCCAGAAAGACCTCTGATGGTCCTTACCTCTGACCTTTAATAGAACTGGAGCCACTGCATGAGCAGGAAGTGAAAGGCAGAATTGTCACTGCCAGAAAGTGTTGAAAGTGTGCCAGATGTGCCAACAGAATCCTTTGGCAAAGGCTGATGGGACTAATAGCCTTTAAAAAAAGAAAAATCACTAACTAGTCATTACTAACAACTAAGCTACCTGAGTACAGACTTAACTTGCTACACATGACCTTGTGAAATTTGCTTATAAAAGTCCCTAAATAGCAATGACAGCAGACACAACCAACAGCAAACCAAAGGGAAAGGTTAGGAGATGTTCATTTTTAGAAATGTCATATTATATTATTTAAAATATTTATTTTCAGTAAAAAATTATGATTCATGAAAAGAAATAAGAAAGTGTGGCCCATGCACAGTAAGAAAGAAAGTAAACAGAAATTATCTCTGAGGAAGCCCAAATATTGGACTTGGTAGACAACGATTTTAAATCAGCTTGTGGCAAGAGTCCCCAAGACCACCCTCAGTTTCATTGAGTCACTAGTAGGACTCACAGAACTCAGAAAATCTGTTAAGAGTCATAACTGCAGTTTATTACAGAGAAAAGATATAGGCTAAAATCAGGAAAAGAGAAAAGGTGCCTATCATATGACAGAGTCTAGGAGAATAAGGCACACATTTCCAACTGTCCTTTCCAAGTGGAATTTTACAGTGTTTAATTCTCACAAAAATGATGTGTGATAATGCATGCTAAGTATAACCAACAAAAGAAGATCACCCATGCCTTGGAATCCAAGGATTTTATTGGGGGTAAGGAGAGCCAATCAGGCAGACATGAAGCACCCATGTGACTTATCTCAACTACTTAGTCTTCAGCTCCTCCAATACAGTGGTCAATCTGATTTGACATGATAAGACATTGTAGTTGAGGCCCTAGCTAGGCAAGAAAAATCAGAAGTATCTAGATTAGATTAGAAGAAGTAAAACTACATCTATCCACAGATGATGTTATCTTGTATATAGAAAATCTGAAGGAACACACACACACACACACACACACACACACACACCATTAGAACTAATCAAAGTCTCTGGATATAAGAATAATAAAAAACGTATTTGTATATACTATCAATGAAAATTAAACCCAAATTAAAGTAAGAAAATAATTCTACTTACAATAGCATCAAAATAAATAAAATACTTAGGAATTAATTTAGCAAAAGAAGAGTAAAATTTATATATTGGAGCTGGGCATGGTGGCACACACTTGTAATCCCAGTACTTGGGAGGATGGCAATTTTGCAGCCAGCCTCAGCAATTTGTACGGCCACCCACAACTTAGTGAAACCTTGTTTCAAAATAAAGAATAAAAAAAAATAGTGCTGAGGGTGTAGCTTGGACATAGACTGCCTCTGGGGTCAATCCCCAGTACAAAAAAAAATTACACACTGGAAACTGCAAGATATTGCTGAAAGCAATTTTAAAGAATGAGTAAATGAAAAGGCATTTCATGCTTGTGGATTTGGAAGGCTTACTATTATTAAATATACTCTCCAATTGATCTATAAATTCAATGCAAACCTTATCAAAATCTCAGCTTGCATTTTTGCAAAAATGACAAGCTGACTCTAAATTCATGTGAAAATGTAAGGTACAAAAAAAGTCAAATCAACCTTGAAAAAGAACAAAGTTGGACAACTTCCTCTGTTCAGAACTTAAAGCTATAATAACCAAAACAATGTAGTACTGACACAGGATAAACATACAGATCAATGAAAAATAATTTGAGAGTCCAAAAATAAGCCCCTACACATGTGTCCAATTGATTTTTAAAAAGTAAGCCATGCCTCCAAGGCCAGGATAAGAGCTTGCCGAGGGGTTAGGCCGGTGCTGGGGCCAACGAGGCCGGCAGCGGAGCCTGCCGTGAGGCATGACCAGTGCTGGGGCCTCCGAGGCCGGGATCAGAGCATGCCGAGGGGTTAGGCCGGTGCTGGGGCCAGCGAGGCCGGCATCGGAGCCTGCCGTGAGGCAAGGCCGGTACTGGGGCCTCCGAGGCCAGGATAAGAGCCTGCCGAGGGGTTAGGCCGGTGCTGGGGCCAGCGAGGCCGGCATCGGAGCCTGCCTTGAGGTATGACCAGTGCTGGGGCCTCCGAGGCCGGGATCGGAGCCTGCTGAGGGGTTAGGCCGGTGCTGGGGCCAGCGAGGCCGGCATCGGAGCCTGCCTTGAGGCAAGGCCGGTACTGGGGCCTCTGAGGCCAGGATAAGAGCCTGTCAAGGGGTTAGGCCGGTGCTGGGGCCAGTGAGGCCGGCATCGGAGCCTGCCGTGAGGCATTACCAGTGTTGGGGCCTCCGAGGCCGGGATTGGAATCCTGCCAAGGGGTTAGACCGGTGCAGGGGCCAATGGCCAGCATCGGAGCCTGGCGTGAGGCAAGTTCACTCCTGCGGCCTCCAAGGTCGGGACCAAAGCCAGCTTAGGGGTTTGACCGGTTCAGGGGCCAGCGAGACCAGAACTGGGTCCTCCCATGAGGCAAGGCCGCTGCTTGAGCCAGCGAGGTCTGGATCAGTCCACTGAGTAGCCAGGCCACTACTGGGACCATCAAGAGTGGGATTGGTACTTGCTACGCAGCATGCACAGAGAAATATCGCAGAAAATATAAATCAGACGCTTCTCTTAATCAGCAATAACTAGGAGGAAAAGGGCAACAGGAAGAGGTTGAGCTATAGAAAGGGCCCGATAGTGAAGCAACTAATGTGACCAATCAGAGGGTATGTAATACTGGAGGACGGAGCCTCTTTAAAACGCAGGAGGTACATAAACAAATGTATCAAAATAAATCACCAAAGAAGTGTGGGATGGAGGGAGGGGGAGGGAATGGGATGGGGGCTGGAGGAGGGCTAATTGGATGATGTGTGCTTGTATATCCTCTCAAGTCTTGTACTCCAATGTGATTGATATATGACTACAATGCACCAATTTAAAAAATAAATTAATTTAAAAAAAAAAGTAAGCCATGACAATTCAAGGGGGAAATAATAATCATTTCAATAAATGGTGCTGGGACAACTAGATATCCACATGTAAAAGAACACAGTTGTATACTGAATGTTATATACAAAAATTAATTTAATAAATATGTATCATTCCATACCTAGAAAGAGATATTATAGATAATATATGTATATTTGTTTAAAATTTTCAGTGCATTGATTGAAAGACATAATAGACACAGAGATAAATTTATGATCTGAAAATTTAAGTCAACCTATTCTCCTCAAACATAACTCAAAAGGACAAAGAAGCAATGATAATTGAAACTTCAAGGAATATGTCAACCAAAACCAGAAGTTTAGAACATAGTTAGTAGGAATTTCATAAATAATAGAAGAATGAGGAATAAATAACCAATGAAATAAAATAACATTTCCTGAGAGAAAAATATGAATTTCAATTCAAAGAGCCTAAATTTATATGGTAAATTTTCAGAATTCCAAGGGTGAACAAAATCCTAAAAGCATCCAAAGAAAGGGATATTAACAATACTACAAAGAACTGAGATTGATACTGACATCAGAAGTTTCATTAATTTTAGATGCCAGAGGTAAGGGAATAACATATTTTTTTTGGCAGTACTAGGGATTATTTAGAGGTATTCTACCTCCACACTACA